>NW_028261384.1:91775811-92098669 GCF_051295495.1 Thamnophis sirtalis
ACTATCATTATAAGTGGGATTATTAGAAAAATACTTTTTGTTTTCTTATTTTATTTTTGCAAGCAAGGATCAAATTGGACAGAAAGATTCTCTATGATAGATGTGCAGCAAGTTATGCTAATAGTGAAAAAATGGAAAAGGTTTTATTAAGTGGATGATAAGGCTGTAGATAAACATTATATTTCTTTTGGCTGATAGTGGTTAGCTAAACAATATAGTACAGGTAACACACTGTAGGGAATGGTTTGGCAAATAAAGCCAGTTGAGTGAATTTTATCAGCATGACTTAGCGTCACATAAGATTAGTTAGACCATCTTTACCCACAATGTATGCTATATCAAAAAAATGGGAAAAAAGGTTCAGTACTAATCCATTCCGAGAATTAAATTCTCATATCTCTGCGATACAAAGTGGGACATTTTGAGAAGGCTTAAGAAAACAGCATTATGCACAAGGGAGTGTAAATGGCAAATTCCAATGAAGCAAGGATCTATATTAGTTTGGACCAGAAGAAAAGAAACTGTAATATGAAGCAGATGTTAATTACATATCTCAAATATTTTGGAGCACCTTGTAAGTAGAAAATCTATTCTTGTTAGCAACAATCATCCTCAGCTTTTCCAGTTGAGTTCAAATCATCAATTCAACTTTAGGTGGGTTGACTTAGTGGTACCACTGCAGTATTTTGGAAGGAGCCAGAAGCAAAATTATGTGTTTGAGAAAAATAAAAATAGAAAACTTAAAATTATTAAAATTTCAGGGGGAGCATCATTTTAAGAAAAATATCCTGAAGTCAGCAGCAGCAACTTAAATCTATTCAGTGGGAAAGGAGGAGTATTGATGGGAGGGGCAGATACCTTAGCTAACGTAGGAAGTCTCATGTCTCTTATGTAAAGAAATTAGAACACTCCAAAATAAGATAGTTAATAGTATCCTCTAAGTATCCAGAAATATGTAGGTCTGAAAATAAAGGTAAAAGGGGAAAAAGTATCAACATTGTCTGAGTATGTTTATTGTTCTCCAGGAACCTTGACATTTTAAGTGTCTGTGGAGACAAATACTTGGTGCTTGAATGAAGAGAGAGAATTGCTCACTTGAATCATTGGAGGGAGAAGCAAGAATAATTATTAGCTTTGTTGGTTAAAACAGAACAAAAAGAACATGCCCCAATGGATTGGTTGCCAATCTTAACTCTTTCTTCTATTAATTCAGTCTAACTCAGCATTTTCAAGCAGGTTTAGCTAGAAATTTAAATTTTGAAGAAGGAGCTGGCTGCTGGTATTTCAGAGGCTCACTTTCTCTTCCTCTAGTCCAAGGGTGTCAAATTCGCATTGTCGTGGTGGTGTCACATGACGTATTGTGACTTTTCCCTTCGCTAAACGGCATGGGCATGGCCATCACATGTCGTATCCAGCCTGACACCCTGACACCCCTGCTGTAATTTCTATTTATGTGTTCTGGGACTCTAATTGAAAGTGTGGGGGTATGCATACTATATATGTTTGTGTATGTTAAACATGATGTGTGTTTCTGTGTGATGGATCATTGTTGGTCAAAAGACTAAAAGTTGTACTAAGCAAAAACTTGGTCAGTTGAAAAAAAATGAAATGCTGTCACTCTAACATTTCAGCTCCAAAATCCAAGCTATGTTGCAGATTTAAAAAAAAACATGATTATAGGGCAGGGTATGAATGTGGACATGGAGGGAAAATTAAATTATTCATAAAATAACTGCACTTGATGAAGTGTTTAGGAAAAACAACCTGCTATCATTTGAGTTTGTTCCTTTCACATTTTTTTGAGCCTGGCTCTTCCTCCTCTGCATTTTGAACATCATTTACTACCATGAATAGTTACAATGAGTGTCTGTCACAGTTGCAACACCTTTACTCCTTTCATAGGGATTTTTAAACAAATATATTCTCATATGTGCAAAACAAATAACCTTTAAATATTGGGAACATTACCTCAGGAACTTCAGAGCTCATTGTCAGCCGCCATAATGCAACCTGTTCAAGAAGAAATGCAGATGTTGCTAAGTAAGCTATCTGAAGAAGTCCGGTTGGATTGTTTTCAAGGAGATTATTTCATCGTTGCCTGCCTTAGTTGAAAAGGAAGCTGGGCATGCTATCTTTTTTTCTTCTCTATTATCCTGAGTCAGGAACTTTAACTACCACTTTAGTGGTAGTCACTTTATCCTCCAGCAATACCATAGAGCTATTTCCTCAGAAAATTAATAAGCAAATGGTATGAATAATTACATTTTTTTTGTTGTGACATGAACTTTCCAATTCTTTCCTAATTAAATTGTGCTTCTCTTATCTCTGAATGGATTCAGTTTTCTTTAAGTTAGTAACCTTCACAAGATGAGATAGAAATAGGATTCCCTTTGGGAGGAACAGGTTAGTCTGTTGATTGACCCTATACTTCCATAGTTGAACTAGCCCATTGACCCTTGATTTTTTTTTTAACAACTTTGCATTCAATCCAATTGTGTCCTATTGTGTTAACAGCATTTCACTTTGAATGGAAGCAACGCATTGCATTTGCAAGCATATTTGTTCATTCAAATTTTCTCTAATAATCTGTGCTGTGTTGATCCAAAATCAAAAAATTATGTTAAAATGCTTATTATGAGAAGCTACATAGCATAAAATGGAAGGTATTCAAGTTCTTCAGAGAACTTGATTTATTATTTGAGTTTGATTTATGACTTACATATTTAATAAGCCTCCACTTTCTAACTGAAGTCATGAAAGAAATGGTTTATAGTCAATTTGCTATTTATATCTCCTCCAAAAATCTGGAAATTGAATAGTGATAGGACCCCAATTTTGATAGCTCTGCCATGTAGAAGAATAGCTTTCTGTGTTTTCCATTTGCTCATAATTCAGTTCCCCCAACAATGGTGAGTTCCAGACATAAAAGTTCCAAGAAGCATGAGTACTCAATTGAAATTATGGGCCTTATTTTCAGCACATCTGAAAGGTAGTAAGGGCTGAGAAAGCTGTTGTATCTGTATTAATGACAATCTAATTAAGAAGTGTTTATATCTGGAATGTGTTTTCCTAAATAATTTTTTTCCAGTACTCACAGAATTATTTCTTTCTGTATTTCACACACCACCTTATTTGTTCTCCCCGTATGATTCAGCCTCTTATGTTTTGTTTACTGTCCTGTTGAATGCTAGTCTCTGTTCTTAAGAGTTATTTGGATAGTGACATATACATATCCAGTGTCTTCTGTCATCTGCTGAGCAACTATCCTAGGAAGATCACATTGGGGACCCCACTTTGCATACTTGTGTATAAGAAATAGTAGCTAATGCCAAAAACATTGGGAAGGAAGTCTTCTAGCTTAGGGAAAGTTCTAAATTCATTGCATTAAAATTCATGCAAGATTTTGTTTAATAATGAGTGCTCTTACAGAGCATTTTGTATTTCCTGAGCATTTCAGATAATGATAGCACAGGAGTCTTCACAAATGTTTCAGGTGTGAGGCATGTCCACACTGCCTGTTATTTAAGATTGCTTAGGATGGAGGTGAACTTTAAACTGACTTTCCCTCTCAAACTCTTTAGCTACTTTTGCAACAACAACAAAATACCTATTTTGCTCTAGGTAGTCCTTTACCCCACACATACCTTTTTTTATTTGCAGGTATGAACATCATAAACACGAATGCATTCCTGGCAGCTGACATAACAGCACCAGTGGAAGATGCAATGGCATTTCTCTTTCCTTTTCTCTGTCCTAGTGTTATGGCCACGGCCACAGCAGAGCAAATCACACCCATCAATCCCATGTGAGGTCACATTGCACATCCTGTCCCTTGTACCAAATGACCCAGTCTCAGGGTTGGGTTCACAAAAATTGGGTGAGTTCTCATAATAGACCAAGTCACGCTCGGTTGGTGGCTTAAAGAGGGCATACTTGGCACGCAGTGTCTCCACCCAACCACGGGATTCCCGATGCTTCTCTACCACCATCTCCGAAGCACTGTCATACTTGTCCTTCAAGTAGTCACCAATGGCCCGGAAGTCTGGCTGGGCCCACCAGCATGTTTTAACCTCACAGCTGCCAGACAAGCCATGGCATTTGCATTTTAAATGCATGTGATCCAAGATAGTCTGTGCAAAAGAAAACAAAAAATCAGGCGAGTCAAGCTTTTAGGATTTCCTCTATGCAATTTTCATTAGAACAATTTTGTCCTGGCAGCCTTTTGACCTGCTACTAAAAAGACAAACACATCTGTCCTCTCCTCTAGAGGAGTAACTTTAGTTTGACCAATGATGGTTAATCAAACTGTTAGGGCATTGCACTCTTCAAAATTGTAACAGAACTATGTTATTTTAAGAATTTATAATGAATTGGGATAGCATGAATTTAGGAACATAATTCAAAAAAGCATCATTATCCAACTTCATGCTGTCTAGAAGTGTTAAAACTTGAATCATCATCAGACAGCCTGATGCAGGCAGTCATTCCCTTATCATGATAGTTTAAGCAAATTCCTCAGGAATTTTGGATAAGCCAAAATGTAACTGATCTCTTTAACTGGCTAGACCCTTTGCCTGAGTCATCAAATACACACCTATCTACTTTCTTTTTCCTAATCTCCAGATAATGCTACTTCTTAGAAAGCACTATGGGCACACAGTTGCTCTCAGGGCAGAGGGTTTTATATGTTTTTCTTCTGTCTCTTGATGGGCCATGAGCTATGGTGACAAGGGAAAGAAGATGACTGAATGGCAGGCCTTGAGTGGCTGCTGCTGATAAAGAGGAAAGAGGGAGAAGTTTCTATCTGCCATTGATTGAGGCCATCAACAGTCTGGATAAGAGGTCTGCTGAGATTTGGACTCGTGCTGACCAACTTTCCAGCCGTGAATCCCCAGGAATGAAGGGCAAAAATGATTTGTTGCCCATTCTTTTTCAGAAGAATCTAAAGAGGCAAACCACTCACCGTTCTTCCAGCTTCATTATTGTGCCTGTTCATGGCAGAGCGAGCATCTGGACGGTTTTCTCGGGCATCTGCAAACTCTCGTGAGACAAGTACTCCAAAGTCAGCATCTTCACTGCATCCTCCCCATTTCCATCCTTCACCAGGTGGTCCCTTATGGTGTGAGTCACAGCCACAAATAGTTGAAGTACCTTCAGCACATGAGCGTGTGACGGCAAATGCTACACCAGCAGAGGCAATGGCATGCACAAAAGCTGATTCTCGTGTAGCTGCAAAAGAAGGTGGAAAGACCCCATTTATTTAGTTACGCTCAATGATCAAAACTATTCCATGGTATAACAAAAATATGGGAATATGAATAATTAAAAACTAAAGTAATTCAATTTGTAACTACATAGCACCAGAAATCCCAGGTTAATTCCAGCATTACACTGAAGTGATCCTCACATTCTATGAACAGAATTTAGCAATTGTCTTGCTTATTTCAGACATGAAAACATTTTTCTCCTGGGCCAATTGAAGCTCTTAAGTAGCAAAGATGTTATTAGGACAGAGCACAAGGATAGTATGTGGGACAATGCAGCAAAACATGAGAAAGTTATTTAGCTGATCTCTCCAGAATGACATAAAAAATATTTGACCTGTACAATTGTGGCTGGCATAGTATTAAGGTGATCCAGTGAATATGTTCTGTGCAAAACAGAATCATAGTTGGTTACAATAAACAATCTCCTGCAAATAATTGGATCAATCATTTACATTTACAGCATTAAATGTCTGTGTACATTTTCACATACGTGTGCATGACTGCCCTTCCTTTCTATTTTTGGCTGGTTTTGTAGTTTCATTAATTTTAATAAAGTACCAGCTGAGTTGCTTTGATACACTGCATTAAGCCAGAGCCTAAGCCATAAATCAGGAAAAGCACCCCTTTTAAAAGAGGAAGAGAAGAAAAGGGAGAAGACGCGGACTATCATTCTGCCCATTCTGACTTGGTTTTGAAGAGTCTTGAGGTTAGTTTTTAAAATAGTGGCATTTATAATTTAAACAATTGTTCCCAGCAAACATTTGAACAGGACAGTAAGTAAAGCAGTAATACCAAGGGGAGGCTCGTGAGTTAAATGGTTCTTCTGTCTCTGAAAAGGAAGAGTAATGGGAGAATGCAACTGCTTTTCATTAGGCAGAGCTCTAGGATTCGCAATTTGGGAATGAACCAGAGTAACTGGATCTGGGATGCTATCTTCAAAGTGGGAATCCAGAGGGTAATTTAAAACTGTCCTGGAGCCTGTGTATATAGAAGAATCAGCCCACATCCCACTGACCCCCTCTCAATTATACCCTGGAATTCTCTTGTAGATGGGAAGAGGGGGCTGGGGGTGGCTGGGAGAGGTTTCCCAGTGATACAACTGAAGTTCTCAGAGGCATCAAGGGGGCAAGGGGGGAGCAGAGCTTGGGTGGATTAGGGACTCTTGACAGAGCTTCACTGTCATGGCCTCCTATCCAGACCCTGTTACCTGCTGGGACACTCGATTTGCCATTGTTTGTGGAGTGTCACACTGTATTACCCACATAATGTGGAATGTTTCCGCCAGGCGCAGTGGTGCCCATGCTGGCATTCTCTGCGGCCACCCCTTGGCAACGGGGCCTGTACTCACCCTGCCCTGCCATCCCCCTGAGAGCCCACCAGTCAGGCTCGGAAATCTCTATTGAGTCCTCTAATGCTGTTTCTCCCCTCCTGAGCTCTAAGTGGCCAAAGGGCGTGTGAATGGTGCGGGGTTGTGAAGCAGTTCGAGGCCAGGAATGATATCCCTTGCTCTGGTGCACAGTGGGGATTGCAGCTTAGCTCTTTTCTCTTGCCCATAAGCTCATTTTCTCTCCCTCCCCACCGACTGTGCTGCCTTGAAATCTCTGCCATTTAGATCCCAGCTCCTCTTTAAATGCAAATTTGTCATCTGTGTCACAGCTGAAAAACACTGCTGGGTTATCACAATGCTGTAGGCCATTTGCAGCCTGCAAAGCCAAGCAGTCTCTCTTCTTTTCTCAAAACACAGAAGCCCTGGAGATACAGGTTTTGTTGTACTTATTTGTTCCACAGAAATATGGGCAGGCTCCTTTCCTCAATTTGTTATGGAATTCTAAAACAATTATCTGTAAAAATAGGTTACACATTTTAACCTCTCTGCATACCATGTGACTCAAGTGTTTTTTTTTTCATATACCCCACCCACAACCCAACCCTTTCACCTGTCTTTTTACTTAGGCTGAGCATTTTCTGAGGAGAGAATCCTGTGTAGGGCTCACATATTTGCCGGTTGCCCTATACAAAACAAATCATCATACAGTGGGAAAAAAGTCACATGTGCATTCAAAGATTTGTGCTATTTAGTTATTTATATCAACATAACTTTATTGCACAGATAAACATATGCATATCAATCTGAACCTCCACGCTAAAGTAAATTTACCCTTTTAGTGAAAAACAAGTCATCAACACAGGAAGTTCTTAAGATGCCAATCAGTTATTGGTGTACTAAGCAGGCTGCGTTGCTCAGCCTTTTTTTTTTCTGGATTCAAAGCACAGAACAATTCTTGCTGCATTGCTAGATTTTCAGATCAGATGGATGCTTGTGTAACTAAATAGGAGCTCCTTATTCAGCCAAAACAAAACAAGTAATGTATGTCTATTAAATATAGCTAATTTACTATCTCAGATCTTGTAATTAGCAACAGTCATATAATGATGATATACATAATAGTTTCTGGATGTGATTCTGTAGAAGTCCTGCTTTTTAATGTTTGAAATAATGGTCCTCATAGTTATTTCGGTGTAAAGGCATTGGCCTAAAAACCAAGAGATTGTGGATTTTAGTCCCATCTTAGGCACAAAGCCAGCTGGTGATATTGGGCCAGTCATTCACTCTTCATCTAGGAAATGGCAAGCCAATTTTTGAAAAAGCTTACCAAGAAAATTTCCCTAAGCAGTCACCAGAAGTCAAAACACTGACTTGGAGGTGTGTTTTGTATCTGTGTAAAAACAAGTAAATCATTTAATATTGCTTCTGAGAAAATGTAAGTTCTTAGTGCTTACATGATTTTGCCAAAAAACTAATATGGATATGTTTATTTAGTGATTGGCATTTAATATATATTTTATTCAAAATAGTAGTGCTACTTTTGTATAGGATTATTTCTTTTTTAATATGAAAGATATATGCACATTTTTCCTTCTCTTTACATGTAAAGAAAATTTAAAATGAGTTGTATTTATCATGCAAAAACATGGCATTTCTGCAGCCCTTCTGTTTCACTTGATTGGGACTTACTACATGAAATAATAATTATAGAACTACAATTATTATTTGTGTTTATTAATGAATAACAGTTCAAAGAACAAACAAAGCGAATCACATATTTGAAATTCGAGTTCCAGCCAGAAACCTAAGAATTATGCAAGTAACATCATAAAATGTAATGTGTGCTCATTCTAAGTGTTTTTTAAAATTCACAATTGATAAAGCCAAAATATTTAGTTGTCAAACATTTGCTTAATTATAAATGTTCGCTTAATTTACCTATTTCTATCATCAGAGCTCTATAGTTTACAATTCTTTTTGCTCTGTTCTTCTACCATCCCCTTCCTCAAGTTATTGCCATATCTATAAAAATTACTGCTATCTTTTCCATTGCTTTATATATAGTGCATCATAGTGTTCTAGATGGTGATTAGTTTCTGTGTGAAAATCCCACACTTTTAAAATACCCTTTTCATTAATTTTTTTTAGTTGTCTAAAGAAAATATATTCAGTAAACTCAGAAATTTTAACAAATAATAAAGCCTCATTCTTTGGGCCTTGCAATTCCTAATAATTTTCTCTGGACTGCTGGTATACAAATGAAGTGCAATTACATTCTCACAAAATGGTAAGTTCTTACAAGTAAGACTATTTTATTTTAAGATACAGTATCTCAGTTACTTCCCAGTTGGGAATGTAGATTGGAGGGCATTGGAGGAAAAAAGAAGAAGAAACCTTGGAGTTATACTTGCACTTACTTTGAGAGACTTTTTTCTGGTTTACTCAGTAACTGAATAATAGGTTTCTATCTCTCCCTATGAAAATATATTTGGGAATATCTTACCATCTTAATAATTGCTTCCCTGACATATACAGTATATTTCCTTTAATTTGTTCAGGACTATAATTTGCTACAGTGTGGAACTGAATTCACATAAAGCATTAGAATTCAGTTTATAGAATTCATATTAAGATTTTAATATGACCCAAGCATGAACATATGCAACTATTTTAAAAGAGTCTGAGTGCATAAATTACACTATGTCATAACAATGTTTTGGTTTTAGTATAAGCCATTTGTGGTTTACAACCCAATATTTATGATCTAGCATGCAGAATTAATTAAAATCACAATGACTTATTCAACCAAGGGTAAGGAAGACAACTATGGCTAATCACAATATGTGAATATTGGGAGGGGTTTTTTTTTCTTATTCTCATCTAACCATTTTTTGCTCTGATGAAATTGATTCTCCCAATGTCAGAGCCTTTCCCAGTCCTGACCCCCACAACATTCCTAATACTTAGAGAACACAGAAACTAATATTCCAGCATGTAAAACATATTGCCTAATGTTCTGCCCTCTTCCCCCACCCCCACCCCCAGCATACCATGTGTTATACCTTTATCTAGAACAGGCCCAAAAATAGCCAAGCTGTCATCAATGGTGGTGCAATTCCAACGTCTCCCCCGGAACTGATGTTGGCACTCTTGAATTCCCAACTTCACACCTTCAGCCACACTAGGCATGATCTCAATGTAGTTTCGGCAGAAGCGAAGCTGCTTAGGCACTAAGCCAGGAATTGAACCACAGAGAATTGGCTGGGAGCCCAGGGATGTATATTGTTGGCCTAATGCAAGGGACCTGCATGGAGAGAATAGATACAGTCTATAGCTGAAAGTGTACTGGGCCTCCAACATGTCAAGTTCCACCAATTTATGTTTGTCCAAAGTGGATCTCACATAATAATTAATTCATAAGTTCTTCTCTTGAAATTTACAATGATTACTACATTTTCTTCTAGATAAACTCAGAAATGATTGGTTTATCTGTAGTGTAGATATGTTAGTCAAATGCTTCCTTCTTCAACTATTTCTACTCAAGATTTGTTAATTTATTTTTGCATAATATTGAAACATTCTAGCATAGAATCGGTAATTTACATACTGATCTAGGATAACTTGTTTAAAAGATCTCAGTTGTCTTTTAACTTTCTTTTTCAAATGAGTAATGTTTTTTCTGCAATAAGGAAGTAAGCAATATGTGGTTTTCAATATATTGTTGAAAATAGCTCCTATCATTCCTTACCGTTGGTTGTATTAAATAACACTGGAATTCAACAACTTATGGATTACATTGATTGTCTTTGCAAACATAACCCATTCGAGGTAGGCAGACAATTAATTGATTAATTAATAATTTATTCTGCTGAAAATGTTTTTTTTCCTGAAAAATTCTTTAAAATGAATAAAATTATGAAAGGCAGGAAAGGAGAAATAGGAACTGATCTTGTTGATTGGAAACAAGCAATAATAAATAAAATAAAATGAGACAAATTTGGAAAATAAAATTAAAGATGCAATGATAGATATCATAGAAGAGTCAGAAAAATAGAATATTCATATTCATAGTTAGAAAAAAATATAACTGCATAAACTGTGTATGATTTGGTTTACATGTTGAATGTTCTTGTTTGAATAAATCCAGACAGGAAACCAGGATATTTTAACACAAAATGGCCAGAAAAATTACCTTATGTTAAATCCCAGGCTGTGCTTCTGTTAATATGTTTGAAACAGATTCTGGGCAAAAGTTCCCATTTAATTTTACATCACTTACTTATAATAGCATTATCCAATCCACATTGGCTAAATGTGTTGGGATTTGGAAATATCCCAATTTGGCTGGGATAAAATTTATATTTGATGCCAATGCTATGCCTGCTGAACTTCACAGTCAGATAAGCATTAATTCTGCATAAGTGGTTCATGCCAAAAAATAATTATCAAAAAACTATTACAGCATGGCATAAAGTTCAAAGTGCTCTCTCTCTCTTAGACGTCTTAAATTCCATCATTCAAAATATTTCTCTTAAAACCTGGAGGCACCCTTTCTGAAGAATTATAATGTTACTTTTGAATGAGATAACTGTTATCTCTTTTTTGGATTGGGCTGAGACTGAGTGAGGTCCTGTGGCTGAAGGGAGACTTTTACCAGCCATAATCCAACACCGTAATCACAATGTCTCATTCGTTCTCAATGGATACTATTAACACCACTAAATTATATTTTTAGCCTTACTACGAAATCAACATATTAATCTGCTTATCTTTAGGACTTATTTTTTAACTTGCTTAAATTTTCTTATTTGCACAGATGTAAGCAGAAAATATTAGAATTGCACATTCATTTCATATGATATGATGGCAAAGTTCAGGAAGTATGGGTGGTACTTTAGAAAATCTGTTTGTGAAGCCAGAGGATTCCCCCCTCCTCATCAATCCTCTAGAATGCACTAGGGGTCTTGTAATTCATATCCTTCACCTCTTTTTCTGCTGCCAAAATATAGACTATAAATTCTGCTTTCTCCCTGTGGAAATATTCTTTTCCCTATACATACAGGTGGTCCTTGACTTATGACCACAATTGAGTCCAAAATTTATATTGATAAGCAAAACAATTTTACAACCATTCTTGTTGCAGTTGTTAAGTTAGTAACATGTTTGTTAAGTGAATCTGGCTTCACCATTGACTTTGCTTGTTAGGAGGTTGCAAAAAGTGAACAGATGACCCTGGGACACCACAACTATCATAAATATTAGTTAGCAAGCAAGTGAATTTTGATGACATGAACATGGGAAGGCTGCAACTGACATAATTGTAAAAAATGATGATACATAACTTTTTTCAATGCTGTTTTGCTTTGAACAGTCACTAAATGAACTGTTGTAAGTTGAGGACTACCTGTACTGTACATTTTTATTGATCTGTAAAGGCCCCAGTGTATGGTGATGGCATTACTACTTAAGCCTAGTAAGGTGCTGCTTTCCTAACTACATGGCTGGTAGGTTCATAGTAACAAACCTGCTGTATTAGGGTGTTCTTTGGAGCACAATGAATATTGTGTTTAAATATTTGAAAAAGTCATATTGTTAGTTGTTTTAAAAGGTTGAATGTTTAGAAGTTGGGCTGGTCAGTTTTCTTGCAAAAGGAGCTATCCAAGAAAAAGTGCTGAATCTTGAGTTTCTGGGGTTTAGTACCTGCAGACGAATTTTATTATCTTGATGTGCTGCATGGTCTGACCTAGCAATGCCTTTGTGACTTATGATCAATTTAATGCCATCAACTCTGTTTTCTGATTCAATCTTTCCTACCCAGATAATATGATATGTGATGAATTGTAATTTGTGTCCTCTCTGGTCAACATAGATTTTTAGATCTGTCATCCAAATCCCAAAAGCATTAGGCAACAACTGTATAACAAATGGATGGAGTGGTGAGAAGGGTCTCTCTAAACCTATTATAAATTCAAACCTAGAACAATAGGGAAAATAGTAAAATAAATAATTAAAAAAGAAAATTAATAATCTCACCACCTACATTTGGAAAGAAACATGTAATCTTGTTTGCAGGTAGAAGACTAAAATATCATAAGCCTGATTTATAATGAGAAACATTAATCACTCCTCAATAAAGGATAGATATCCAGCTGTTGACAATCATTTGTATTTCCAAATATTATCAAATATGTTGGATATGTTGGTTTGTGATAATCAAAGAGGTGCAATTCTTTGAGGGCTCTTGGACAATTTGAAAGGTTGACCCCATGTCCTCAATGCTTGCTGCTGGTAAGGAGGGTCTTGCCTATTCACTAATGGGCTTCCCATATAAGCATGGCCAGTCATAAAATACCCATTTAGCAGAGAACATTGGAGATATTGATCGTTAGCCAATATCCTAGCTCTTTCATTGCCTAAGAATGGAGTCCAGTGGCATTTTCAGAAAACTAAGTGCTAGAAAATAACACTTTACCTTTCAGCCAATCTTTAAATGGCACCTTTCTATTATTTTTTTCCATATTCAAAGAGTCTATCCAAAATTAAAATCAATTATTAGCAAACCAAAAGCCCAAAGAGTGTTATGTAGTGCCTATTAAAGAAATATTGATTATTCCTATCTTACACTTCTACTCAAAAAGACATGTTATTGGAAAAAAGGGGGGGTTGGGGGGCTATCCGCAGTATTCTAATTTGGGATGAGCAGGTGTCAGTCCTCCTAGGCAGTCCAGATAAGTAACCAAAATCATAAATACTAATACTTACCTTTATTGTAAGGTTGCAGTAACAGAAACATGCAAGTCTGAAAGCCCTTCTCCCCTTCCTTGCCTTAATTCCAGAGAAATAGAAAGAGTCCCTTCTGAGATGCTTTTTCTGCCCCCATTTCTTCTGTGGGCTGAGATATTTCTTGTCTGGCCACTGCTGAGTCTGTAGCTCCTTTTCCTCCTGTTTCCTAACATTACTTTCACAGCCCATTATAGCAGGTCATTCCCCATTTGCTACATAAATATAAAATGAATTGTTCTGTTTCGTTTTCATGTTTTACATGCCAGTACTATCACCTGAGAACCAATACAACATCATAAGTTTATTGTCCTTTGACCAGAATCAGTAATGTAGAATTAATGGCTTAGCTTCACAGCTTCTTGCCTGAATCACTAGTTCTCAGCATGTTCCACAGGATTACTACAGGGGAGGGAAATGGAAAAATGCATCCTGCAGCTTCTTGAAGGAAAGGAGGGATGCAGTCATGATAAATTATCCACTCCACTCACTTGTATTGCTGGTTCTGAATTGCTTTTGCTCCTTGCTTCCTTTGGAGGTAAATACATGTAGGCAGCTACAAACAGGCAAAGCACTCAGCCCTCCATTCTCCATAATCCACATGGTTTCCAACAAAGAAACAGAAAAACCAAGAACTCAGACAGAGACACGCCACATTAAAGAGTCCCAGGAACTCACGAGAGCTAGTTTGGTGTAGTGGTTGAGGCAACAAGATAGAAACCAGTAGACTAATCCCTTAGGTGTGAGAACCAGCTGGGTGGCTTTGCACCAATCATTCGCTCTCAGCCAAATTCACTTCACAAGATTGTAATTGTGGAGAAAAATAGGAGGAAGAAGAGTCATTATCTTTGTTTGCCACTTGAGTTATTTATAAAAACAATAAAGGTGGGAGATAAATAAATTGATACTATGGTCGGAGAGCTGTATTAGTCTATGGAAGCCATATGTCAGAAGGAATTTGATAGCACCTTTTCAGATTAAATGTTTTATTAGCATATTTTTGTGAACTATAATTCACAGACCATCAGATGCATGGTGTAATTAGGTTGTGAAAGCTTATAATTTTTAATGTGCTAGTCTGAAAGGTTATAACATATTCCTGATTTTCAATAAACAAACAGGCATTTAATTTCATTACCAAAGATCTTTCTCCAATTCCTAGCAAATACTTGGGCAAAAAACATACCACACAAAAAATAGAAAACAGATGGCTCAGATACCCCAAAGTTGATAGAATATTTGGAGTAGTATGGCTAGCAATATTATGGGTGCCTGAAAAACAAGTTAGGAACAAGCCAAACAAACCTTGTTGACTTGATTATATGTATGATATAGCTGATCATGGCTAAGATATTATCTGTTTTACCAAGCCACAGTAGGTTCACATATAGTACAGAGAAAAAAGGCTTAATATAATTTGGGAGTAGAATCATTGATTGAACTGAAATAAAATGGTAAGGATATTTGATGGGTTTTTTTGACAAACAAACAAATTACAAGCACATGGATTACAATGTAGATAAAATGATCTGATTCACCCATACCCCTTACTCCAAAGCAATGAAACTACAACATAATTTTATGTGATGAGTTATTAGGTCATGTATTTGTATGCGACGTAACCTAGCCAGAACAGAACACACAAGGAATTTGTCGCCAGTACATAAACTCTCAGAGTAATAATAATCATAATAATGATACTAACAAGAGAAGGTAGTAAAAAAAGATGAGAAGGATAATAGTGATACAGCTATACTAAATGGATAAATGTACTTAGGCATAGGACAGTACTGTGGGAATTAGGTATTCAGCAGAGTGATGGCACAAGGGAAAAAACTTTCTCCATGTCTGCTTGTAATGTGGATAATGCCCATGTTATTCCTTTTGGAGCTGAAAAATTAATTAAACTAATTACAGTAGCTTCTCAACTTCCTTCATGTGCTGCTTTTTTCCTTTTGCTCTCAAATAGGCATGGATCATATCAGCTGCTATCCTGCTTACCTTCCCTCCTTTAGCTTAATTCCTCCAACTGATGTTTACATTGAGCTATTCATATCACAATCGCATGCAACCACATTTTCAGTCAAGAGGGAAGTCAACCTTGGCAACTAGCCCTAAAGTATTAACATCAAGTGCCTGTCTGTCTAAATATACAAATGGCTTATATAAGTAAAATAACTGTAACAAAACAGTACTAATAAACCAAGTTAAAACTTGTAAAATGGGAGACTGTAAACTTGCAAAGTGTGCAAAATATCAAAATTTGAACCCAATGTTTGAAAAAAATGAAATAAAATATTAATACAGATGTTGTTTGTATAATCTTAAGAGTGTGACTTAAGATTTCTAGGGTGCTTTTCTCTTTTCCAGAATCTAATATATTCATACACATCATTTTGCCATTGCAACATTACATAATATTTGAGGACTATATTCTAGAATCTCTAAAATTAATTTTAGGATGGGCTCAGGTGGAATGAATGGAAATTCTGTTTCCATCATTTTACTCATTGCTTGATGCTGTGTACATACAGTATGTGCACCTTCATTTAATCAGAGTGCAAAAGGAATGACACTACACTTTCATAATCAGAATAATATTTTTCTTTGTGTGGATTTATTTAAATATCTATCAGTTATCTGCATAAAAAAGAGTAGCTAAGAACTGGAAGAAACTCCGTATGTGAGAGATCAAGAGGAAGTCCATAACAATTAAAATAAGGCAGGTGTGTTGCTCCAGAAATAAGACCAAGGAGCTTGCATGGAACCTGAATATTATTGAAGAAATAGAAAAGTTGAGAATTTATCTAGCATTCCTACTTGAATGCAGGGGAGTGTCAACAAATGCCATTGTCTGAATTTTATTATAAAAGCAAGCAGGACAGAACAAGAGGAGTGTCCAACAGCCTCAGATGTCTTAAGGACTTTCCAAAGCTTCTTTTCCTTGTGATCCTTTCTTTTCTCCCAGCTGAGAGCGCTCCTTATCTAAAGGGCAACCACAGGGGTTGATGGCATCCTTAACCCTAGTGGGCCGTTTCCTTGGCTACCTCATTAGAAGATGCTTAAATCCTCTTGTCCCTATAATGGGAGTTTTCTACTATAGACCTCCACAATGGAATCAGCCCACCATGTAAGCAACACAAAATCACCCACAACTGTACATTCAAAAGGTACCCTGGAGCAACTATGACAATTTGTGGAAACAAGCTCCATCAACGCAATAGAATTTGTTTCTGAGTAAGGTCAGTCTGAATTTGGCCACCACTAATCATCTTTCCCAGGTCTTCCAACCATATTGAAAATAAAACCTAAAATGCTACGTTGCCCCTAAATGCCTTTTTGGGCATTCACCAGCATAAAAGGAATTGGGAGCTATATGTATTTACAATGGAGAGTAGCGCAGAGGTAGGGACCCACTTTTCTGTTACAAGTTGCATTCCCTTGAAGGTAATCTAGTAATGCCAGTAAGTGGGTGCACAGCAAAAATGTGACTAGAGATGGTATCCCCTCAGTCTTCCTTTCCTCCAGTGGAGTATGTGGTGGGCAGGATTGTCTGTAGGTTGTGGCAAAAAAAAAGAGAAGAAGATGAGAGTCCTAGATGGTGCAATTGAAGCTCTATGGCACACATAAAAATGGCTGTAGCTTTGATTGTGATTGTCATTTTCATTTAAAAAAAAAACACGTCCTATAGAAATACCTGTTGACTAAAAATCAGTTAACATAGATAGGCACTTCTTAAAATAAGATTCTTAAAATCCAGCACTTCTTAAAATAAATTGATTCTTCGGCCTAGAGCTGAAAATTAGTTAAAGGACTACACTGATCTTAACTGAACCCTAACAAACATTACTAGCCTTGTTCCATGAAACTATCTCCATTGGGTTTTAGACTTTTAAAGTAGCATTACTGAGAAAGTATGTTCCTGGATGATCAAATCAAATCTTCTGAGCTGAAGAAGCGTCTTGGATGAAAAGTAAAACATCTTCAAGAAAAATCAGAAATTCCAGTTGGCTCTTGGAAAAAAAACACCTTTGGGACAACCATGATCTGTATGACTGAGAATCTTCATAGACATTTCCAGTGGATATTTTCTACAATAAATATGCTTCAAATTTTGAAAATGCTCAGAAGAGGACATTAGGCCTGTTGGCAGGTCAGGACTGAGTCTTCTATGAGCATGTGTGGGAAGAGCTGTGGTCAATCTTCTCTATCTTTGCTTTAGAAACAGCATCACCTGTTTGCTTGCCTGAACTCTGACAAGCTCTCTGCCCCAGGGAGGTGATTAGCCTGAGATAATTCTTCTTTAGCAGGCTGCTTGCTTTGTTGTTATTAACTCTGGAGGGAACCTGACTTGAGGGCAAGAAATGACTTATTTTTTAGCACCCAGGCAGCGCCAGCTAAGTTGTTGGCACCAGTTCCGCTACAAGCCTCCTGCCAAAGAGAGATGACAAGTTAGGTCACCAAGTGGTCCTCCCCACCCTATCCAGATGAATGGCTGACATGAAGTTGGAACATTCTTGTTTGATTATTCGAAGGCTGCAGTAAACTCTAAAGCCAGAAATGGTGCTAATGATGGTTCTGTATTTAGACAGGAAAAATCAAATGCACTGATATCAAATAGGTGGTATCTGGCTCAATAGTAGTAAGTTCACATGGGATCTTGTAGTCCTAAGTTGACAATTACTTAAATATGAGACAGCAGTATGCCATAGTTGCCAAAAAACCCAATAGAGGTTTATATTTTTTTTTTTTTGCATTTGTAGGCCGCCCTTTTCCCTGAGGGGACTCAGGGCGGCTCACAGAAAACCAGGGAGGGGGGAATACAACATTGAGACAACAACATATAATAAAATAGTAAACAACATGCATACATCATTCGGGCGGGGTAGCGATCCTTATCCCCAGGCCTGACGGGCGAGCCAGTTCTTCAAGGCTATGCGGAAGGCTTGGACGGTGGAGAGGGTACGAATCTCCACGGGGAGCTCGTTCCAAAGGGTCGGGGCTACTGCTGAGAAGGCCCTCCTCCTTGTAGTTGCCAGCCGACATTGGCTGGCCGATGGAATACGGAGGATAGAATACAGTTCTGAGGTGCATTAACAGAGCAGGGGTGGGTTTCAAGCAATACGCCCCGGTACGGGCGTACTGGTGCCTGCCTGAAGCACTGGGTATTATTCTGGTACGGTGCTCTGGAGGACCCAGCTGCCTGCCTGAGCTCCTTACATGTCTTTGAGCTCTTCGGCGCTTCCATGCATGCGCACGGAGCACACAGCACTTGCGCAATGCTCTGCCGAGCAGCTGGAGCATCACTGAGGCTCACGGAGGTGTTACAAGAGGTAAGGACACATGCATGTACTGTGTGTGTGTGCACGCGCATTGTACACATACATGTGGTGGACGCCTTACCGGTTGCAATGGGATCTGGAACCTATCACTGTAATGGAGGGATAGAATCAAGATCATGTGAAGTGAGGTTGAAAGTTCATTCTCTGAGCTTGTGCATTGGTTACTGAACATTTTGTTACCAAGGTACGTAAGTAACATCTTCAATGTAATTTAGGAGTTGTCAGTGTTCTGCTGTTTATTACACTGAATATGTTACCTATCCTATTATGAAACATTCAGAAACCAACCCATAAGCTCAGAGAATTAACCTTCATCCTCATCTTACATCTGAGCTACAGATATTCGCCACTATTGCAAATCACATGAAGTGTTATCATTTTATAATGACTTGGTAAGGCCACACTTGGACTATTGCATCCAGTTTTGCTCACCACAATATAAAAAAGATGTTAAGTCTCTAAAACAGGACTGTCAAAGTTGCGGGTCCTGGGCCGAATACGTCACACGCTAGTCACCCCCACACCCATTTTAGCGAAGGGGGGAAATTGTGATATGTCACTTGATGTCGTGATGATGCAAGTTTGACACCTCTGCTCTAGAAAGAATGCAGAGAACAACAAAGATGATTGTAGGACTGGAGGCTAAAACATGGAGAACGTCTGCAGGAATTGAGTATGTCTAGTTTAATAAAAAGAAAGACCAGGGGTGACATGATAGGAGGGCTTCAATATCTAATAGGATTCCATAAAGAAGAGGGGGGCCAACCTATTCTCCAAAGCACCTGGGGTTGGGGTAGAACAAGAAGCAATGTGTAGAAAGCAATCAAAGAGAGATGCAACCTAGAACTAAGGAAAAATTTCCTGACAGTTATAACAATCAGTGCAACTATTTGCCTCCAGAGGTTGTGGGGGCTCCAACACCGGAAATTTTAAAGAAGAGATTGGACAATCATTTGCCTGAAATGTTATAGGGGTTCCTGCTTAAGCATGGGGCTGTACAAGAAGACCTCCAAGATCCCTTCCAAGTATTATTCTGTATCTATCCTATAAATACGGTAAGTTCACACAAATATTAAACAAATGCAACCTAGTTCTTTGCACAACTTACTAAGCTAAAACCGATCAAAATATATTTTGAAATCAATAAAATATCTGAATTCATTTACATTACTCTGCTCAGGAGTTGTATAATACATGTACTCCAACAACTATTTTTGGATGAAAGAATGCCAGTTCTTTATTCGGATTGTTCAGAATCAGCACTCTTGATTGAATAAAGATTTGATACCAAGGAACACTCATGAGAATACACTGTGAATGGAACCTGCACGGAGAGAGCACTTTAACTATGACAAAATAACATGCCAGTCATCCTTGAGATTTGAATATATCAGCTTGTTTTAAAATATAGAGTAATTAAAAAAAAACAAATAAACCAATAGGGGCCATGAGATCTGGGCAATTCTGGGCATATTATTTTTATTTGTGTGCCCATGCCATATAAAAGAACAACAATAACAGGATTGCTTTGTAAGTTAATTCTACTTTACTCAGGCTTATTATTTCACTTGATATAGGGCAGCCCCAAATCATAAAACCCTATTAAATTCATACATTGCATTATTGTTGGTTAAACAAGCCAAAACTGGCTGGTTTAACTCTACAAAGTAAACCATATATCAATGGTTGGCTTCAAACATCACGCTAAGCCCAAACCAAACAATTATGGCTTACAACAGTATGTGAACCCAGCCATCATCTTTATAGTCTCACATTAAAAGTAAAAGTGAAATCTCCATGAAATTAATGAGAAGCATATAACATATATCAGTCTATAACCTTGGCCTTGCATCCCAAGTAAAGGAAGGTATAGAAAAAAAAAACCCTCATTCCTTCTCTCCCCTCTCACCAACACCCCTCTTAATCTGTGCCAAAGGGTCAAGTATATTGGAGGTGGGTGTCAACTCCAAGGATGTTACCAGAAGAAAATATTCATCTCCTTTACAGTAAACATTAGAGACTCCAAGTATGAGTTGTTCCTCCCTCTTCCAGTAATCTTTCTTGCCTGACTTCATTTTGTAAAGGAGACCATCAATGTGCAAGGAGGCTGAAGGGAAGGAAAATACAGCTGTTCCCCAATCTCTTTAATTTATTATATTGTGGGATGTGTGTCCTTGAATGTAATGCTTAGTTTCTTCAGAATCAGATATTTTTCCTCCTTATTTTCATTACTTACAATGTGTTATCTTGCGGTTACTTTGGTTACTTTGATATGAATGAGTTGCAATAGCTTAAGCTTCGTTCTTTTCTTTCTAATCAAAGCTTGAGTTTTAATCAGTTAGTAGCACTGTGCATAGTATATCTCACAAAAAGATAGAAGGCTCATGATGGACTGAATAATAAATTGTCCAGCTGTTATTTAGTGATTTGTGAAAAACTATGTTGGTTCAATTAGTTGTATGTACTCAGATAATTAGGTAGGCTAAAAGCATGATTATTCATGATTAATCATATCTTGGCTACATCCTTTAACTTTTCTGGTGAGTTCAGGTTTACATCTGAACTAAGTAAAAATAGATTCTGTATAACACAAAGCCAATTTCTGTAACCATAATAGGTTAAACAAGCCAAATGCTTTTTACATAAAACTGTAAACCATACTCTAGAATGACTGTTCATACAGCACGCTAAACGAAAACCAAGCAATTGCATAATTAACACTAGTCAAAGTTAGTATCAATGGTAATAAAAACCTTGTAATGGGTCTTGGTTTGTTTAGAGAGATTATTTTTTTCAATGTTTCTCTACTTTGTTTTCTTATATATTAGATTGCAAATGATGTATGAAGATTATTGGTTTTGTTTGATTATCTCTGCACTTGGAAAGCTGTTGTAAATAAAAATTAAAAATAAAACAATACACTATTGCAAAAGTATCAAGTTAAATAACAACAATTTACCTTTTATCAGTTCATTTGCTTGTGATTTTAACTGCTAATCTGTCTGCTTTCCTAAACAATTAAGGTTACTAAATCTGAATCAAAGGAGACGCTGAAATGGAGACGATCCCCCCCCACCCACCTTTTATATGTCTAGAAGAGAATTCCTTAGTCTGAGAAATCTAAATCCCACCAGGCACTTGGGACACCAACTTTTTGTTTTAATAATAATCTCGATGTCCTATTTAGAAATAACAGGACGGGTTTTAAAAGTGTTTCATTATTTTCCTACTCTGAGTGTTGGCTCTCCTAATCGGCTTTAATGTTTTGAGTACATTAACGCTTCCTCCCCTGTCGTGGCCCAAAGAAAGGAGAGGAGGGGAAGGGGAACAGGTTTAAACATTTTTCAGAAGCCTTGTCATCTTTTATCAGATCCGCCTGGAGGTTTTATGTCGGGAGTCCTGTTCTCTTACTGTACATTAGCAGCTGCATTCCAGAAAGTTGGGTCAATTCCCTTCGCACCTTCCGGCCGCCCTGAGCAGCTTCCCAGGTTCATCTGCCGTGCCTCACTCTTCCCTCGCGACTAGCCAGCGGCCCCTCTCTCCAAGCCAGCCTGTTTTCCTAATTCCCAGTATACGCGTTTCTTACTTCACAGGGAGCAAATGACCCCCGGGTGTCGGCAAACAGTTATCACATTCGAACCCGATTTAAAAATAAATAAATCTGCAGAGATGGTGCAATCGTGTAGAATTCAACCATCATTCCCACTGAGATCGATCGATCGATCGATCTGAACTCACATAAAGGTGTAGAAGACTAGACGAGCAAAAAGTGTTCATAATGTTTTCGAAATCCCGCAACCTGACAATACGGTAAAATCTAGAATTTGTTATAATAGAATCATATTTTAGAGTGGGCGGGAATCCATAATTTAAAAACTAACATGTTTGTCAGTTAATTTCTGCTTGGCCTCTGAACCTTTTTAAATGTACCTGAACAGACAGAACAAGAGTCGGGAGTAAATTTTAATTATCTCTAATTCCACGGAGAACTTAACAGTTTCCAAAGAAATAAGGAGGAGAGTTATATAGTTGGTTCTCTGGTGCCCTAGAGGAGAACAGATCACTCCTAGGATCTGAATTCCAGGGAATTTTTTTTTTGTAAATCTTCCTTTTCAGCCAATTTGAGTATGAATAAAATTCATACTGGTTGTCCATTTTCCCCAGCCTTTTATATTTAAATAAATCTGACTGTCAGTTTGTTTTATATAACTTTTAACATCTAGCTGCTTTTTTAATACTAATTATAATTTATTCCATATTTGTTTTGTATGTGGTATAAATTGCATCAGTAATGTTTATCCAAAGATGTTGTTACAATATCTGTGAGATGGGCTATTTTAAATTTGTCCCTAATACCCCAAAGGAAGATTGAGGTAAATTTTATTTCTTGAATTGTGATGGAAGCATGGAAAGAAATTAACCAAAATGTATCCAATTGTGCCTTAAGTCAAGAACATACCTGACTCTAGAAACTATTTCGTGGCATCCAAAATTTTAATTTTAAAACTTCTGGTCACAGGAGCATAAACTCAATGATTTTTTTAAAAAAATCTGAAATTAAAAATGTGCATCTTGAAAACAAACATCCGTGGGTATTAAGCACGCCTGTAACCATTCCTTTTTAAAACCAAAGCAAATAATAAATGCTAGGCAGGAAATCCATCTCAAGAGAAAAATCTCTTTTGTGGAAGACAAAGTCAAATGGAAATGTCATATTTGAATGCAGAGTGTTTCATTTTATGTATAGAGTTATGAGGACATCATTTAAGCAACTTTATGTAAACTAGTTGCATACATACATACATTTCTGTCATAGGAAATGTTAGAAACATGGTAATTATTAATACAGTATTGGCAATTTCTAAGGTTTTAGTTAGCCTGATGGAAAGTTTCAGAAATGTTTTAAAAAATAAAGGAAAGGAGATATTCATTCTTTACACAGTAAGTATCTAGGGAATATATAGGGAAACTATGGAGGATAATGGAATAAATGTTCTTTGCAATTTATTGATTCTAGAATTTTGCCAAATGTCTTACTCTTGAAATCTTACAGATGAATTTCCACTCATTTCATTTGTTATTTTCTACTAAGTGGGATAAATGTTTAAATATGAAAAGGCTGAAAGAAGACAAAGATCACAAAAAAAGGAGGGAAGAGTTTGCTTAATAGGTGAGATGGAATAATACCTTTGAGAATGTGCAAATGCTTTTCTCCTATCTTTGAAAAACTTCTACGTTTTTCACAGAATCATTGGACAAAGGTCAGGTGGATTATTCTGTTTATCCAAACCTTTCTTTAAAGTGAGGCCATGGAGGTGCACAGTATTTATCAACCTATTTCTAAGTATCTAATTATAGCATTGATTATCAATATCCAGCAGGGATAATGCCTTGTGGGTTGAGAATGATGGCTATTGTAATTCAGCATATCTAGAAAAGGTCAGCTTGGGAAAGGACACTCTAATATTGGGTTTCTGTAGATTGGCGAGTTGATCAGGATGTGTGATCTTTAGCTAAGGTGAATGTTCTACTGCCAAGATTCAGCTCTGGAATATGAGCTTTGTCCAATTTAATCATCTCTGCGCTTTCTTCCTTGGTAGATCTAATTTCCAAATTCATTTGCACCATCTGGAGTTTAAATGTTATTGATACTGATTTTGGATATGCATAGACATAATTATGGCTCATCTCACTGGTTGAACTCAATTGTTGTTTATCCATTGGCTGGCATCCAACTTGCCAATAGGCTTTTGGCAACATCAGTTGTCAATTAATATCTGAAGCCAGCAGGCAAAATGTTAAAGATGAAATTCAGCTGCTAAAGTATTGTTGTCTTCCCAACCACCAAGATGGCATTGTGTCATATTTGACAGGCAGGGAAAGTCTGATTTTAGTAGAGTTCCAGTGAAAAGATCTAAGAATACTCGAGTTCAGAAATAGTGATTAATAAAGAATTTGTAAGGTACCATTCCTATAACTTTGTAGAGCCAAATCAAACCACATTATAGCTTCTTGTAATGACTTAGCACAATAAGTAAATCCAAACTGTGTATTTTCTTCTGTCATCAAGAAGATGGTACGGTCTTCTTACTGCAGTCCATTTCCCCTCCATCAAGAGTGCCAATGAAGTTAAAAATAATTCCCAAAGCCCTCCACAATTCCTATGGCATTCTTGTATTTTGGATGACCTTACCTCCTTGGTTTCAAGGATGCTTTCTAAAGAAGACCAAGTGTTGAATTATAAACTGAGGAATGTTCAGTAGGATTGTGTAGGTGGTCCAGGGAATTCTTATTCTTCCTCCATTCAACCCCTGGTTATATTAGTCCTGGACTACATCACTTTGAAGAGGCAAATCCAATTCCAGATCCATCACAGCTCTAGAAAGAAAGCAGCCCTCTACAGCCCAGGCTGTAAAGATTATTGCACCTTCTTTTTTGTGGTTTTTTTTACACATATTGCAGCATTCTCAGAAGCTTTTCAAACTGTATAAAATTCAGTGAAAGAAACATATATATACACACATATATATATACACACACATACAGTTCCAAAGCATGATTTACAAAGAAAAACAAATCACAGTAGATTTTCTCCTTTTAAAAAAAGTCATTGTGTTTGATGCAATTCTAGATTTTGACTTTTCCCATTTCTTGGTCCCTTTTTAATCAAGTAAGAATGCCACCACCTGTCCTAATGATCAAGCTTCTGTCCCTATTTTCTTGAATTTTAAAATCTTATTTCTATATGGTATGAACTTGATTATACAAAAAGCAAACAATGTAAAGATCATTCAGTTGAAAATCAGGAAGGTTTTGGAGAAATTAGCATCTGAATTCAACTACAGCAACCTCTCTTTCTCTTTCAATCTTTTTTAAAAAAAAACAAAGCATATACAAGTGATGTATTTTAAAGGTTAGCCAGAGGTCATTGTTTTTTAGATTTCCAAAAGTGGTTCTGGAAAATTGAAGATCATATTGGAGAAGTACTTTTCCACAAGAGCGAATATTACTAAGGTGGGGTCAAATATAGAAATCTAAGCCAACATAGCTTTTCCATTTGTATCCTAATTTATGGGACACAATTTAAGTCATGTATATGGCAGCACCTTTAGTCTTGGATCTAAGAATTGACCCAAGAAGTTTTTCAAAAGGCAACTGGACTTTCTTTGCTTTCTCCTTGAAGACATTTTGCTTCTCTTCCAAGAAGATTCTTCAGTTCTTTCAGCTTCCAACTGGATGAGAAGCAGAATGTCTTCAAAGAAAAAACAAAGGAAATCCAGTTGCCTTTTGAAAAGAACGTTTGGGACAACTATGACCTGGATAACTGAGAATCTCCACGGACATTTAAGAGTTGACTTCTATGCTGGCCATTGTCTTTTCCATATGCCCAGGAAAAATCTGTTATACCTAATATGTGCTTGGGTCAAAGATGCAGGTCACTCTTATTCAGTTATATTCTTCTAATATATGACATGTACAGCGTACACAGCTGTCATCACAACCTGAGATGATGGGCTATGGAGTGCTGGAGAAAAATACTGGTACATATTCTCTGCGAATCTCATTTTTTAGGGGCTGGTTTTATACATTTGTGCTCTTGTGCTCAGTTGGCTAGATTTAATAGTGCTATAGTATTACTATACAGAACTACGTATGAAAATATTGTAATGAAACTAAAGCTAGTATCACCTTTCTTGCTCGCTTTCTTCCTTATGCAAAGCTTTCAGCCAGCCTTTGCACTTTTATATATATGTATATGTATGTATGTGTGTACACCCACACTACCTGTTCCTGTTCCTCTTTGCCTCATCCCACCCCCATTCCAGGCAATTTGAAACTATGCAACCTGCTTTTTTCACACTTTTCGATATATTCATTTTTTATTCCTAACATCAGGTCCCTAACTAGCTTTCTCATTGTCTTTTGTACCTGGAATTTCAGTTTTGTAGCTCAAACAAATTGACTCAAGATAAGACTAGGTGATCAAAATTACATTAGTTAGACTGTTTAGTTTGAAGAATTTTAAATCTTTTTTGAAAATGCTGGATTATTTTTTAATGCAGAAGTAAATTATTACGTTCCCAGTTTTATATATGTGAAAGTTGACCGCTGTCCCATATTTTATGACTGACAATTTCTCTCCCCTGCTATACATTAATAAAACTAATACATTGATTGTATGCACTTTGGCTTTTTTTCTGCAAAATTGTGCATGGTTATTAATTTTTATTATTGTTTGTTAAACAATTATTTACTGACTATCTTCTTCAGCTGGAATTATATCCTGAAGAGGGATTGAACATTTGCAAGAAACTTAAATAAATTCAGATCTTTCCCAATTCACTTAAATCCTGCTAAATAATGCAAAATATAGGTACATACACTTTCACATCAAGTGAAAATAACCACTTGAATTTGAAAGGAACTGAATGACGAAGTTAGAAAACATGCAATGAAATAAGGTGTGAGGATTGCTATGAAATGTATATACTAACTTACAGCTCATTATCAATTATTGATAATTGATTTGTTCATTTCTGAGCCTTGTTTTTCAATATAATTATTACAACATTTGCTCTATACTGTACTAGAAAACACAACTATACAAGCACAGCTCAGTCACTGTGACGCTTTATAAATTCTCTATAGATAATTTTCATTATCCTAAAATATGCGTAGGTGCATATTGTTGTTGAATTATGTATGTCTGTATTTTAAAATCCAGAGGCTTAATCCTTTTTCTTTGAGACAAAAGATATCTACCAGAAGAATAGGTTTTAGGGGAAGAGAAAAATTAAGCAGACTGGAAGAAAATAGATTTTTTATAGTGCTTCTCTCTACGTTAATAAGTATGATTGGAAGGGCAAAATTTTACTAAAACACCAAGGTTTTTCTTTATACCCTGAAATTTTTAACTTTAAATAAGCAGCACAGCCAGATTCTGTTTACTGAACTAAATTCTCTGAATCAGTTCTCCTTGACAGTTCTACTTGAAACAAAACCTTTGATTCTTAATAGTTTACAGCTTCTTTTATAGGAAGTTTGTTTCATCAAACCTGAGGCTAAAAGAGATCTGATTAATCTAAATTCTGACAGGAGAATCTTTTTGAACTTTAATATATATGAGTCATATCCATTTGGCATGGAAAATACAAGCATTTTTTGATGTTGCTGTGATTTAATTTTTCTCAATTATTTTCATATAATCAGACAAAATAAGGTTAAAAACATTGTTAAATATACTGAATGTTTATTCTTTATTATTTATAGTAGGCATCTAAACCAAAATTTTACAACACAACCTATTTTTCAAAATTAAACATTTTTTGATTTATATTTATACCACACTTTTGATTATATTTAAAAAGGAATTAAGGGAATAATTTACATAAAAAGAAAACTTTGAAAGTGGTAATGGAAGGCCATATTAAGTTAACTTAAAGCTGTTGATATTTCTAATTCAAGTATTTAAAACATTTTCGTATAAGGATATATTTTAATTAAGCAACAGGAAAAGCCAACATTAGATTATTAAATGCTAAGTATTTTTAATAACCTAAATTTTGGTTTTGCTGAAAAAAATCTCAGATCATCCCATGTCCTAGTACAGGGAAATGAATCTTTGGCAAAATAATTTTTAGCTTTTATCTTCTTGGTTTGCTTAAATGGAGTCAAGATTCTTATGAAGCAAGCAGGAAATTAAAATGTCAAATTGTTGTCATTCCAAAAAAATATTGAAATTAAAACTTAGATCTTGGTTGTTTTCTTGATTTTTTTTTCTGCAGATGTTGGCATCATTAAGCAAATATATTTAAAGTGAAAGAACACATTTGAAGAGTCATTTTACATAGCACTGTTAATAAACATTTGTGATCTGCTGGCAAATACCTAATAGTGAATCTTGATAGTAGTTTAATATTTATATTATTTTAGTTGATTGTCTTACAATGCCTGCTGCTTATAAATTATATTCCAATATATTATTCTGATGCCACAAATGACTGAGACAGACACAATGCTTTTCAAGCAAAAGGAAAAAATCTTTTAAGTATCACCCTTCCAAAATGAAAAAAGCGAGGCGAGCACATAGGAACTTTGCACAAATTCTGAAAAAGCAAAATGATGAGAGAAACATGAATCAGGATGCAGAGAGAATGCAAATATACTGAAGTAGGGAGAAAGAGGTAGGCTGCCAAAAAGTTTGAGATGAGGAGAAAAGAAATCTTACCACCAAATAGGGTAACCGGCTAGGACCTTTGTATCACCGAAGAAAAAAGCTAAAGTTAATCCAAGCAGGTGGTAATCCATTAGTCCAGGCTTGGTGCTGAGGAGAAGAGCACTCTCCACGAAGTTTGCAGAAAAACATTTAAGGACCCCCAAAAAATCAAAACAAAACAATCCCACCCTGAAAAAAAACCCCACAGGTATTTCTACCCCCCCACCCTCCCCCCTCACATTTACACACACACCCAAAGCCAAGAAATATTCCTGAAGTGGAAAATGACTTTGTGCTGGTCAGAAATGCACCTCGCTGAACCTTTTCCCCCACCCACCCCTGACAAACTACCAAAGCGTCTATTAAAATGTGCTGTGCTTTGGAGATGTCAGGAAGCATCCAATCAGATTGCACGGCCTAAGGTGAGGGATGAGCCTATAGTTCAAGGCTGTCAGTCATCCCAACATTTCTCCCCACACACACAAACACAGCAATGTACTGCTTGTTACAGAGAGTAATAGGCAAACCTTGAAAGAGAGTTTTCTAGTGTATTCCCTTTGTCTTTTTCCCCTATTTTTTTTAACTCTCCACGGGATGTACAGTTTATGGCTCATCTGCCATGACATGATTAAGCTTAGAAGGTAAGGTGAGAATGGGGAAATTCTTGAATTTCATTTGTATGCTTTCTAGGGCTCCTTATGTATTCCTCTGCCAGTTGGATGGCAAGTACAAAATGTGAATTTGCAGCCATTTAAGATAGGCTTTTTGATGTTAAGGAGCTAATATATGAACTGCACTATATTTCCTATCTTACATCAAGGTCTCAGTTGATTCTGATACCGACATTTCTAAACATTCTTTTTTAAATCCTTTACACATTTATAGGTTGAGATGCAACAAGTTGGGTCAAGAGAGATTAATTTATCCACACGGGAAGAAACCATTTTCTGAATAATTTGTTTCCCGTGAAATGTCAAAATGTATGCTGTTTTCTTTTTATGTTATTTTATTCTTGGGTCCTTTGACTGTATGTAATAAACTTTTCACTCATTCTTCATTCACATATTTAATAGAGGGAGTCGCATGATCAAATTGGATTCTAAGCATGGACTATTGACTATATTAATATGCTTTTGGAAGGAGAAATTTGAAAACATATTGGCAAAATATTAGCAAAAAACATTATGTCAAAAGCCTCTCCTGTCTGTCCTGATTCTAGTGCTATTTGCCTACTATAATATGGTTAAATGGGGCCAGGAGAAGGAAGAGAGGAATGTTTAACTACATGCATATTTTGGCCAATACAGGATTAATATTTCAGTTACATACATTGAATAAATCCAGGAAAAATCATTCATGAACTCAAAAAGATTTTACACATTCTACTATTTTGACCGTGTGCAAGAATAATGTAAAAAATAAAAGGAGAATTACCACCACACCACCTTGCTGGATTACAATTAAACTGATTACATCCTGAACACTTTAATAATTTGAAGAAACAGAAAAAGAATATCCTTCCTTGGACTCCTACGTTCTCCTGGATAATCTGTAGAATGGCAAGCAAATCATTGTGTTTGAAATCAAAGAAATATATTTTATGGCCATTAATATCAGTAAATGGAATGCAATTGATGAGGCAATACTGTGGCCTTATGAGAAATAGTTCAGTATGTCACACCCCTGAGTGACAGTGACTATCTGGAGTCCTGGTCCTGTCAGCTTCGGTGGAGAGTATGAATGTCTTCTCTGTCACTGCATTTCAATTATGGATTCCCTGAAGAAGCCCGCCTGGCCCCATCTCTGCATGCACATAGCCTAAAGCCTGCCTCTAGAAAAGGATAGGAGATATTTTGAATGTAATTGTTCTTCCATGGCGCTATTGAAGGACTTTCAGTAATTCGTGTATTTAGAGATAGGTATATTGTTAATTCAATTTTGCATTTTTTCTTTTCCATTTTTTCTTTTCCTACATTTGTTTTTAATTGCCTTGAGGAAATGAGGCAGAAATGGTTTAAATAAATAATTAAAGATATTCAGTTGAAAAACACAGATAATTTTTCATCTATAAGACAGTGAAGGTGCATAACCTGTAAAATTGCCTTGGGAGTAGGGGATTCTATTCTCAACCAAAACTATTCTCAGTCACCAGTTATTTATATGTTTGGATAAAATATGACCTGCAATTTCAGACTGAGCATTTTTTCCTGAGAGCCACTTTCATATAAAGATTAAGATGCTGGATTAGCATCAAGGAGATCTGGTTCCAAATTCTCTATCAGCTACAGAAGCTCCCTAGGGGACTTTGACATAACTTGCAGGATTGTTGTCAGGAAACAAAGAGGGAATGATTAAATAATTGATCAATAATTGAATATAGAAATAGATAAGTAAACAAGTGGTTATAAAAGCAGTTTTCTGCATTCAAGCTACTGGTCTTCACAGCATTTCCCTGCATGTAATCTAAAAACTAAGCCTTCTGGGAGGAAGGATTTAAAATATGCTTTTACTCCTGAACAAGGGATTGTAAGAAACAAGGACCCTTCAGGTTTGTTAATTTTCTTAAGATAAAAGTATGATCCACCCAATTTTCTCACTTCTGCAAATGGTTTTCATGACAGGAATAAAGAATTCTGACACCCTACTGGTTTATCTCCAAAGGCCTGGATGAATCCATGTCTCAACTTGTGAAATTAAAAAATTCATAATATGGCTGAACAATAAATTTGATGGATTATTTCTTTATAAATAAAACTAATGCTAATACTTTGTCTTTGTCCTGTAAAATCTGGAATTTTAAACACAAATCATAAATAGTGACAACACTAAACTTTAAAAAGAAAAAAAAGGTACGAGTCTGTTAAAAGATATATGTGCCCTCAAAATGAATTGTTTTCCCTGCTTTTTATAGAAACAGAAGACATTGTCTTTTACACTGTTAGGCCAATGGAATGTCTACGTAGCTCAGGACTAACCTACTTTACATCACCCCTAGAGTTATCCTGTGGTTTTTTGGGGTGTTGTGTTGTGTAAGCCCAGCCAAATATAATTTAAGACAATTGAACCCATGATGGCAAAACTTAAAGTAAGTGAATCCAGTGATGTTCAGATGGTGATTCTCCAGAGTCTACTAGAAATGACAGGAATTAATGTAGGGATATTTTCCAAGAAAAACATGTTGTGTGCCATTGGATCGTGTCACCTTTCAACTAATAATGGATTCCACAGTGTGAATATAGAACCCGGAGGGATTTAATGTATTAACTAAACAGGGTGCTGTAAACTTAGGAGAAAATTCCTGTGCAGTGTCTGCCATTTCAGGCCGAACTTGCTTTTATTAGCTTGATGAAGGCTTCTGCTCTGTTTGAAAGCCTGCTGTAGCAACTGATACATGGAGAGTTCAGAGCAGCAGTCAAAGGAACACAAAGGCTATTGATTTTTAGTTTCAAGCAAGTAGCTTGGTTTCCAGTCAGCAGGAGAAACAGTCAGGCAAAAACAGTTCAAACCTTGAAGCTTAAAGAAGCAGAAAACAGAGTATCAGCTGATCAGAAAAACATCACTTTAGAAATTGTTTAGCCAAATAGTCCCAAGCAGGCAGACAGGGAAGAGGGATGGTATAGCTCCTGATTGAACCAGTGAGCAGAAGATGAAGAAAGAAGACTCATTTATATTTTTATACATTATCCTTCTAGTTTTATACATTATCCTTCTAGTTCTTTGAAAGCAGCATTTAAATTTAACAATATTTAATATTATCAGCATTTGGCTTTTTTTCTTCCCTTATTTGTTAGTGTTCATAGCACTCCCTCCTGACTACATCTTTGTGACTCATCACAAATCTCAAAACCCGTAATGGAGTGAGCTCCTATTACTTGTCTCAGCTTTTGCCAACCTAGCAGTTCGAAAGGATGTAAAAATGCAAGTAGAAAAATAGGAACCACCTTTGGTGGGAAGGTAACAGCATTCTGTGCGCCTTTGGCGTTTAGTCATGCCGGCCACATGACCACAGAGATGTCTTCGGACAGGGCTAGCTCTTCGGCTTTGAAATGGAGATAAGCACCACCCCCTAGAGTTGGAAATGACTAACATATATGTGAGGGGAACCTCGAGTTACAACCATTCATTTAGTAACCAAAGATACAGCACTGAAAAAGTAACTTATGACTGTTTTTCACACTTCGTTGCAGCATCTGTATGGTCACACAATAAAAATTTGGATGCTTGGCAACCGGCATGTATTTATGACAGCTGCAGTGTCCTAGGGTCATGTGATCACTCTTGGTGACTTTCCGACAAGAAAAGTCAGTGGGGAAACGAGATTCACGTAACAGCTGTTTTACTAACTTAACAACTACAGTGTAATAGACTTAAGAACTGTGGTAAAAAAAGTGGCAAAATGGGGCAAAACTCATTTCACTACTATCTTGCTTAGCAACAGAAATTTGGCTTAATTGTGGTCATAGGTTGAGGACTTCCTGTATTTTAAATTTCTCTTTGCTTATATTATTAGGAAAAAGAATCTGAGCATATTGATGGTGCAACGATAAATCAGTAAAGCTCATGTACTTTAATTAGCCAACTTTCAGGACTGAGATTTCAAACTGAAGAATAGTTGGCTTAGTACCTTTGCAGGATAAGCAATTTTTAGCAGGAATTACAGCCCCCCCCCCAGTTCTCATGAATCACCAATGAATATAGATCCATTCCATAACGATGAATAAAAAACAAGTGGTAAGTAGCAGTAGCCATACATTTTTTTTAACAAAATGAGGAAGGACAAATGGAGAGCTCCCTTCCTCAGTAGTGTATAAATATATTCTGCCATTTCCATAGTTTAGAGACAATTTCCTATCATGTTGGTCTTCTTAGAAAGCCTGGTAGTTGGTTCAACATATCTGGAGGGCATTAAATTGTGGACACAGGGACCACCAATGAAAAATTCATGTCCAAAGGAATACTGGATGCTGACCACAAGCAGTAAACAAAGGTTTTGTGCTTTCTGCCTGGGCATATATAGCACACACAGCCACAATGTGGTTTGTTGGGTTTAGTGTGTTCTGCTACTGCAATCATCTGTAGAGTTAACCAACTGTGATTTTAAAAACTTGGTATCCAAGTATGATGTAAATCTAGGCACTGTTTGGATTATTATTATTATTATTATTATTATTATTATTATTATTATTATTATTTTAAAAAATAGGGCATCGGGTTTATCTCTATGGGAAGCAGAGGCACAATGTGATGCAGCAAGCTCTACATTATTTTCCTGCTGGGAACATCCTTGGTTTAATTCAGTCAAACTTCAGCAGCCCATCCCTCGCAAGCAATGATTCCTCTGATTTAGAGAGGTTGCGTTTCCCTGAAGTTGAAGAGCTCTCATCTCTTTTCTGTGTTGCTTTTCTCATCTGTAAACCTCCCCCTTCCTTCTGCTCCAACCCTTTAAAAAAAAAAAGTCAAACTGTAAATGGCCACTGGATTGTGCTTCAGGGCACAAGCTGAGTTAAGGTATTTGCCTCTACTTGTTCTGCATTCTGCAGCATAATGGCCCCCGCTGCCCTTCCAAGGGTGAAATTCATCCACTAAGCAGCTGTCTTGATTTCCTTGAAAATTACCTGAGGCAAGGGGTAGCAAGGAGATTTACGCCGGTTTTGGAAGTCAGTTGAGCGACAAATTCAGAAAGATGTCTGGAAGAGTCTGCAAAAAAATAAACCCCTCAGTCCAGAGCGAGACAAGAAAAAGATATGGCATGACTAGCCCCAGTAAAGTTACAATGGCATCTTTCTGGAAGGAAGAATGGAGTCTGTAATCATCAAACTAGAAGCTCTAGAGTAGTGGTCTCCAACCTTGGCAACTTTAAGACCTGTGGACTTCAACTCCCAGATTTCCTTCAAGATCCCACAGGTTGGGCCTCCTCCGGTTGCCGTCGCCCGGACAATGCCGGCTGGCAGTCCCCCGGGGGAGGGCCTGCTCTGTAGCTGCGCCGGCCCTGTGGAATGATCTACCCGTAGAGATCTGGACCCTTACCACTCTCCCGGCCTTCCGAAAAGCCACCAAGACCTGGCTGTTCCGGCAGGCCTGGGGCTGTTGATCAATGTCCAGCCCCACTTAGACAGAATGGATGGTGTGCAATTTTAACAATTGTATTTTCACCTTTAATTTTTTACCTTAATTTTTAAATGCTTTTTATCTTGTCTGCAAGCCGCCCAGAGTCCCAAGGGATTGGGCGGCATACAAATTTTATTAAATTTCAAATTTCAAAATTTCAAAACTCTGAGACTTGAAGTCCACAGGTCTCAAAGTTGCCAAGGTAGGAGACCACTGCTCTAGAGGGGTTTTTAGACAATGGAACCTGTTACTTAAGTATTTCTCATTGAATACCATCGTGTTCTCATGGAACTCATGGCATCAGTTTGGAAACCATTGCCCTGGTGGATCTAGCCACAGTTCCATCTAGTCCAACATCAGGTTTCCAAAACTGCCAAAACAGATGGGGCTACAAATCTACAAGCATAAGGAAAAACTCTTGTAGACTACTATCTGATATTCAAAAGGTAGACAAGTTCTATGCTTGGAAGGTCCTTTTAAGTATTTGTTTTCCAAATCAATAGTAAAGGAAATCCAAATTTTGTGCTTAATTAGGTAGCCTACTCAAATTAGGAAACAGTGCAGGATTTCTTAAGGTTTGTAATTTCTTCAGTTGGTTATAATGCATACTGTATTTTTGAGAATTGCTAATTATATGAAAGAACATCACAAGTTAATCGTGAAGTAAAATATGCAATAGGCAATTAAGATTTCTACAATGCAGTATGTATGCATGTTCATTGCTATTGCCCATTCCTTTCAATAATTTCGACTAGATAGCCCCCTACATGAATGGCATAGCTGGCCCAAAATAGCAGGAGACTGAGATAAAGTGGCATAGAAGTACCATTTGAAATCTAGAAGTAGACCAAAGCAAGATGAGAAAGCATTACATATAATATAGCAAAAATTATTGTTCAACCCTGAGTGGGGGGAAAAGATCAGTTTTAATTCAGTTTAAGTTTTCATCTATAAGTGAAATTAGTTTGTGTGTCCTGAAGGAGAAACTATTCTAACAGAGAAAAAAACCCAAAAACCAAAACAAAACACCACCTGGACTAATATCTGAGTAAAACCAGGGTCTTCTAATCTTCTCACTGACCTTCAATAAAGTAGTATAATTTTTATTAAGACTGCAAAACAGCTAGACACCCACCCTCCCTCTGATCTTAAAGACCTTGACTTGGGTTGGCTACTACAATTTACTTTTTCCTGAACTTTTGAAAAGGATTCAGAAGATGTTTCCATCAAGTTAGATTCTTTTAGTAAGCATTGTTCTATTTATATTTTCATGTCTCAAAAGACAATTACATCTTTAAAGGCTCAACTAAAAAAGCTGGTTTTTTTTCCCCATCCTCTCCCTTTCCCATTGTTGTCTGTGTAATAAAAAATAAAATAAAAAAAAGCTGGTTTTAATTGTTGGAATTCTGTCTTAGACCTGGGATAACTAACCAACTATTCCCTCATATATGAACCTTTACTGGTGCCCCTTTTGCTGAAATGTGTGACCCGACAAATGCGCGCACGACAAAAGCGCGCCGACAAAACCGTGATGTCATAAATGCGCCCACAACAACGTGCCGACAAAACCGTGCCCACAAAAGCGCGATTTCAGTTAAGGTAAGGGTTAGGTTCAGGGTTAGGTTTAGGGTTAGGTTTAGGCTTAGGGTTAGGGTTAGGGTTATTAGGTTGTTATTATTTGTTTGTTGAAGGTGCGCTTTTGTCGGCGCGCTGTTGTCGGCGCGCTTCTGCGCTCATTCGTTGGCGCGATTTTGAACTCTTGGTTTCCTCGCCGCGGTTTTGTCAGTTGCGCTTTTGTCGAGCGTGCATTTGTCAGTGAACCGCTGAAATGAAGTAGGCAATTCCCCCCCCCTCAAAAAAATCCTTTCCAAAAGTGGCATTTTTTGAAACATATTTCCTCTAATTTTAGTAGAACCAAGTGCAAAATTATTTGTGTCATTTGCTCAATTTGAATTATCATGCAAATGGAAAAAATGCCCAGGATGCTCTAATATCTGATTTAATGGCCTCCTTTCCAACAATAGCTATCCCCCACCTCCAATTAGTTCATTACTAGGAGATTTCACTAGACTCAATTGTCAAATAAGGTTTGCTTTAAGAAATAAAGCTTATAGCTAAGTAATGAAAGTTTTATGCTGGTCTAATAATTTTTTAATTTTATTACTATTTTTTCCTCTATATATTTTTTCATATGAATTTAATTGGCAGCATATGTTTATGTAATTAATCTAAATATATAATACATAAATAATATATTTGATTAGAGTTTTATCAAAATTTGAGCAGAGGAAAGATTGCTTAAATATTGTACATTTGATGGTTTGATGAGTAGGTCAAGATTGCATGACTCACATCTCATTCTAAGCCATAAGTTATGGTCAAACTCAGTCAGTCAGTATGTATTTAATATACTACCTTCAAGCTAAACAAGCTTGAAGTTATTGTATTTAGCTGTATGAAGCGACCCCCCTCCACCACCTAATTATCTGTTTAATTATCTGATGACATTCTCACAACACCATCAGTATCTATGGTCCTTTTCAGCATCCTACCATTACTGGATCCTTTTGGATGAACTTAACATTTTAAAACTTGATATTGAAACAACAAACAAAATCTAGAAGCATGGAGTCAAAGAGAAGCATTTGAATGCACTTTGTTTAAACATATCTAGGTTTTAAGGGGTGTTCTGGGCCATACTTACCAGCTGGGACATAGGGTGTAACAATTTGGCAGAAGCACAGCAGTAATTTTGTGCCACATGATAGTCTTTTTCAGTAAAAAGATAACTAAAAATGTTGTGTCTGCTTGTACCTAGTCTACTAAATCATGCTGTGCATTACTGTAGATCACTGAATAAACTAAAAATGACTAGGATCACGTTACTGTATAATTTATATACTATACAATAAATTATGATGATGAGCCAGCCAACGAATAAAAGGAAAATATTGTCAACTAGATATAGGAGGATGGTCCAGAATGATTATAAAACATATGCTGGAATTGGACTTAAAAGTCCACATGACACTTAACCTTCTTCTTCTTCTTCTTTTTTAAATGAATAAGGGGGGACCTGACCTCACCTACTGTGCAGTCATATATGCTTGACCTGAATCTGGAACCATCCGAATCCTCCATGTAAACTTTATTGTGAGGATTTTCCCACGGCTGAGTGGTAGAGGTAATCCTCAATTTACAACCATTTGTTTAGTGACTGAAGTTACAACAGCACTGAAAAAGTGACTTTATGATTGTGTTTCAGTTGTAATAATTGCAGCATCCCCATGGTCACATGATCAAATTTTGGATGCTTGACAACTGGCACATATTTATGTCATTTGCAGTGTCCTGGGATCATGTGATCACTTTTTGTGACATCACAAGCAAAGTTGGTAAGGAAGACAGATCCTCTTATAACCATTCTGTTACTACCTTAACAACTACAGTGATTCATTTAACCACTGTGATAAGAAAGGACATAAAATGTGGCACTTAACTGTCTTGTTTAGCAACATAAATGTTGGGTTCAGTTGTGGTCTTAAGTGTAGGTCTATCTTTAGTTTCTAACTACTCCTAACAAATTTTACACATGTCATAGCTACACTTAGACCAGGGGTCCCCAACGTTTTTGATTCTGTAAACTGGTAACAGTCACAGCAGCGACAGCTTTGGTAGTTTTGGCAGTGGGGAGTGGAGAGAATGGTTTTGTGTGTGCAACCTAAATCCTGTGCATGCACAAATGAACCTTTGCGCGCTCACCTCCTGCTTCAGTGGGCCGATGACCCAGTAGCGGTCCACTGCCCAGAGGATGCACCCCCACCCCGGCTTAGACAATATGCAACTAAGCGGGAATTAATATTTTTGATACCACAGCTAGAAAGATAACCTTTCTCATTCATGAGCTGTAGAAGAGTAAAAGCTGCGTCACAAGGACGCAGCAGAGCACAACTGTGCTATAGTTAAATAAAAGTGGCTTTTAATAAACAATGCTAAAAGGATACAAAATACCTATAGATATACAACTTGCCTATAGATAAGCAGAACTTTCTGTTTCTTTGTGGGTACACAAATTTGAACAATTCCTTCCCTTTTGCCATTGCAAACATGCAAAACACTGAAAGAACTGATCAGAATCCTCTTCTCTTGTTTTCTAGTTCCAGACAATTTTTCTAATTCAGAACATTTAACCAGCCAATTTAAAATGGTGAACTCATTATTCTCCAACAGGAATCTGTTACTATAATTTGCCATTTATGTAGATCTGACCTACTTTTTCTTCGCAAGCTTCCCCCCTCAACGTAGAAGCTCACATATGAATTGCAGGGAAATTTTGTGAGGTCCCAACCACAGGCACTACAACAAAGGATGTGACAAAACTACAGGCTATGAGAATGGTATCATTTCTTTGAGCCATTTGGCAGAATTATTATTTCAATGTTTTTGGGCTGGCTAGCTGGGTAATAACTTCAAAAAATTACACCCATGCTCAGAGGTGGGTTTCAAATCCTGGCGCTACCGGTTTCTTCGTGCTTACATGTGTGCTCACGCGCGTGACTCTTTTGCACATGCGCAGAAGCATCTGGGTGGGTGGGCAGAGTCTCCCATCACCGCCACTACCAGGTCTCTTGATCCGGGCTGAACCGGGAGGAACCCACCTTTGCCCATGCTCCTTGTGTAGATGAAAACAAGGACATGCTTGCTAACTAGTAGTACCACTCTCCTTAACATCAAGAATTATTGTTTAATCTTCCCCTCCTCTCACATACATTTCCCTGAAATGCATTGAATTTATTCAGAATTCCTTAAACACAGCTATGTCCAACAGGTGCCAAAAGTGCATTTTAGCCCTGTTTATTCTATCTTAACATGTGCATCAGTAATTGCAGCTCTAACATGTTTAGCAACATTTATTATATGTCTGGATTTGTATATAGCCATTTCGTTCATGCTTCCATTTTAAGCAGCCAAGGTACATGTCCGAAGAATTTTTAAAAGATCAAAACCTAAAAGGAATGTGCATTCGTGTGTGTGTGTATTCCCCAGTTGTGCACATGAGACAATAATGCCTCTCTATACCAGCTGCCTCAAACAAGTGAGGAATTTACCCCAGTGCTCTGTTAGAGTAAAGATCCTGTCTGAACAGAGACATGATGCCGGCTTCCTGCCATCTTGCATAGGACTGAGGAGGAGAGAGAGAGAGAGAGAGAGAGAGAGAGAGGGAATATTTTCCAGTCTTCGACACCCATCTGGCTGGCGCAAAGGGAAAAGGAGTCAGCGCTTATGACCGAAAGAGGCTAGCCTTGTGACCGAAAGAGCGCATGTCATTCGTTATCGCCATCCCATAATGATTCCCACAACTCAAGGCAATGATGGCAATGATTCAAACCTCCCTGGGGTCTCCATGGCAACCGGCCCCACAGGAGGTCTTTACTCCTTTTCCTCTTTTGTCAGTGGCGGTTGTTGTTTGTGTCACGAAAACTTCCTTTCTCAAGGACGGGGAGGGTGTCTGTCCTTAGCCTCTGCTACAGATCCCCCTCGCCATCTGTCACTGCCGTTGATCCCAGCCTGACCTTCCTCGTCACCCAAGCCACGAAGAGCAGTCCCTATGCTCGCCCTCCTAGATACTGAATGTACGGCAAATACCCCCACTCCCCCTATTTGAAATGGCTCTTGCCCATAAGTGGGGCCAAGCAAGAGGCAGCTTCCCATTTCTTATTCCGGAGGGGCACTTTCTTTGCCCAAGTATTCCTCACTCATCCACAAAGCTACCTTACAAATACAGTGTCCCGGCTTCTTCTCTTCCCCTGGTGCAGAGAGTCTGAAATCCACTAAACAAAGCTTTCTCCAGCCCCGAGATTGTGGTAATTGCTACAGCTCTTTGATGCCTATTGGGAGGGAAAGGCTGAAATTTCATGCACTTGGGCTCCAAAATACTGTGAAGAAGATGCCCAAGATCATTAGTGGCAAGCTTGTAAAAACGTCACGTAAAGGACATTTACACTTAATGTTACTTAAAGTAACAGGAAGCGGGGGGAACATTTCAGCAAGCAGCTTCAATATCGACTACTCTTACTGAAAATTACTATGGAGAAAGAGTAAAGAGGCAAGAAAGCACCTTGAGCCAGGAACTACACATTCAAATTCCACCAATAGATTTAATATTTAACATTTGGTATCCGAAGAAAGCTTTTTCTACAGTGGGAACTCAGCAATCTATTCTATAGCTACAAATTGAGTGTAATTTTGCCCAGAACTCCTTCAAATGTTACATTTTTTTATAGTTTTCATGTACAGTGGAATACAAATCATTTATTGTACTTATTGACTACGATGGGGGAAATGCACAAAGGGAGGCCTGTTGTCTTAGACTCTCCAGTCTGGAAATTTTAGATTAGTGCCAGGCACCTACCTCTAAGCTTAACTTGCAGCTTAGTGAAATAAAATGATCTGCGGAAGCTGTGGAAAGTCTAATCAACCTCATGACAAGTTTGGTTAAGACCTGAGCTCCACTGCATGCGTGTCTTCTTTTTATGTGTGCATATTATCACTGAATTTCATATTAGATTAAAGATTTATGAAGTATCATTAAAAATATGCTAAGAAAAGCTGTTCTGTCACCACTGTGAACCAAAAGCAAAAGGCAAGCAAATCACTTCCTATAATGCATATGTAGTAAAAATGGGGGGGGGGGGGGGAGGCAGTCATTGGCACCCATTTGAGGTATTTAAAAATCTGCCTGCATAAATGTGCACGCACGCACGCGCGCGCACACACACACACACACCTTTCAGGATTGTCTCATATAAGCCTTCAATATCTGGGCTGCAGAAATCTAGATGACCACCAGTGGCAGCACAGAAACATATACATTTCTGCCATCTGGTGTTCATTTCGATTTCTGCAGCCCAGACAGATAAGCTGTCTGAAAAAAGTTTAACTTGTTTATTTAAAATAAAGGGTAATTTTGCCAAGATATTTATTGGGCGTGACCAATGGAGTTTTAATTAAATGTCACTGAATTTTAATTTATTTCTTGGCACTGCCTTGTTATAGCTTGACCAGCCTAGTCTCCATAGTCACTTGAGTCACTTGGTTTAAATTTTATTTACAGCATTGTGTCTCACTTGATCACATCTCTATTTGAGCTAATGAAATCAAAGGCTTAATTCCCACAACTGCCCCTGGCAATTAAAATAAGATGGGTCTGTTTTTCTAAGAAGTGAGTAATGAAAGCAAACATTTTGCAAGATTCATTCTTTGGAAACTAATTACCAGGAAGTATACATAACCCAAAGAAGACAACTTACAAATTGCTAAAAAGTGTAAGTCTTCCTAGTACATTTATTTAATCATTTATAAGATTTACATGACCATCCATCTTATACAATATATACTTGGGCAGTATAATAATAGCACCATAAGAAAATTTAACAAAAGAGTCCCCAACAATAATCTCTGAATATGAACATTATATATCACATACCCACATATGAATACAGATGTGTACACACACACACACACACACACACACACACACTTTAAAATTGTCAAAGGAGATATAATATATAGATTATAAAAGTACCACTTTAACCATACTCCCTTTTTGTTTCAGGATTAATGATAAATTTAGACAAAATTAATATTTCTTCAAATAATCTGCAACTACCTTAAGAAGAGGAACTGTTGTGGCTAGTAATTGACTATAAAAAGACTGGTGAAAGACCCAATCATCGATTGGATCCTCTGGATTTGCATATGATACATCTCCAAATATCATTCTGGAAAGGAACAATCTCTCCAACATTGGTCTGGCTGCCAGGGAAGGCAAAATATCCAGCCATGCACTTCCTTTGGGAGCTGTGCATAAAGAAAGAAAGTGCAAGTTAAAAAAAACTAAATGCAAGGAGGTATTGGTTATGTAATTTATGCTTTTTGAATATTAACAGTGGTGTTTTAATATGAAAAGATAGCTAGGTTTGGTAGATATCCAAACATGGTTGCTTTCTGTAATGTCATTATTTATTTACTATATTTATTTCAGAAGTTTGATGTTGCATACTCTACTAAAGTTAAGCTTAATTCCCACAACACATAAACTAAAATGCAGCTTGTCAGTATGTAGCTCAATGTGTTGCACAAGTTAGACAATTGAGTCAATTTAGTGAACCATAGTTAGGGTTAGTGTGTTCTGCAATGATAGTGCAGAAGGGCTATCTGAGCAAGCATTTCAATCAGATTTACAGATGTAGTGTGAGATGCTCCTAGAGCAGCGATGGTGACCCTTTTTTGGCTCGCGTGCCATAAGGGAGGAGCGCAGGGGGGGGTGTCATGCATGGGCATGCCACACCCATAATGCAACGTGTGACTCCCTCAGTGCGTATGCACGCATGAGAGGCACTCCCCCATTTTTTGCATGCTTTTTTCGCCCTCCCCACGCTCCAGAGGCATTATAGGAGCCCGGGGAGGGTGAAAACAACCTCCCGCATCCCCCCATCCCCGAGGCCCTCCAGAGGCTTCAGGGACCTTCCGGTTTGCTCGTAGGGCGCTTTTGCCTCCGGAGGGCTTAAACTGACCCTACTAGGAAACTGGAAGTGACTTCCAGTTTGCTTGTAGTGTCCTTTTTAGTCCTCCAGAGGCTTCAGGGAAGCCTCCTGAAAGTCCCTGAAGCCTCCGGAGGGCTTATACCGACCCTACAAGCAACCAAAAGTCTGTTCCCGAACTTCCAGTTTTCCCAAAGTGCCGGGTTTTTGCACTCCGGAGGCTTCAGGGAAGCTCCTGAAGCCTCTGGAGGGCCTCCTATAAAGCCTCTGGAGCCTGGGGAGGGCAAAAAATGGCTTTAAAAAAAGCTGAACTCAGCTGGCCAGCTGACAGGGCAATGTCTCACATGCCCTGACAAATGGCTCCGCTTGCCACCTGTGGCACGTGTGTCATAGGTTCGCCCGGTCCTAGAGGTTTTTTTTGGGAGGGGGGAGCACTTGAGGATTTAAACTTTTTGATGTCAGCGAATGGATTTCGTTGCTACTTTAAAAGATCCTAGCACAAGTAGTACTGGTTCTTGGTCTTGCTTCTTTCAAATGGCCTATCCAAGCCACATAAATGCCCACAGACAAGCAACAAAAAACTGCAGGAAGTATATGTGGGTTCCAAGTATGCTTTAGCAGAAGAATATTCCCAAGCCCATTTTTTTGTATAGTCTTTACATAGGTTCTGCTATCTATTTCTTCTATTGCTTTGGAGGGGCATCACAGTTTAATCTGTTTACAAAACTTTATCCATTTTCTAGGACTATCTGATATTCTGTATGGACTACATATTTGTAACAGTAAAAAAGTGAAATGTATAATAGAAATGCTTTCTTGGTCTGCAATGATGAGATGGGAAAAAGAAAGAAGGAAGGGAAAGAATAAATAAATAAATACATACATACATAAATACATAAATAAATAAAAGAAACAAACAAACAAAGAAAAGCTGCTAATAATCTGGAATGGAAAATATAATATATTACTATAATTGTAATTGCTTCATTCAAACAGAATAAAATGTTATTTATTTAGTAGAATTCTAAACAGTTTTCTATTCTTTTCTATTATTTGACATAATGCTGCCACCTAGTGGAAAGTTAAAAATATTTCTACGTTAAATAAGACAAAATTGTATTATTTCAGAAGAGCAGATGCTCTTGAGAAACCAAAAGAAAAGTGATACAGAATATATTTATTGATACAGAATATAAGTATATTCTGTATCAATACATACATACATACGTACGTACATATATTTATACACACACATATTTATATATATGTATGTATGTGTGTGTGTGTTTGTGACATATACGTATGTATGTATTCATACGCATGTGCGCATGTGCACACACACACACGAAACAACTGTATCAGACAGCCACAATATTTTTACCCAATTTCAGAGAGGAATAAATTTCAAAGTTTTGTTAAATCATAGTGTATTGAGTTTGTGGAAAAGCAATTAGAATAAATTCTAGCACTCTGGTGGCCAACCTATGGCACATGTGCCAGAGGTGGCATGCAGAGCCTTCTCTGTGGGCACACACACCATCGCCCAAGCACAGTATGCCATAGGGCGGTTGGCAAATAGAGGGCTCTTTCATCCCTCTGCTGCAGCTCCCTTTCTTGTGATGCCACCATTGGCTGGCCCCACCCCATGCCTTCCCCTCCCAGCCACCCCAAAGGCTTTGAGGGCTGAACACCAAGAGGCATGGATTTCCTCTGCCTTCTGTGTTCCCACCCTGTGCTAAAGTGAACCAAAGAGTCAAGGTCTCCTTCCCCGCTAAGTTGCCCTGCCGAGTCCGCTTGCAAACTCCACTGAGTGCAGCTTCAAATGTTCAGCTCATGTGTCCCTCCTGGCTAGCGCCACCATTGTGGTGTCAGGGAAGGTGCAGATTCTGCCTGCTCTGCTCTTTCTGGCCAGAAGTTGGGCTCCAGGCCGTTGCCTCCCAGTCATCGCCCCACATTTGTTTGCTTGCTGGTTGCCTCCGAGGAAAGAGCTTCGCTCAGGCTGCCCAGGCCCCCGACATGGGGGGACAGAGGAAGAGGGATGGGTGGAGGTGTCTCCCTGACAGGATTTAGGTTGGAGTTGCCTTATTTTGGATAGATCTCTAATGCTTGGCTTTGCTGCCAGCCTGTCCTCTAACCACTGCAGTATTGCTGTCTCTGTTCAAGAAGATATTTTGAACCCCATTGTAGCTGCCAAGTATGTGTAAGTTTTGGATTCCTAAACCATAACACATTAGAATGTATTTCTGTTGTGTTAGACCGAGAACACCGAGGTCCAAGGTAGGAACTCCTTTTCCCCCCCTGAACTCAACTCAAAGATTAAATTTGTCAACATTGATGAAAGGCTGCTTCAGGAAAACAACATTTTCTCTTTGTGAACATGTAGGCATTTAACAGGTAAAGTTGCTTTTGTTCATTCTGACCCAGATCCAAGATAGCAAATGCTACTGACTACTAGTTGGGTCTTCAGCCTCTGCTTAAACACAATGAATAAAATGCAGGTACCCATTTCCTTGGCTAAACTGCTCTTCTTAATTGCAATTTCCATTATCAGTTCTTCTAATCCAAGATGGTGCTGCCAACGGCTGCCTCGGTGAAATGCTCTCTAATGGTTTCTTTATTTTTTTATTATTCTCTGTGATTCTCTACGGATTTTATATTGCTTATTTGTACCCTATAACTATCATTAAGTGTTGTACCTTATGATTCTTGATGAATGTATCTTGTATTTTTATGTACAGTGAGAGCATATTCACCAAAGACAAATTCCTTGTCCAATTACACTTGTCCAATAAAGACTTCTATTCTATTCTATTCTATTCTATTCTATTCTATTCTATTCTATTCTATTCTATTCTACTCTACTCTACTCTACCATACCCTACCCTACCCTACTCTACCCTACTCTACCCTACTCTACCCTACTCTATCCTATTCTATTCTTTGCAATTTAGTTCTTATTCTGCTCTGTGATGCAAGAGAGAATTGCATCATTATTGCATCAAATACTTGGTAATATCCAATAATCTTTCTATTTTTTAAGACTGTGTTACTGAGATACTTCAATTGTTTCTCATAGGCAACTTGCTTGTCTTTCTCTGCTCAGAGGAGTATAGGCAAGCCCTGACTCTGAAGATGAGCAATAGCAATAGCAATAGCAATAGCAGATTTTTATATACAGCTTCATAGGGCTTTCAGCCCTCTCAAAGCGGTTTACAGAGTCAGCATATTGCCCCCAACAACAATCTGGGTCCTCATTTTACCCACCTCGGAAGGATGGAAGGCTGAGTCAACCCTGAGCCGGTGAGATTTGAACCGCTGAACTGCTGATCTAGCAGTCAGCCTGCAGTGCTGCATTTAACCACTGCGCCACCTTGGCTCTTTTTGAGGCTGAATCTGAACAACAGTCCCACCCAACAAGCATAGAAAATAGTAAGAATGGCTTGGAAATTTATCTCAGAAACATTCCCAAGCCAGAGATTGGCAACCCAGGATTTAGGTAGAGACTAATTACCTTAAAAATGGTTATGCTCCACAGGTTCCATAGACTCCTCTATATTTCTAACAAATTTAGGCATTTGCCATTCATGTAAAAATGCACATGCAGTTTCTTACTTTAAATCTAGTTAAAACACCTTCAAGAAAACAACTAAGCTTACAGAGACCCCCCCAAGCCCCACAATACATTTTTTTTGAATGCACAGTACTAAATATTTTTGCATCTTATGTTTTATGATAGCAACAGCACTTAGACTTATACACGGCTTCATAGTGTTTTCCAGCCCTCTCTAAGCTGATTACAGGGTCAGCCTATTTCCCCCAATCATTTGGGTCCTCATTTTACCAACCTTGGAAGGATGGAAGGCTGAGTTGATCTTGAACTGGTGAGAATCGAATGTCTGGCAGTTGACATAATTAGCCTGTAATATTTCATTTTAATCACTGTGCCACCATGGCTCCTGATATTAAAGATAGAGCTTTATTTATTTACAGCAATAAATAAAAATAGCATCTTCATATTATTCATATTCTCTCTCTTGCCCTCCCTCTCTCTCTCCCCCCCTCTCCCCCTCCCTCCCCCTCCCCTATCCATCTAATCTTGCTAACCATTTCTACTACTAGCCCAGTTAATGGAGATGGACATCAAAGTCTGCTTTTAAATAAGGAATAACTGGAATAAGCTATAAGTTAAAAGACATGCTTTTTTGCCTTCATGGAATGGTAGTTTTCATCAAATGCAAATGCAGATTAAATCCTATGTTATAGGTAGTGGAGAAAATGTGGAGTTGAGATTAAGAGAACTCGTATTCAGTATTGGTCAAGGTGCACGTAGTATATTATTATATCCAGTTTTGGACACATTTTAGGAAGGATACTGAAAAATTGGAGCATTTTCAGTGGGGAGAACCAAGATAGTAAGATGCTCGGAGAGGACTTGGACATGATATCTGTCCAAGTATCTGAAAGCTTGTCCTATAGATGTTGGGGGCCAAATTGTTCCATAAACCAGGACAAGAAAAAAATGGATTTAAAATACAAGGAAGATGTCACCTGGACACGGAGGAAATTGCCCGTATGTTAACAACTGTTCAACAATGGAAGAGATAGCTTTGGAAGGTGGTGAACTTTCTATTGGGGGTATTTCAAAAGAGAACCAATGGTGAAGAGATTCGCACATTGAATTACTTCAAAGTAATTTCCGGTCTTTGTATTTTCTCTCTCTCTCAGAAATGCCAAACAGCATATGTATCAAAAGCAACTTCTATGTATCAAATATATGTTTTATTTCTTCTGCAATCAGGGTTCAAATTCTTGTGTCTCTTTCTCCCACTCACTCTATGTAAAGGGCTAAAAGTAATTCCCTTTAAGTGGGAGATACATTTTCCATCTGTCTCTTGTAATAGAAACAGCCAGATATTATATCGGGCAGTTTTCTTTGCACCCTGTGAGAACAAATTCTCATGGATGTGTCTTTTTAGATGCTAAATCTGAAAGAATGAGATGGTTTGTTTGAATTCATTATCCTTAAGCACAACAGATGTAGGCATGGTGCCTCAGCTTAATGGCCAGGGAGAAGTATTTTAAGAATAAGAAAAATCCACAGGGGTGAAGCTGTTTGTTATGTCTTGCCAAGGAAATCTTCCTCTATTGTGTCACTTAAGACAAAATTCTATTAGGTCTAATACAAATCAATTTTTATAAACTTAGTTACTGTGTACGTGCACAAAACCTGCATTGCCCACAGTTAACATCTGTGTTTTTAATTCGAGTTGGAAATACTGGTAGAAATCTTTCATTTTTTTCTTGCTTAATTACCATGGGAAAAAGGAGATTCCAGAAGAAGTGCCTTTGACAGCTAAAGATTAATCCTCTGGACTGTAATTTCCCAAGTCCCACTTGGCTGCAATTAAAACTGCTTTTTATAGGAACCATGAATCTTTTGGAGGACAACAAAATGTTGGGCTTGGATGAAGACTCCCCTAGATCAACCCTTTCCCCCAGATGTGGTTCACTCAATCATGGCTTCTTAAATGAATCACAGTTGGCTTGGGTAACCCTGCACATTAAATTTAATTTAAAAAAAAACCTGTTTACAAACTGCACAGCAGGAGAAAGTGTGGTGTCTGGTTGTTTTTTGTTTAATGCAAGGCAGGGGTGGGTTCCTGCCAGTTCTAACCTCTTCTATAGAAGAGGTTCCACAAATCTAGAGTGTTGTTTAGAACCGGTTCCAGCTCGTTCCCCCCACCCGTCCGGACATCATCAAGATGAAGAGCGAGAGGAGGAATTCTGGGAATTGAAGTCCACAAGTCTTAAAGCTGTCAAGTTTGAACACCCCTGGGGTTTTTTTTCTAAACAGTTAGGGGTGCAAGGGCCTTGTAACTTGGCAGCTTTAAGACTTACGTGCTTCAAATGCCAGAGTTTCTGAGCCAACATTTTGGTTACTAGCAAGAGCGTTATTAAGTGAGTTTCACCACATTTTACAAGTTGGCCATGCCCACCCAATCACATGGCTGGCAAGCCACTCCCACCCAGTCACATGGCCAGTAAGCCATTCCCACCCAGTCATATGGCCGGCAAGCCACTCCCACAAAGCAGGCCACACCTACAGAAGAGGTTCTAAAAATTTTTGAAACCCACCACTGGTGCAAGGTATGCAGCAGATCTGTATTTTTTTCTCTGTTTAAACCTCCCGTCATGTTTTTTAAGAAGTACAATATAACTAGACATTGTGTGTGCACGTGCACACATGTAAGTGCAAGCACACACACACACACACAGACACGCAGATGCATTAAAATTCTGTTCTGCTGCCCAGAAAAAAGCAGTTTACACACACACACACACACACACACACACACACACACACACACAGAGAGAGAGAGAGAGAGGGAGGGAGAGAGAGAGGGGGGGGAGAGAGGGAGAGAAATACTGCCTGAAGAACCAGCGGTTTTGGAAATAAAAATGACAAGCTCGTTCTTCCAATTACAAGCAATGGAATATGGGTGTGTGTACATACACTGGCCATCATTCTCGGCAAAGCTGAAGTGGGAAAAGTGTCAAGAAAGTGATGAACAATGTTAAAAAATCTGCCCCAAAATGAACAGTGCAAAAGTTGGATATTAAGGCTCAGAAAAGGCCTGAGCATCTTACCTTATAAGAAGTCCCTTTTAACATTTATGTGAAATATACATGTTTGACATAAATAAAGCGCTTAGGCCTGCCATGGAGAAATATCTGAAAACATCAGGGGCAGGTGGTCTTCCTCATTGCAAGGTTTCACTGTGGTCTGATCCATTTACAGGCATTGGTTTCTCTTCCAATCTTTTGGAAATAGAGCCCAGAAGTGCCTCAGGCTGGAATAAATTCAGTAGGCAAGCTTATGGGTGGATTCATTTCATTCAAAATTAGATTTCTAAAAGGAAGAGGAAAGAAACCGAAAAAGGATTGTTTCCAAAGATGAAAGAATGAATAAATACTGATCATCTGGTTATATATTGATTTACCATAGCATCCAAACTTGAATGTGGATAGTTTGGGGTTTATGCAAAACAAGATATGTAGCATGGCAAATTTAGGCTTATATAGTGGTTTTATGTTGTAATTTCCACTTGAATGACATATGAAGGAAGGAGCTACTAATTTGAACTGCAAATATTCAGATGCCCACTAGATGGCAGCAAAGGGAAAGACAAACCCATAACTGCCACCAAGTGGTTTTCTAGAATTTTGCAGCTCAGACCTGACAGCCATAAGGAATATATATATATATATATATGCTATATTTATGCTGATAAATAAATAAAGGGAGACTAGTATAGATCTATTTCAAGCTATTTAGCTCTCATCAGCTAGCCATACCCAAGTTGGACCATTTTGTTCTTTAATCACATATGTTTTTGACAGTCTAAGCATTTCTGTCACATGAGGCAAGTTGAACTCTATTAATCCTAGGAAATGAAGATCAGGATAGCATTGGCAAGAATGGCATTGATGATATTATTAATGTCCACAGAAATATTAGATTTTGGACTGAGAGCAAAATAAACCATATCTTATCTTTCTACCATTATCCTTTATCTTCACTCTTTGTTTTCTAAAAAATATTAGAATATTCAAAAAAAACCTTCACCTATTTCTTTCTTAAGGATTTTTTATTTCTATTTTCAAGATACAATTTTTTTACAAACCTACTATTTCAGCTCTAATATTCTGCCAGCTTCAATTCCATTGACATTTATGTGAAGTTCTGCAACATGCATCATATTGAACATTTTCAAAAGAAAGAATTCAAAGAGAAAGCTAAAAACGCAAGCAAGGGAAAAAATAAAAAAATAGAAGAGAAAGGAAAAAGATACAAGCAGGTAGCTTCCAAACTTTACAGCAATTTTAAATATAATTATAAATTCATTTTCCTCTTTGTCACTTGTAAAATTCTTCATTTTTTAAATTAAATTTATATTTTAAGGTAAATGCCTCTCATCTCACACAGAATGTTCCTTCAGTGTTGGCCCATAAACCCATTTTAGCCCACATGATCTGTGAGTAGAGATAGGACTTTTATCAGGCTTGAGTTTCTTCCCTGGCCTTCAAATGAACAATTTCTGGTGAAGTATAGGTTGTAAAGTACAGACACCCAACTTTACTGGTATTGCCACTACTCTGAAAGCGCTAGAGATGATTCTCACAACTCCCATAGCTATCCCCAGAAATCCACTCATATCAGAGAAAGGAGAATGCATACTGTGGCCATCATAAAGGGACGTGGTGGCTCAGTGGCTAAGATGCTAAGTTTGTCTATCAGAAAGGTCGACAGTTCGGTGGTTCAAATCCCTATTGCCACATAACGGAGTGAGCTCCCGTTACTTGTTCTGCTTCTGCCAACTTAGCAGTTTGAAAGCACATAAAAATGCCAATAGAAAAACGAGGACCACCTTTGGTGGGAAGGTAACAACATTCTGTGTGCCTTCGGTGTTTAGTCATACCAACCAGCTTTGAAACGGAGATGAGCACTGCCCCCTGGAGTTGGAAACGAGTAGCATATATGTGCGAGGGGAATCTTTACCTTTACCTTATGGCCATCATAGTCACATAACATACTAAGAAAAACCAAACCAAAGATGTCATGTTTTACTATGATACATGAATATAACCACAATGTGATTGTTTTGGTAATGTTGGCATATTATGGGAACTCAGGTGCTATGTTGTGTAAACCATGTTTTATGCTTTAGTGCAACATGTAATCCTAGCCAATTATGGCATTCAATAAAATCCTGAAAACGTAACAGCCCATCTGTGAATCCATATCTCTTATACATTTGCAAATGTAACGGCAGTAATGAAGATAAACATATGAAAATAAAAACATTAAATATATTATATTATAATTTGTTATTTAGCTTTTTTCACCCTTTCTTCTTGAATGCACATCAGTTTTGAATAGTTCAAAAGGGTTTGCTTTTGAATGGACTCATCTTGCAAAAACACACAAAATTTTAACTAATGACATTCAGCCAACTAAATCATAGCATTTAGATTTTAATTAGAGATGCAAATGACCATGCAAATAAATACTGTCAATTAAACTTCTGGCATGAAACAATATTAAATATTTCCTTGTACTCTAGGTTAATTAGGCACAACTCCTGTAGAACTTGAAAGCCTTGTTATAATTACTTGGGCTTCAAAAAAAGAAAAATAAAGATTAAAAAATGCCCAACCAGAAGTTCCAGGAAACCCCTAAATAAGGAATAATAGCACTTTTGTAACTAGCTTCTCCTATCTAATCAATTTATAATTTTTTTCCAAGCTGACAAGTCCATATGTATGGAATTTATGCATCTTATTTAATACTTCTTTGTTGTTCTACATATATTATCTATCATCAGATGGCCTCAGATGTTCATATTTAAGAGAAAGGGACAAAATCTTTTCCCTAATCCTGAAATCTCCCAAAATTTGATATCTTAATAACTTCATTATCTGTTTAGAAAAGTTTTATTATCAGGTGGCTTGGAAATAATTCAAACCATACATTCTTATTGCATAATTTGTTATTTTTCTAAGAAATGGGTGCCTTAAATTCAAAGAATGTCAGCCACATTGCCCTAATCTGGGTTACCCACACTGGACTCTCTGTACCCCACCAACAAGAGAATTCCTAACAGCATAGCTATGCTGGTGTACTCATTTATTAGGGCATATGCTACATTGGAAATAGATCTTTTCAAATGGGTAGGAACAGGATTATAAATCAAACATCTTCAAAATTGCAATGATGTTTGCAATTACAGTCAGTTAGCTGCCAAATGCATCAATCTTAGTCAAGGTGTCTAATTAGATCACTAGTATCTAAAAAAAATGCTTACTGATGGAAATTGGTTATTTGCAAGCAACTGTTTCACAAGTCCCTATGAAATAATGACTACATAACTAATCCTTGATTTATGACCATTCATACAGCGACCGTTCAAAATTATGACAGTGCTCAATGAAGGGACATACATGACCTGGGCCTGACCTTATGGCTGTTGTAGTTCATCCACAATTATGTGATCAAAAATTTTCTACTCCAATGATCATGGGGCTCGTCCAACTGCCATCAGCTGAGCACCTCCCACCCATCTGTGCCCTTTTGGCCTCCTGGCACCCTGCACTCTGCCATCTCAGCTGACCTTTGGCAGCTTTTTGTTTCCACTTCTGACGAAGCATCCCTTTGCACCCTTGGTCCTTCACACCAAGGCGCCCCTTGGCAGCATGCTTGCTCGCATCCCTGCTTTTTGTGGTGCCCCAATGTGGGGCTGTGCTCCATGGAGCACTGAGGATCTGGGACTGCTGTTTGCTTGTCCCTGTTTCTTGCAACATAACAGGAAGTCCATTTCCACCCTGGAACATCACAACAAGCAAGCAAGCAGCCCCAGATCTGTAACACCAAAAGGCCTCTCCATGCCACAGAAAAAAATAATAATAATGAAAAAAGCCACAAAATTCCCCTTTGTGCTGTTGCTGCTTTTGACTTTTTTTTTCCTCAGTGCAAGGGGATTTTCTGGTGTCATGCCTCTTTTAGCCTCCCCACCACCACACACATCCAAAACACAGCCACAGCCCAACTCAAACACACTTTATCAACAGTGGAAGCAAGAAGATGGTGCAGATCAGCTGATGTGGTGGGGCGCAGAGTGGGAGGAGTCTCAGAGTGCAGAGTGGCAAGGTCAAATAGGACTGGCTGGGGGTGCTTGCAGCTTCCTGGGGGAATGGCAAGCAACTCCAGAACCACACAACTTGAGGGTTGTTTGCCATGTACTAGGAAGCCAGGCAAAAGGACAGATATGGGGTGGGAGAAATAGACAAGTGGATGGGCGTGGGGGGACCTGGAAACAGCAGTTGGAAGGTTGGATCCCCACTTTACCGAGGGTCGGGAAGTCATGTGATGTTTCACTTTACAATTGCATTGCATGGCAATGGAAATTCTGGTCCTATTTATGATTGTAAGTCAAGGACTAGCTGTAAATATATTCATAGGTAAAGGTAAAGGTTCCCCTTGCACATATGTGCTAGTTGTTCCCAACTCTAGGGGGTGATGCTCATCTCCATTTCTAAAGTGAAGAGTCAGCGCTGTCCGAAGATGTCGCCATGGTCATGTGGCCGGCATGACTAAACGCTGAAGGCACACGGAACACTGTTACCTTCCCACCAAAGGTCATCCCTATTTTTCTACTTGCATTTTTACATGCTTTCAAACTGCTAGGTTGGCAGAAGCTGGGACAAGTAACGGGAGCTCACTCCGTTACATGGCGCTAGGGATTCGAACCATCGAACTTTCAAGCTTTTCTGATCGACAAGCTCAGTGTCTTAGCCACTGAGCCACCATGTCCCTTAAATATATTCATACAAATACAGAAACGTTTCCTTTTAAAAACGAAGGACAGTTTTCCCATTGAAGATTATTTTGTATTTTGGTATAAAAAAGAGGTGCCAATACCAGGAGAAATAAGCATATTTTGTAAGATGACACAGTGGCAAGGATAAGACAATATGTAAATAAACAATCAGATGCTATTGGGTAAATCTTTAACTGGTTGATGTTAAACATCATTAAAAATAGAGAATACTGGGTGCCATCCATTCCAGTACTGAAGGCGGACAAAGTCATATTTGCTTAACAAATTTATTGTGATTTGCATAAGACAAAGATACAGTAGGATATACCAGTAGGATGAGGGTACAAATGGGATGCTAAACACAGTATCCATACACACATGCAACATAAATCTTTCCTAGAAAGGCCCTTGGTTTTTTCCTGCTTATTCAGTGCTGTATACTCTAACTCCATAAATGAATCCTGAATTCAGAAGACCGACTTCTGCATCAATAAAAGCTTCTTTTTTAGAGTGCCTTTGGAGGGACAGTTCTCAGCTCTACCAGTTAGTGAGAAAGTCTACTTTAGTCTTCTCCATGAGCTATAAGTGTGTTAAACAATGCTGGGAAAATATGGAAGGTTAAAATGGAAAAATAGGAGGAAGACATTGTGTAAAGTCGTGTCTGGTGCATCATGTTCAGCGGATACTTCAAGTGAGCAAATAGGGGCCGCCAGGGCTAATGCCCTCCTAATGAGCTAGGATCCTGGGTGACCCAGTCACCTTAATATTCTGGATTCTCATAACAAACTGAAACAAAAACTGGCCTTCCTGATTGGGTTTGAACAACAAGGTAAAACTAGGCTGGCTAATTTGTAGTTGGTAAATGGTGCAAACTCAAATGCTCTTCTGTGTTGTGGGGCAATGATCATTTCTGTTTCCCAGACGAGGGGCGACAAGGCCCTTTTACAAACTTAAAACAACACAGCCAGCCCACTTATATTCCTTATAATGCGGCAGCCTAGTGGCGGAAATACCCCCAATGACCTAGGGAGCATCTAATTAAGAGTTGTTAACTTAATCTCGTGTAGCTTATTCTCTGGTAATATTGTACTGCTAACTAGAGCATACAAAACATTTGCTAGACCAAATCTTGAATACAGCTCATTTACCCGAAACACGCACTGCATATTGAATATTAATACAATTGAGCAAGTCCAGAGATATTTCATAAGAAGAGTCCTCCACACCTCTGCTCCCAAAAGAATACCTTATGCCACCAGGCTTGAAATTTTGGGCTTAGATAATTTAGAACTATGCTGCCTTCAGTATGACCTGAGCGTAGTACACAAAATTATCTGCTGTAATGTCCTACCTACTTCAGCTTCAACCACAACACAGGAGCACACAATGGACACACACTTAAGGCAAACCGCTCCAAACTTGATTGCAGAAAATATGACTTCAGCAATAGAGTAGTGGATGCCTGGAATACTATACCTAACTCTGTTGTTACATCCCCAAACCCCCACAGCTTTAACCTTAGACTGTCTACTGTTGACCTCACCCACTTCCTAAGAAGTCTGTAAGAGGGTGTGCATAAACACACCAGAGTCCATATGAATGTAGGAAATGGATACGAATAAAAAGGAACATTAGGATAGGTACTAACGTTCCTTTTTATTCGTATCCATTTCCTATATTCAGAATCATGTTTATACTTATATCTGTTATCTTAAACATGCTCGACAAATAAAATAAAATAAATAAATAAATCTCCCTTCTTGTCTCCTCGTGGACTGCAGTTTGACAGCCATCCTCTGAGCCCAACTGCGGCCAAGTGCCAGGGCCATTGTCGGGACCGGCCGGAGATTCCACGAGGGATCCGCGCACCTCTCAGCCCCTGAGGCGAGCCGCACCTCCAGCGGCCCTTTGCCCTCGCCCTCCAGCTCGGAGGCGGGACCGAGAGAGGGCGTCCCTCGCCCGCCCAGGTGCCTTTTAAAAGTGATGCGGGAGCGCCGGGCGCTGAGAGCGCAGCGCCATGCCGAGCCAGGGTAGCGGCGGATCGCGACGCAGCAACAGAATCTGGCACCATGCGTCTGCCGCCGGGGGTGTCCGCGCTGCTGCCTTTGCGCGCTTCTCTAGTCGCCACAGCCGCCACTTACTGCCTGCTGTTCCTGCAAGTGGACGCGTATTTCGGGTCAGCGGCGTTTTCTCCTTTGGCTTCGGACGTGGGAACCTCTTCTCTTAAGTTTAGATTATTACATGTTTTCTGTTCAGGTGTTCTCCTCCTCTTTTAATTTCCGTTTTTGTACGAATTTGGTTTTGTATTTCTTTTCTATTTTCTTTCCTGCTCTTCCCCCCCACCCGCCCCCTCCTTTTTTTGAACGATTCCCGTCTCTTTCTTTGCCTTTGATTGGATTTCCTTCCACCTGCTTTTCTTCTCTAACCTTGCCTCCCCCCCCCCAAAAAAATCTTTCTTTCCTTCTTACTTTTTTGCTCCCTAACTCTTTGCTTTCAGATGGCGAAGCTAAGCCGCCTTAACAGGTGTCCGACTGACTTCCGACGTAACACTGGACACGCCTAAAGTTGTCCTGTCCCTTTCTGTTCTGTTGACTTTAAATGGTACATATCCCTCTCTCCTTATCTCTTTACCTTCCGTTTCCTTCCGTCAAACAATCCAGTCTGAGTGGTTGGATACATAGTTGCGATCCTAAACGCTGTCTAGGATTATACAGTTCTATTTCTCCAGAGTTTTACGGTTTGAAGAAAGTTGCTGCATCTTAATTGCTAGCCAGGCGTACTGCCGGTTTTACAGTTATCTTGCGAATGAATACATGACAAAGTCAGCTCAACTGTCGGGGAACCTGACAGGGGATGGCACCAGTTAGATTTACTGGAGGTGACCCTTCACTTCCTCCCCTCTTCTACCCTTCTGGCTGTAAATGTTTTTGCAACAGATCCATCGCCAGCTCAAAACTCGGGCAGGTTGCATTTACTAGACAGAAGCGCGTAGTCGATCGAAAACGGACATGGGGCCAGATCCGACCATATAAACATTGCAAGCTTTTTGGGGGGAGGGTGGTGGTGGTATGTGGGATAAGTAAATTGTTTCATATTACTTTCTTGTCTCACTATAGTTATGGATTTTAACCTTTAAAGATTCCGACGCGTTCTGTATTTCATTCTATGATTGGGAGGAGGCTTTTAATTGTCCCCCCTCCCCCATCCAGAGATGCAGAAAACTCTTCCACGCCCTCCGGGCTTTGGGAGTTTTGCTGAACGCGCGCACTGAAATAAGGACCAATTTGGTCCCTCGGGAAGCCTATCATTTGGGTTGATCCGCATGTGTATTTGCTAGGAGTTCCAGCATTGGAAGAGAGGACCACAAGTCTTGCCATTCAATCCTACAGGTGGTGTGATTTACAAGGTGATACAGTCTCAACCGTGCTTATTTCCATTGAAATGATTGAGGCAGCTCCTCGCTAGTTAGAACTCCTTATAATTTCAGAGGACCCCTAAACAAGTTAAAATCTACTACAAGTACATTTTTACACCTTTTTATTCTTCATTACAGTCTACAAGCCATGACATAACACAATCTCAAGAGTTTGGGATTATACGTACATTGCACTTTACTGTAAGGAGTGTGAGGGTGCATATATGTGTGCCTTGTGATGCAGGTATTTGGAATTCTCTTAAGATTTGAATTTCAAGAGATTGTATTTGCATAAAAACCTGCATTCTGGCTCAAGACTGCAATCATACAAATGCTTACCTAAAGGTAAACACTGTTTTAATTATTGAGACCAATTTATGAAGGATTAAGATTGTATTATATTATTTCAAAAGTTCTCAGGAGATACATCAGTAAAATACTGCATGCATCAAATTTCTCTTGATGAGCAAGGGAAAGATATTAATCTGTAAGATTCTTGTATAATACCTGAGATTGCATATCCATGGACAATTTTAGTTTTCAAACCTCAACCCCTCCATTTTCCAAAACATTAGGCAATTTTTTTCATTTATTTAACTGCCTAACTCTGCTTCACTACTTAGCTTCAACAATGCAAGTGTTTTTATATTTTTAGTAAACCAGGAAGCAGAGTTAGTTTGCTGATCATAAGTTTAAGAGGAGTTCATGATGTAATCCATGTTTTGGTCCCCTTAAATTCTTTTAGTCTGATTTAATTTTATCCTTCTCCATCTTGGCAATCTCTGTCCAATTTCTCCCCAAAATTCAGTATTTTTAGATATATTGCAAAGTGAGTTTGTCTGCAGAAGCAATAGTGTCAGGGGAGTTTTCTAACCTTTTTGCAGCACACTAAACTACGGTTTGTTGATTTATGGTTTCCTAAACAAACTACAGTTTGTTCAGTTCTAGTTATACATTAAAGCATAAGCCATTGTATACAAACCATGTTGGTTGAGTTCACATAATGTCAAAAATTAAGCCTTGTTTACTACATTGGATAAATGCATAGGCCAGTGATTTCACATAAATACAGTTTACGTTCCAGAAGGGTTTATTATGTATTTACCCTCTTCCATAAGTTTAAATGACCCAAATGTAGATATTTTCCACATATATTTTGCTACAGTTTCTTCCACACACACACCCTCCCAAAGTCTATTAGAAAGGAGAAAATGGAATGTACAATACTGCCTAATTAGATTAGGACTTTAGACAAACTAGTGCCTTTAAATGTTACAAAGTACAGATCCCATCGTCCCTGACAATTGACCATTCTAATGCAGTTGTAGTCTAAAAAAGATCTGGAGAAAACCAGATTGCCTATTTCTAGACTAAAGGGGTCTTTCTTAGTAGTTATTCTTACCCTTCGATATTAAGAGTTACAGAAACCAATACATATATTCTTTAAGGCTTTGATGATTTTTTTATAAAAATACTGAGTCTTGAATTCTAAAAGTTCAAAATGGAGATTTTGAGATTTGAGTTGTTTTCAGCACCTGTTCTGGAGAAAGGTAGGAATAATACAATATTTTTGAACTATATGCATATATTTTTCCTTGCAACAAAGATCTACTAAGCCTCCTTATGTGATTTTGTGGCAAGTTTGAAATGCTGTGTTCAATTCTGTATGCTGCATCCAGCAGTATACAAATAATACTGTTGGAATCCAAAACTAGAAGCAGATTCAATGTATTTGAAATCACTAGCCATTTATATACATACTATGGATGTTGATGAGTGAATTAGGATCAACTCTGGATCTGCTCTAAGGATACAAGCATTATCTTACAGAGTTTTATAGAGGTAATTGTTTCTCTTCTCCCAAGAGATGATCATTGCAATCCTAGTAAAAATTTATAGGAACCCAAGTACTCTCTACATTAGTGTCTTCAAATCTTGGCAGCTTAAAGATCTGTGAACTTCAATTCTGAGAATCCCCCAGCCAGCAGCCCGGCTATCCTTTTATCATGTTCCTGGTATGTTGGGACTGCACACTTCGAAATATTGGCTTGGAATTTCAAGAATTATAACATATTGAAGTGTCTAGTTTTAGAAGATCCCTGTCATAGCATCTCTCATCTGGGTTGCTGTGTCTATCTCTGCCTGCATTTCAGAATGAGATCTCAGTCAACCGTTTCTCCTTTCAGGAAGTGCATGCTCATACCCCAAGCAAGAGGTCATATTTTTTTTCTCCCATGTATCACTTCCTTAATGCAAAACAAATATTGATTATTGCTTTAGGTGGATTTGGTTGCTTAAGTAACTTAAGGGAGCCGCAATCTTGCAACAGCTGTGTTCCTTCCGTTGATAAAACATTTTACTCCAGTTCTTTATGGGAACTGTTGCATATTTTGAGTGAGTTTCCTGTTTGTTATTACCAACCTTTCAAAGCAAGGACCAGCCACAGATAAATGTTGCAATTTCTAGACTCTACTTTCTGTTTCTGAAAGCCAATGAATGGGCTTGTTGATGCTCTTTGTCAACACTAGCCAGGTTGGATAGTTTTAAGAGCAAACCCGTAGATTCAAGGAAGGCTCTTTGCGAGTAATAATACTATCTATAAAATCATAGGCACTTTGCCTTAAAAAAATATTGCTGGGAAGTGACATAAGTGAATTTCACTAATAAACCCAGTTGGCCACTATGTAACAGAGGACAGAAGTTGTTAAGCCAGGGGAGATATGTACCATGGGGCAGATCCTTAGCATTCCAGGTCCTTCCTTGCCCTTCAAGAAACCTGGTTGTGCTGAGCTCCAACAGGAACTGCTGTGAACAAGCAAGGACAATGGAGAAAAGAGTCATTTTCTCCTCCGCTGATGCTCCAGAAGCTGCCATTGCTTGGTCATTAGCATCAATGCCATTTTCAGTTTCCCCTTTCTTCTCTAATCAGTTGGATTGTCTGGAAGGGCAAGGGGGCTGACCACACAATGGAATTGAAACCCTTGGGATCTCTGCCAACTTCACCAGCATCCAATGATTTGCTGTTTTGCTCCTCAAGTCTGCTTTGGGGGAGGATGCAACTTTATCACCCTCCTCATCCTCTGGTGGACAACTTGTCTTTAGCCCTGTAAACATTGCTGTGTGGGGGCTGCAGTAGAGAGAGAGAGAGGAAGGGAGGGAGAGAGCGAGAGAGAGCTTGCTTTCAGCTCAGAGAACTCTCCTGATGCTCTGGCCTCAGTGCATGGCTGGTGTTACAGGACTTCTTTAGATGATCTGGAGGAGTTGGCAGCAGAGGAGGAGGAGAGCAACATTTTGTTCTATAACCTTGACTCAGAGTTTTCTGGACACATAGGGGGAAGGAACCAAGGCTGACATGGGAGGTGATGTAGAGGGTAAAGAAGATTACCTTGACAGATATGCAAGTTCTGTTACTAGAGTGATGATGAATGAACTCTGTTTTAAGTCTACAAGAAACAGCCTACGTAAGTGCCTCAGTGAACTGGGAAGGGCCCCCTTATTCATTTTATTTGTTATAAGAAGGAAGATGATTGTATATACTTGCAAGATTCTGTTGTTATAACTCCATGATGGTGAACCTATAGCACACATGTCAGAGGTGGCATGCAGATCCCTTTCTGCAGGCACATTAGCGGTTGCCCCACCTCAGCTCCACCGCGCATGCATGCACGCATGTCTCCCGCTGGCCAGCTGCTTTTCGGGTCTCTGCTGCACATGCCAGGGTGCATGCAGGAGATGCACGTGCATGGTGGGCAGGGGAGCGTGGGGGGTGGCTCCCGCATGGAACCCATGTTTGGTCCCAGGAGACTGCAAGGAGGCCTGCTAGGACAAAAATGGGGTGCAAGGAGGGGTCATGCGTGCATGCATGGGGGAGTGTTTGCGTGTGCATGTGCAGAGGGGTGGGGCACACGGGTGGGTATCATGCACACATTGCATTATGGGTGTGGGCACACATACGTGCGTGCTGTTACGCGCTTTCGACATGCAACGATTAAAAGGTTAGCCATCACTGTTATAACCAATCTTAATAAAAATTTTAGTTATCCTGTGGAGTTGATTCTTGGTCTACTCTATCTAGAAACATGGTCTGGTCTACCTAGATGTGTTGAACTAGAATGTCCCTTCATCCTTGGGGAGCAGTTTCTCATAGGATGCTAAACCATGTTCTGTGGAATGGTGCTGCTTGAGGATGAAAGGAGTTGTGGTTCAACACATCTGGAAGTATTAGAATTGGTCCCAGAAACATCAGCTAAGGCTTCTGAGCCATATACAAACAGGTCTGCCAAACAGACATCCTGTCTGTAGGATAGATAGCAAATTGACAGCTATTGATGAAAAGACTCTTCAGATAGCTAGAAAGCATTTTGAGAATAAGGAATTTGGGACAAAGTATTGGAGGCTAGACTTAAATAACAGGACTCAATGGACAGAATTCTATGTATTTGAGGCGCCCATAAATTTATACGTCAGTCCTATTTCATCAAATACAACTGAGACAAGCCAATTAGGACCAATGTTCTATTAAACAGTGATTTTTAATATTTTCACAAAGCAATGCCAGGGCAACTATTTTCAATGTGTTTTATACTGAAAACATTCATTTTAATATTATCCAAATTTGTTTAATTGTGTCTCCACAATTATGTTTCAATCAAAAACATAAAAACGTAAAGAATCCTAGGAGAGATGAAGGATAACCATCATTTAGCCTCATTCAGTCACCTCGCAATCTCACCATTTGATCCCCAAGGTAGATGGAAGAACCACAATTCCAATACTTTCCAGAAGGATTAGATAGTGCTAATTTTATTTCAGAGAGAATGATGTTCTGCGGGTGGGGGGGGGGGGTGGAAGCTACAGTAGAAAATAAAGTTGCCTCTTGTGACCCACCAGGATGATCTCCTTAGCAGTCTAGACCTGGAGCATAGACCTCTTTTGCAGGACCTGATGGGATGGAGAGATGTAACCACAGCAACTTGAAATGCACCAGGAAACAAATCAGCAACCAATGTAGTTCCAACCAACCAAACTACAACCGATGTAGTTTGTGGAGCCGAGATGTAAGGTGTGCCATCCAAAAGGCACACATAACTGCCCATGCAGCCACATTCAGCAATTAAATCTTCCAAATGCTCTTCAAGGGCAGCTCCAGGTAGAGTGCATAATGGTAATCCATCCTGGAAGTAACCAGGGCATGAGTGATAGTGAATAGACCCTCGTGGTGCAGGAAGGGGTGCAACTCATGCACAACATAAAGCTGTACAAATATTTAATGCAGCAAACAGTGATTAATGTCCAAATCAGTTGTCCCTATTCCCTGAATAGGGGAACTATATTTCTCATAATTTACAACAAGCTTTAGGAACATAACTTCTTAGAAATTCAGCTAATACCAAAAGCTTGGGATTTTGTCTAATCTGAGAAGTACTATTATCCAAATAATTCTATAAATTGATAGTTACAGAAAGTTTATATTGTATTGTAGTATTATTATTAATCCTCAAATGATTTGGAAATTGTGGTCTTCTGTTGAGGTCCTTCTAGTTCACTTCCAAACTGATTGGAGCTCAAAGTGCCCAGAGGAAATTAGAACAGTTCAGCTTGTATGTGGATGCTGCATCGGCACAGCTTGTATCTTGATGAAATTGCAGCCATTTTGTTCTCTGTTGGTTATTTGGAAATTTACTTACTTAATCATTAACCAACATCGTGCATTGGCTGGAAGAAGACCTCTGGGTGGGTGCAAGAGTTTGAGCATTCCACCCTTGGGAAGTGATAAGCATCTCTTTCTTTGCGTGCTCTCTCAAGACTGGAGGCCTTTTGGCTGCCTGGCGCTAGGCGTATGCATGCTTGATAGATCACAGGTTCCGATGTACAACGTGTCCTGTAAATGAACTCGGGTCAGGTCCAGGAAATGCCCAATCTCAGGACCGGGCTATATACAAGCAGCAGAGGCAAAATCTTGAGAGCAATAGCCACCAGGGGCATGAGTTATATTGAAGAGATTGATTTGGAATGATGATGGCTACGATGGCGGATGAATTATAGAATACCCCCCCCCCGGGAGACTTATGTTGAACTTCATGGCAGTTTCTCTCTCTCTTTTTCTTCTACTAATAGGCAACCTTGGAGGATGAGGTTGAGTGAGAAGATGTTTGACTCTTTTCTCACATTACTCAGAATCAATCCACCTGCTCTTAAAGTGTTTTCTACCCATTAAAATAAAACTGTTGGAAGAAACATGTATAACAACAAAATCATTAGAGTCTAAGAATGCATTTCAGGTTTTTTGGGGGAGGGGGCAATGAGCGGGCAGTGGGTAGGGGAAAATGGCTTAGAAGTATGTAACATGACTTAGAGTTTGGCTCCGAGTTATAAATTGTATTTTCAATTGTATTCTCTTGGCTGTGATTTTTCAACTGAACTTCTGATATAATTTGTTTGAGATATAGAAAGAGTAGTAAGCTCTAAAGACATTTTAATACAATCCAAGTTTGTTGTTCCTAAGAACAAAACGGTGATGTTTATTTTATTGGGCATTGTTCTTTTATTGGGCAATTTGTTGCAATAACTTTCCTTCTAAATTTAAGCTATGAGCACTTGGCCCTGTATGAAAAACTGAGTGATTCCCCTAACTTGGTAATCTTTCCTTCTACAATATATTAATTTGCATGTGGTAGCAGATGGAAAGATGATAGAATCATAATGAAATACAATATCAAGAATGCTAGAAAAATGTATTGTGAATAAATGAACCTGGGTATTCAAAGATTTATCTTCCCAAACTTGGTAAGACTACAAAATCCCAGTCAGTTTAAGATTTAATTCATAATTTGCTTTCAACTTTAAAATCTGGCCGATAAAAGGAAACTGTGATATAATCTCAATACCATTCCACTTTGCAAAGATATCATCTAAATATTTCTTATACTACTTTTATATTATTGTTCTTATGTGGTACACATATGATCTAGCTAATGTGACAACAACTGGCCAACCTTGGTTGATTGAGAAACTAAGTTGAGAGTAAATCCCCGGCTAGTAGGATAGATTATAATGCCATGTTAAAAGAAACCCTCATAAAAAGAATAAAAAAACACTAGTAAACTATTGTTAATGTTTTTTCCTGGTGATATCTAAATTCTGAAGACAAATTCTGAAAATACTAATATATAAAGTGTGTATTTGTACGTACATATGTACATACATAAATACATAATTTTAAGTATCTGGTTACAGTATAGCAAAGGGGCACCCTTTGAAATGATTAACATATTCTAGTTTAAGCTAAATGTGTGGATTTGGGAACTTTTTGAATCATCTGAAATCTTCCAGTGGACACCCCCACCCCCCAAGAAATCCAGCAAAATAATGTGGTCTCTGCTACTTCTGACTGAACCTAGTTTAATGGAAGTAAATCAAAGTGTAGTTTTGGTAATTCATCTAAATCAGTGTTCTTTGACCTTAGCAGCCTTAAATTATGCAGACTTCAACTCCCAGAATTATGCCTCTGTGAGACACCTCTACAATATATAGTTTAGTTTTCCTTTTCCTTTTCCTTTTTTTACAAGTAGTGCAAATACTAGGTATAATTCCTATCATCTTCTATAGTCATTCTATTGGGGAATAATTGGATTCTTTGTCTAATAGCTGTAGAGGGCACTAACTAAATGAAGATGGTTCTAAAATCCATCCCAATGTTTGTTCCCTGTTCAAAGTTTTATTTTACCAAAACTTGTTCCAAAGGGAAATCTTCCTTAAAGATATTTGAATTTTGACCACCAAACTGCAGACTTGACCTCAGAAGTTTTTTAAGCGTTTAGAATCTCCATTAGAAGAAAGCCACTTGGTTCTTTTTATCTTCTTTATATTGCAACAACTTGTTTTAATGGAAAAAATATATTGAGTCAAACATTCAACCCCTCCCAAATTTGTCTGTTCATCTCTCTTGAAATCTTGGCAAGCTGTTTTTCTTTCCTACATGTGAATTCCCCAAGGTGTATCCCTATCAACCCATAGACAGATCTTTTCTGCTGCTTCTGCTTTGTCTCAGATGTGGGGTTTTCAGTAGAAGGGCTTCACACTTTCTCCCAGCCCCTCATCAATTCTGTAACCATTTCAATTCTCTACATGTAACCGAGACCTGAGCTAACATGGGATGGGTAACTGAGATGACCATCATATACTGATTATCTGTTAAGGCCTAGTGGCAATAATTCATTCTCTGGTTTATCAAGCCAAGCAAAACTTACTTCTCTTTCTCTTAGCCTGACCGGAAAAGAAACCTTGATTCAGTTTCCACTGCTGGGATCTTCAACAAATCCTGCCCATTGGAAGGCTCACTTGAAGCAATGTGACCTGCTCAGGCTCTCCCAGAAGCAAAAGAGGCTTTGTCGTCGGGAGCCGGGGCTGGCCGAGACTTTACGAGATGCCACCCGTCTCGGAGTCCTTGAGTGCCAGTACCAGTTTCGCAATGAGCGTTGGAACTGCAGCCTCGATGGGAGGACGAACCTGTTGAAGAGAGGTAAACAGAAACATCTGATCTATTAGGTTTATGACACCCCCCCCAAACCTCCCCCCAGAAGCTTCTCCTCCTGGGTTCTTTCTCTTTGGGCTGTCCAATTCCTTCAGTCATAATAAGAAGCTAGGAAAAAAGGCATCCGGGGAGAGATAATTTAACCTTGTTAACAAATCACAAAATTGATAGACTGCCATTTTAAATTAACTTGGTTAATTTTTCAATTTTGAATGCAGATAAGAAGAAGCCTTCCTCTCTAGGCTCAAAACATAAGCACTAGGTGATTAGAGTTTTAGCAGGCTGGATAGCAATGATCTTTTATCCTCCCCTCGCTTGAGATATTTTCTAGGCTTTTAGGAAAGTATTTTTTCTTCCTGTGTGCAATTGTTATTGGAAGTAGTTCATACTAGTGGGGAAGGAATAGAACAAACTACTACTCTTCTGCTATCCTGTGGGGTTGTCTGCATGGAATTCCCTCTCACTTCTTTTTCATTTCATTTGTTAAATATAAGGATGTGATATTCCAATGTTTGCACTCAGGTATGCTTTGATCCTAAAAGTATGGTCATTTTTATTTGTATGAAACCTTTTATAGCAGTTTCCATTGTTTAAAGTTGTTTGCAAAGCAATAGGATGTGATTTTAAAAACTCTTTCACAATAGCTCGTAGCCCAAGACTCCAATCCCATACACCTTTGCTTTGCAATAAATCTAGCTGTGTGGAATTGGAGATACTTCTGAGAATACATTCATATACGATTATGTAGCATGATTTAAAAAAAGAGAGGAGAGCGAAGCAGTACTTAAACAAACTATTAATAAAAGAATGTGCCTTGTCAAAAAAAGTAAGGAAAAACATTTCCAATATTCACTTTAGTTTCAAGATGTTAATCAATAGTAAGAGTCTACTTAAATGTCAGTCTGGCTTACTGATTAAGGAGCTAGACCAGAAGTGGAGAAATCAGAATTGTAGATCACGAGTGTCCAACGTTGACAACTTTAAGACTTGTGGACTTCAACTCTCACAAATGTGAATGTTGCCAAGGCTGGACACCTGCCTTAGACACATGACTTTAGGCCAGGCACTCTAGTTTACCCTTAGGAGGAAGGAATGAGAAGCACTTCTGAAAAATGTTGCTAAGAAAATTGTAGGGACTTACTTGTGTAGTGTCAGAAGTTAAGACTAACTCAAAGGCATGAAGAAAAGTTTCAGCTTATCTTGTTGCAGGCATTTAATTAAACACCTTTCTAGCAGAGAAAACAACAACTTAGTCTCAAGAGCTAAGGACCACAGCAGGATTTACCTTTCTTACAGGAGGGAGCCCATGCAAAGGTTAAGCCTATACAGAAGCAAAACTTCAGTACTTCTACAGATGCCTGTTGAGGCATGCAAATAGTACAAGGGATTCTTGTCTGCATCTCCACTTCCAGCTTAGATTTATTCAGTTCTTATGACCCTCACTCCTGCTTGGCTTTGTTTTCCTAGGTTTCAAGGAAACAGCATTTCTCTATGCAGTGTCTTCAGCAGCATTGACTCATTCCCTTGCTCGAGCATGCAGTGCTGGGAGAATGGAGCGCTGTACCTGTGATGATTCACCTGACTTAGAGAACCGCAAAGCTTGGCAGTGGGGTGTGTGTGGTGACAACCTCAAGTATAGCATCAGGTTCCTGAAGAATTTCTTGGGCCAGAAGAAGGTTGGGAAAGATCTGAGGGCCAAGGTGGACATCCATAACACAAACGTGGGCATCAAGGTAAGGGTGAATTTGCTGCAGGACCAGTTCAGGTGAGAGAAAAAGAGATGGAAAATATTTTTTTTAAATCTTTATCACCATTCCACTCCCACTGGGGGATTAACTGAACTCTGAAATACTAGATCCGTATCTTTCTTGGCAGCATATGGTCAAAACAGTGGTTTCCACAGTGACATTATAAAAGTGATTATGCAACAGGGTAGAATAAAGTAAGCATTTTTAATGAGATGGGTCATTTGTTTCATCCTGTTGTTTCTGAGGATTTTGTAAAGAGGTGCATGCAAAATCCTAAATTGACAACCCTAATGCAAAGGTTGAGTCAGAAATGCACAAACAATATTTGGAAATCGTTAAAAGCTTGCATGGATAGGGCTTAAGAAGTAGAGAGGATAAATGCTTGTGTACAGGTTACAGCAGATGTTTGTCAGCTGGCAACCTCCAGATAAATTAGATTATATGGATCACCTCACTGTATCTTGATGTTTAAATTTGACTTGAACTGGATGGACATTTAGAGAGAATGTAAAACATTTTTTAAAAGCTGTAGCTCTGCAGTAAGCATTTAAAAAGATTTCCCTTGTTTCCCCCCCTAAAAGATGATGTTTTCTACACATGTGCATGCCATCTAAAAGCAGGAAACACATTGCTTTGTTCAGAAACATTATCTTCAGATGCAAAGTTGATTCTCTGGTGAATTACTTGCTTAAATGCCACAGTCAGTACAGAATGTCTGTACTGCGTGTCAACGCAGAAATAAGAGGCACTTCTTAGGGCTATCATATCATCTCTGTGTGTGGTATTGTAACGAGGAAGCAATTTAGTCCCAATGATGTATATACAAGTAGTTCTTGACCTACAACCACAATTGAGCCCCAAATTTTGGTTGTTAAGAGAAACAGTTAACTGAATTTTGCCCCAAATTTTGCCTTTTTACAAAACTAACAACCAGGGTAAAATGACCTTTCATGTTGCCCACATTTGCAACATAAAATTGAAGTCGCTTTATGCATTCTAGATAATCTTTCTGGAGTCATACATCAAAGGTATCACCATTTTATTAAAAAAATTCTTTTACATTATTACAAAATTTGAATTTCAGTCCTTTCAATCACATGCTTTCTCAGTGATCCAACAATGTATCATGCCTAAAATTCTTAGCTCATTTTTATCATATATTCTTTCATTTGTTAATTTCTATGAATTTCAGCAAGTTTTTATATTTTTGCAATTACACATTTATAATTTGTACATAATTCAATTTCAAATATTGTTTTCTGTTGCTCAATTCTAAATGTCCTGTCATCTACCTTAATTTGTTTCTCTTAACAGTGCATACAAAAAACTATTGAAAACCAAATCCTTCAGTAGCCAGTTCCCTGATTTCATCTTATAATTTCTAACAATTATTGATAAGTTTAATTATTTTCACTTTATCTACTCCTCCTTTATCTAAAATCTTCATTTGCTGAGACTCATAAAAATATTTTCAGACACAGTCTGGGTTTATATCTATTTGATATTCTAGATTTTGATAATGTCCAAAAGAAGATTCCAATATGAAATTGCTAAAGTGTTTTGGGGTTAACCAGGATTATGCAATTCTTATACTTGCAGAAGTTAAATTTGAGCAATATAGTTGGTACAATTGGATACATGGACATGACTTTAGTCTACAAAAGCTTATAGTAATAACTGCTTGGTCTTTAAGGTGTACTGTAATTTGATTTCCTTTTCCTTTATGAATACAATTTTGCTTATTCAAGTGTTAGATTTCCATTATGTTTTTCCTCCAGAGCTCAAGATATCTTATTGGGGAGTTTATACACATAGTAACAGTTCTGTGAGGCAAGTAGGGCTGAGGAAGCATTTTGACTGAACTGGACTTGAACAAAGAGTGTATTCTTTGGATTCTTTGGTGAATTATTTGGAGAAGTCATTACCTGAACGGTCAAAGCTATTTGAATGGACGATCTTGTTTTATAAATTTTCGGATTTTCTTCCTTCTGTCCTTCCTTCCTCCCACTTATTGATAACTCTGCAATGTGGCTAATACTATTTTCCTTTCCCTTCCACAGGCTGTGAAAAATGGCCTGAAGACTACTTGCAAGTGCCACGGTGTGTCTGGCTCGTGTGCTGTGAGAACTTGCTGGAAACAGTTGTCTCCTTTCCACGAGACAGGAAAGCTCCTGAAGCTACGCTACGATGCTGCTGTCAAAGTCTTCAGTGCCACCAATGATGCCATGGGACAATCGGAGCTCGTGAGCCCCCAGCAGCATCATGGCCGCTTAGCTAAAGGTCCTGCTGCTCCACGCCCCACCGATCTGGTTTATATGGAAGATTCTCCTAGCTTCTGCCGACCTAGCAGGTATTCAGTGGGCACAGCTGGAAGGACGTGTTCCCGTGAGGCCAACTGTGACAGTATGTGCTGTGGCCGGGGTTACAATATCCAGACCCACATTGTTACTTTCTCTTGCCATTGCCAGGTGCAATGGTGCTGCTATGTGGAATGCCAGCAGTGCATGCAGGAAGAAGTGGTTTACAGCTGCAAGCAATGAGACATTGAACCAGGGAGTTGGCGAACAATGGCTAGTTTCCAATTAAGATTGCATCTGGGTCTAAATATCATGATGACTTGGACTTCTTTAATATAGTAATTTCCACCTCAATATTGAATCCGAAACCTAAAATAGGAGTAATTTGTGCCAGGTCAAAGCATTGAAATGACTGATTTGAGGTCCAGCAGGCAAGGAGAAAGCATAAAATAAGTGTAAACCGACCCTCAGGATTGTCTCGACAGAGTCGGAGAACTCTGCCTAGAAGATGGTTAAGGACCTATCTTAACCAGAACCAGGACCTTGGTTCACCTGTCTTAGGGCTGTTTATTCTGACCAAAGTAAGATGTCTTTCTTAACCCAAGACCTCTTCCAAGTGGAGAAGTCCGGAACTGAAAATTGAAACCTTAATTGTGAGAAGTATGAATAATTTTACCCTCCACTCCCTGATTTTGCAAGTAGCATTCCCTAACTTGAATCTCTGCAGGTAATATAACTTCATTTCCAATGGTCATGGGTTATTCTGTTTGGGAATGATGAGGCTTGAGATACAATAACTCTGAAAGCTCCAAGTTAGGATATTGTCAAGCGCAGGAAATCTAATGAATGTTTGTATCCAAGGCTCTCTAAAATAATCTGAACGTCTAATGGTCAAAGCAAATAAAGGTCAACAAAATTCAAGGCGGGCTGGACTTAGATCTCTTGTAGGTGTGAAAGGACTTGAGGCAGATGACGCATTTGACCCGTCCCTTGGCCTCAGCCTTATCATATCCTATAGGCATGCTATGTTAGACCAAGCAAAATATCTTGCTTAAATCAAAGATCTGGGTAGCAAATAGTAATAAATAGCAAAACGGTAAGAACAGTTCTGAATAGAAGGCAAACAAATCAAAACTTCCCAATTGTTCTCAGCTCCAACATCATTCTAAGGCATCTTGCATTAGTAGCAATACTATTGTTCTAGAAAGGCCACATTTACTGAATCCTCCCCTGGGTCTTTTGAAAAAAAAAAGTAGTTGAGTGACTCTGGGCAGCTGATATCTATCTACAGCGAGTCCTCGATTTATGGTCATAACTGAGCCCATCATTTTTGTTGCTAAGTGAAACATTTGTTACATGAGTTTTGCCCCATTTTATGACCTTTCTTGCCATACTTGTTAAGTCAATCACTGCAATTATTAAGTAGTAACACAGTTGTGAATCTAGCTTTCCCATTTACTTGTCAGAAGGTCATAAAAGGTGATCTTTTGGGATGCTGCAACTGTTATAAATATTTAGCATCACAATTTTGATCTCGTGACCAAGGGGATGCTGCAATGTCCTAAGTATGAAAAATGGTCATAAGTCACTTTTTTCAATGCCATTGTAACTTCAAACGGTCACCAAATGAAAGGTTGTATGTTGAGGACTACCTTGTTCTTTAAGCACCGCTGACCACCGCTACCATTTCTACTGAGATGGAAAATAATGCTACTGGGGAAATTTGGGTGAAAGTTCTCCCAAAACTGGTCAACCAAAACTTGCATGCCGATCATGTTTGTCCTTGATTAGAGAGCTCCAGGGCAGAATTATTTATCCCCTGATGTACTTAGGGGTAGGATCTGTGCTGAAGGCTACATTCCTCAAGGCTGAGACAGAATCAGTGTGAGCAACACGGTAAGCTTGAGAAAGACTACCAATATTTGTAAGCCTTTGGGGAAATGAGAGTTGGGTGTGGTGGTGGAAATGTATAATTTTAGTTCACAGTGAAATATCCTAGTTAATAGTTATTGACAGCAGTTGTGGAAGATTTAAAGAGGCAAGTTTTGGAGCATAAGCACACTCAATATAATAATTTTAGTACTTGAGAGGGTGAGAGAAGAAGAAGGAGCTATCTGCAGAACCTCAAGCAGTGAAGCTTCTCCAAAATTCTATTCCTTTCTTTGGGTTTTTTTTCTCTCTCTCTCTCTGTTTCACTTGAGTCTCTTCTTTTTCCCCCTCATTAAAAAATGGAAGATGTAAATAAAGCTGGCAGATACAAATTTTACTAGTCCTTCTGCCAAGTGGGTCCCTGTTTGTCCCTATTAAGAGAAATGGATATTGTCAATATTTTTTGGTTAAATCCTATATGTAGTATCACCTGATCTATTAGACAAGGTATTGCATTAGGAATAGATTAAGCTCCAGAACAGGTCCATTTCTCTGGTTTAGAGGGGGGGAAAAGGATGGCAGGCAGCTTCAACACAAAATGAATGTTTGGTATATTGCACAGTGGTTAGGTACTTCTTTCCTTTATTTCATTATGTCTTATTATTTTTAGCAAGTATTAAAATTAGATAATAGCAGAGCTCTAGTTTACTAGTTCTCCTGAATTGTAGGAATTACTAGAGTTCTTTCCATTTAAGAATCCTTATGGCATGCTTTGGGATTAGTTTTCTTTGCAGAGCATAGTTTTTTTGTATGTGGAAATCATTAATATTAATGTTAATACAAGTATATTATCTTGATATGGATAGAGAGAGCTAAAAATAGAATATAAAATATTGAGACTTAAAGTTGAAGGAATAGTAATTGAAATCATATATTTCATAATCTATGAGAATTTATTTTTCAGAGGATATTTCTTTATTTCAATCTACCAGTTTAAAGGTGTCTTAAAAATAAAATAATAATGGAGATTATTATGGCCTTTAGAGTTGTCATCCACAATTAGCATCTGGGCAACTGACTGAGCACATCCGTAATTTAACTATTTCTGAGTCTAAATTAGCACAAATAGAACTAGAAATTAATATAGACAGAACTAGATACAAGTTTATACATATGCATATAAAACTAGAAAGAAAATAAATTGAATGTCCTTTTTAGCAACACATTAAATATCTACTTTGGTTAGACACCTAAGAATAAAAGTTGGCTGAACTGATTTATTTAAGCTTTTGTAAGCCATTAAAATTGGTAGACTGTGATTTTGGTAGATCACAAGCTGGGCGACCCTGTACAAATCATTGTTCAGTGCGAACTTAAAGAAATACAGAATGATGTGATATTATTATACTATTAATGATAATGTGCAAAAGCTATTTGGATACATAGAGAGTTGTAATAATACAAGATGACAAACTAGTAGACCAAGAGAATACTGATAAAGATTAATGTTTTGCAGTGAAAGGAATGGGTAAAGAAAGAGCTTGAGTAGAATACTGTAGGTCATTATTTTTCAGTTTGGTTTACATCCCAAGTTTTCTATGAGTAAAAAAATAAAAAGTTCCCTTGAAGGAATAAAAAAAGAATGAAAATAACTGATCTTCTGCACAAATTTTAAATACATAGATTTAATGTAGGATTAGATCTCCATCTCAAGGGTAGACATCACATGCTCTTTGCTGTAAGTACTTGGCTGCCAGCTTCAGAATGGTACAAATACCACATCCTGTCACGTAAGGTGTCCTAAGCCTAAAAACATTGGAAGACATTTCAGTTTGTTTTTGTGGTGCTGCAAATATAATTGGAAAGCAGATTGCCTTCTATTGAGGTTTGTCTGTCTGCTTCAGAGACTCCATACAGGGAGTAAGCTCTGTGCTTTACAACAGGGGTGGACCCTGATTGTTTACTCCAAGGTGTCTTGCTCTGAAGCAAGATGTTAATTGGCAAGATAATCTATCCTGGTGCAACAAAAGGGGGGGGACACTCTTGTTGCGGGTGGTACAATATCTTGCACCAGTCCTATACCTATACATTTGTGAAGCAGTTTTTCATCTAAACTATGGATGTCCAACCTTTTGGCTTGCCTGGGCTGCACTGAGTGAAGAGGAATTATCTTGGGCTCCATATAATATATATATAAAATATAGTTTTATAATTAGAATGATAATGTTAAAAGTGTATGATTTTCTGGAGCCATGGGTTGGACACATCTGATTTGTACTTTTAATGCACGCAATGTGGAATGGAATTTGGCACAGAGAACACAAGAATATTCATCTGATTAACTTTGTATTAACCACATATGAAGTTAATGATACAACAGAGCTAGATAATTTACTCCTGCTTCTAGTACTAGGAAGCTGCTATTGGTGCTATGATACCTAGTGTAAAAGAATTCCAAGTTTTCATGCTACATTACATATTTGGGCTATTATTCAAATGTCTGCCGTGTTCACAACAAGCATATCTTGAATATTTCTCTTGCAAACGCAATGTGACTTTGCCTTATCAGAGTCCTGGTTCATGAGCAAGCTGTTCCTTCTGCAGACAGTTATATTGAATGTGCAACTATTTCCAGGAGACTGATGTCCCACAAGAGATATTGGAAAGGAGGGGACCTCCTTCTTTGAAGTGCAGACATGGTGAGCACTCTGAATTTTAGAATATCTGAATATGGCAAATTGAAACTGCCATCCCCTACATGTCTTGAAACCATAGCTTGCTAAATGCTACCAGAACTGCAGTTTTAGTTTTGTTTCTTTTTTAAATTAGAGGGCACCATGTTGGGGAAGGCCAGTGTGGTATTGTGCATATTAGCACTTGAGTTTGTTTTATTTATGCTACTGCTTTTCTTCTGACTACATATGCTCGGCAATTCTTTAAATCTTTTATTCAATCTTGCCCTTGTAAATAAATATTGCAGCTTAATTTTCATTGATGTAGTTTTAATCTGCACAGGATTACCAGTTGGACTCTAATTGATCTTGATTCCCAAACACTCTTCATGCTTATTAAGCATTAGTTGACCCAAGATTTATGTACTAACCTTATTAATCTGTAAAGAGAATATTTCTTGGGTGATTCCCGTGGGATTTGGTGAAATTTAGCTAGTTTATTAAAACAAAACTGGGGGAGAAAGGCATCTATTTGTTCTCCTCCTCACTGACCTCACAAACAGCACAGTTATATTTAGGAGATTGAACAAAATGGATTTATCACATTTTGGCTTTCGGTTCTGAAAAATATGACTCTGCAAATTAGTTATGCTAAATCCTCAAGCAGGCCTGCCTAAGTTTGGGACTTAACAACATGCAAATAATGTTGGGTGTGACCTGCTTTATCAAGTCTTCATCCAATAATTTTGCCTTTTGGATACAACAGCAAAAATGAGAAATTTGTATATGTGACAAGGGTCATTTATGTATGTGTCAAAATAGCAAATTGGCAGCTCTGCCAATATTTCATAGTTGTTGGCAGTGAAAAAGGTATGTGAGGAATAGAATCCACAATCACTAGCAGAAACTAAGGAGAGAAAAGAATCAGAGGTGAGGAAAACAATCCATACAGTAGTACAATCTATTTCACAGATAGTTTTAAAAGAATATATTTTTGGTTTCCAACCAGCTTGCAGTTTAGTACTAGCCATCTTGTCATAAGGAAGTGTTTCTTGGAGTTTAGTGTTTGTACTTTGCTGCAACATATGGGAATTGGGGACGAGGAGAAATACTATTTAATAGAGCTCCTAAGCCACTTAGAGATTCTTTGGCATTCTTGTATTCAATTTTTGTTTAAACCCACGCTGCTTTTGACTATCAAATACAGAGGAAGAACAAAATTCTATCCTAGTGTTCCTCAACATCAGCAACCCTAAGATGTGTGGACCGCCATTCCCAGAATTCTGCTGTGTGGGGGACTCTGAGTAGTTGAAGTTCATACATCTTAAAGTTGCTAAGGATGAGAAACACTTCTCCAACCCATCCAAATTATCTTCCTATCCCTTTCCCACACCAGATACTTTGAGCTGTTAATCCCCAACCCGGTTCCTATATAGTATCATAACAGGGCAATGAATACTTAGTACATATAGCATCCACTCCTGTATTTTAGTAGACACTTCAAATAAATTAGTTAAACAGTTACACCTTATAACATTTGAATGCAAATATGAATCTGTTGAATGAAGCAGCTGTTTTTGCCAAGGCTCTTCCTTGCATTTTAGTCTTTCCCTTTTAAGCAGTTACTACATTTCCTGAATGTAAAGGCAGAAGTTGTTTAGCAATGAAGATATTCCTATTTTTATTATCTCTGATTGAAAATGGATTCTGGATCTCAGCCAGCAGCAAAAACCTTGATGAAAACTTCAATCAGCTCCAGTATCTGTGAGTTGAAAAGGAGCGTATTCACTTCTCACCCAAATCTTGGAATGAGATGCGTCCTTCCATGGGAACAAATCCCAGATGAGAGTAAGGTGTGACACTATTACTACAATACAATTCCCCAATCCCATATATGAGTAACACATTAATTCTCTAAGGGTCATTCAAATATCCAGGTTAAGAGGAAAATATCAACAAGCTTTCACATCATATTTGGGTTACAAATCCTTGGCTTCATAAATGCTAAGTAGAAAATAGCACATTTGCCATAAAGTAGAATCCATAAGATGACTGATTTTCTATGATACAACCTTGAAATGTTCAAAATTACTATACTGAATCAACAGCTTAAATACCTGACAACTGGTAATCCTGTAAAATATATAGACGCAGCATTCATACAACATTTTAAGCAACGTCAGGGACAAGCATGTATCTGAACCTGAAAACCCAGGCATGTCTGGGTTGCGAGGTCATTTACCTGTCCAATATCTGTTTTATTGGCTAAAACCACTATCTATGGTTCCTCATGAACAGACCCAGATGGCACAGCTATGTGGATTTTAGCTTTCTCTTCCAGCTTCTGGCAGGAAGACCTACGGTATTCACAAAAGTAGGTGTCCTCACGTTGCTTGTTTCTCTTCTTTCCAGGAATGGGAATGGGTAGAGCAGTTCTGACCCTAATCAGGCCATGAAATATATTTTAAAGAAATAACTATTGCAAAGTTTTTTGAGTCACCAGCCCAGATAATTACTACCAGAATAACCCAGGAAATCCTCTGTTTGGCCTGGATCACCAGATAAGTAATTTAAACCAGACTTGATTAGAACTGTCTCCAATTTTCATTTAAGTGTCATTTCAACTCCTTAGGATTCTATTGTAAGGAGTTGAGTGATGGTAGAAGGTGGTGTAAAGTACTGAAGTACAGACCTGATTATATGCCCACCTCTCCTGCACTTCCCTTGTTAGGCTTAACAAACCTTGTAGAGCAATGGAGATATTTTATTCTGGAGCTAAAGTTTAAAGTTCAGTTCCAAAGTGTAAATTTTGGCTACAGACAGAGAACCATCTAATTCTCTGCTTCAAATAGTACAATGTAAAGGTGGCCTCACTCTCCAATAATTTCTCATCCTTTTATTTTATTAACTTGTAGGGTGAGGCAGAGGGGAACCTTTTTAAGAGCACTAGAAACAGATTTTAAAATGTGGATGTCTGCACAGCAAAGTAGAAAGAAGACAATAGTTGAAAAGGAGCAAATAATTTCAGAGTATCACATGGTGGCTACTCCGTGGTATTTTGACCATACCAACAGGGAAAGCTTGATATATCTTTGTTACATTAACACATTATTATGATTGCAAAAGAGAGTCCATGCTTTTAGGAGAAGGAGCTTTATTTCCTACCTCAAAATGTATAACGTTTGAGCATATTTATATTATTTATGGGTCTTGTACATTTTTCATAACATTTGTGTATTGGGTTGTTGAAATGTAACACTATCATATATGACTTTTAAATAATACATAACTACAGCCTTTCATTTTTAATGGGAATATATTGCTGTAATCATTTGTCCAGATGTTCAGATGTTGCAATGCTTAAATCCTACTATTATCCCATTCATATCTTTTATATTGTATTTTAAAGAACTCTGCTTTTTAATATTGAGTTTCCTTTTTTTAAAGTAGAAGCTAGCATAAAGACTATGATCAGTAATATAAGGATGAAAATGTGAGTTTTAGCCACCATTATAGCTACTTTCACTAGAAAGGAAATGTAGATATTCAGTTTACTGATCTCTCGAAAACCATTTATTTTGATTTGAAAATATTTTTTAATTAGAAATAGGATTGTTAATCCATTTAAATAGCTTTGACTTAATAACATACTACTATTGTAAAAATATGGAATAGCTGTTAGGGCTGTAGGCCAAAAGTGTGGATCCAAGATTTCAGTTCCATAGTCTGCCATGTAAAATTCATGAGAATCTTGAATTTGTCTTACTTGCAGCTGAACATATCCCAGCCTTGTGAGGATAAAGAAAGGGGAAAGAACCCAATATTAGCTACATTATGTTCCTTGGAAGACGAGTGGGATAAAATATATCACTGAAGCCTTAGTAACGACATACTATGGAATTATTGAATTTGTAATTTAATTAATTAATGACAATGTCACTCACTGTGGTAAACTGCCTTAAATGCCTTAGCTTCAAGTTCCAGGAGTCTTTAAAACTGAAACAAGCATGCAGTTGATCTGCAGATCCAAAATGGGTCTTACCAATTAATAGTGTGAAGTTTGAATCCACTGACTGATACATTGATCCAATCTCATGAGTATATTTACATATTGGAGAAGCTGCCACTGGATTCCAAGATTAATGAAAATGTCTTCATGCTCTTACCTCGGACCGCTACGTTATTGAATCTAAAGAATAAGGAATTGATTTCAGCTCAATTAGCTTTTTCTTCTATGAGTTTTTAAAGTTGGGCCTAAAGCCAACTCCCACCAGCAAACCATTGCTTCAAGGTTTCTGAAGGTTTGTGGCAGGAATGAAACATGCAGTGAGAGGATTTTCAGCATGGCTGAACAAAATTTTGCTCTTGCTGTTTGCCAAGGTGCCATTTCCCATGACATTTTAATCCCAGCTGTGATTGGAGCAGGGAACATGAGAGACCTTCATCCTTTTTGTCACAGCACAATTCAGAGATATAACTCTATGGTTAGTGATGGGCAGTGGATTATTTTAGGCTGGATATTGCAAAATATAAGTACGGTGAAACTCTAACCAAGCCATATGAAGCTGAGTTGAATTTTTCAGTAGACGGACAACAACCCCTTAATGACTAGGAAATGGCTACCAGAACTAACCTTTCAGTGCTTCTTCGGCAGTCACTGAATTCCATTTCTGGGTAGCTCTTCTGAATCCTCCTTTTCCCTGCTTTTATGAATGTTGGGAAAATTGGAGGGGTGTTTTATATTTTGCAAGACTGTTTAATGAATTATGTTCTTATTGTTGTATATGACGTGATGTCAATATATCTGTGTATGTTTAAATCTTTAAATCTTGATACTTAATCAAGAATATGTTTGAGTCATCTTTGATGAAATAAGCAACTGTATACATTTATTAATAAATATTTTTTTTAAAGGGGAGTACCAGTGGTTAAAGTAATTGCATTAAACATGTATCACTTCCCTGAAACACAGTGCTTTTCAGTGAAGTGTGTTCATATATTCATGTGTCATTTAGTTAAATGACGACAAACCAGCTCCATTGCTTCCCATTTGACCTAGTCCAACCATCTCCCTACCTAATCTATTCTTATAAATGAGAATAAATGAGGCATGACTAAACAATTGTCTTGCTTAAAAACAAAAGTTCTGGTCCCAATTTTGATTGCAAGTCAAGAACTATTTGTATGGCTGAAGGAATATCATCTTCTGTCCCCAACATTGTAAAGTTTCATGGAAATGCTCATATAAGGTCAGCTAGTGATGGTTCTGTGTCCAAATTTAATTCCAGGAGATATATTGCCTTTTTTGAAATTGTTTTTGAAACAATTTTATACTGCAACATCTGCGGCAATTCAGTTTAAAGTCCTAGAGAGCTCACTGCTATCCTATTGCTGCTTTTTGCTCTCAATTAAAAAAATAAACACAGATGCTTGATGAAAAATGCAGTGATGAACCTTATTAGGAAATAGATTTCACAGACAATATATTTCCAAAACTCTATTAAAAATAACACTAATCAGGCTTTTAAACAGTCCAGCCACATTCCAATATATGAATAAAACATTTCATTTCTCATTGTACTGTTTTGGCTTTCTATCCTATAGACACATGCATACCCAATATGCTGCTTCCTTCAAGTTCAGAGTCATCAGACAAAGCAAATAAGTAAGGAATACTATAGTAATTAAAATACAGTTATTCATACTCCACTGCTCCCTACATTTGTATCCTTGAAAATCATTCTTGCTTTCAATATAGCCATCTACTGCTTGCCTTAAGCCAGTGTTTCTCAACCTTGGCAACTTGAAGATGTCCGGACTTCAACTCCCAGAATTCCCCAGCCAGCAAATGCTGGCTGGGGAATTCTGGAAGTTGAAGTCCGGAAATCTTCAAGTTGCCAAGGTTGAGAAACACTGCTAAGCTTTAAGTTTTATTTAAGCTTGTGAAAATCCTTTTCGGTGGGTTTCATCAATTCTATCCTATCACAGCTTGCTAGATTTTATCATTCTCAGTCCATTTACTTTTCATTCATAGAGTTTGCAAATCTGTCTTCATTCATTCATTGTTTCTGCAATATCAAACTTCCTCAAACTTCCCTTAAAATTCAGAATTACCATAGGGCAATAAACTATGGCAACCGAGACTGCTGAATCTACATCCATCAAACATTTCTGGCTACCTCAGAAGGCCTTAACTTTAGAAGTTGTAATTTGTGGATTTGTCTTTTGATAACATCAATTAATTAGAAGGAAGCTGGAATGGACTTTGGAGGTGTTCTAGTACAACCCCCTGCTCAAGCAAGAGATCCTTTACTGTTTTAGACAAGAAGTTGTCCAGTCTCTTCTTAAAGACCTCCATGATGAAGCACCCACAACTTCTGTTTCATTGGTTAATTATTCTCATTGTTAGAAAGTTTCTCCTCAATTCCAGGTTGCTTCTCTCCTTGATTAGTTTCCATCCATTGTCTCTTCTCTTGCCTTCTGGTGCTTTAGAAAATAAGTTGAACCCCTCTTCTTTGTGGCAGTCCCTCAAATACTGGAATACCGCTATCATGTCACCTCTAATCCTTCTTTTATCTAGACTAGCCACACTCAAATCCTGCAACCATTATTCATATTTTTAGTCTCCAGGCCTTTAATCATCTTATTTGCTCTTCTCTGCATTTTTCCCAAAGTCATTCGTTAATTGGGAAAGATGTTACCAGTCTTCTCCTAATATTTAGTTAACACTCAGCATAACTTGACTGGAAGGACCAGGAACCTTCAACTTAGAACTGCTCCAAATTATTCTGCTTTATCTTTCTGCAAAGAGTTTCACTGCCAAATTAAGTAGGCTTATGTAATATGCTAAGCTATAAACTATGATTTACAAACCACGATGGCTGTGTTTGTGTGTCACACTCTCAGAGTAAAAAGTTTCATGGCCTGGTTGCTAGTGATACAGGAATCCAGGCGTAGTTATCAATCTTGATCAAGTAAGTTCATGCACTTCGAAGGGATTATTAATGCTTCACATATGAATACATCTCAGCCCATTCGATATCTTATGGACATACTCAGTTTACAGAATGTACAAGTTGTTAGAAGTATGCATTCATGGAGTATAATCACAATGAGCCAGATTACAGAAGAATGTTTACCATGGATTAAGGAAAAAGCCTCTGCTCTTAAAGAGGTTCACACATATTATGGTCTCACAAAAGAGTTACTTGGTTCTCTCTATGGCACAGACAGAACCAAGATTGTAGGGCAGTGCAGATGAGCCTTCTTTCTGGCAAGAATTGGGAAGCATTACATGGCTCAAACTGACTCAGCAATTTCAGATACGGAACTTCTAGTTCTCTTGGAGTAATAACAGATATTAGATCACATACATATTTGGCAAATGCATGCATGTCTCCCCCCCCCCAGGAACCAGGTGTGACCTTATTCATAAAGGCCTGTGTGGAGGCTTCTTGGATTTCAAGAGCTTCCCAATTTTGCAAACCTCTGGCTATCTTTGCTGTGCTATTGCAGGTGTTAAGGCTATTTTCCAAAATGTTACTTAACAAAGCAGCCACATTCCATATGACTCTGCTAAAGACTTGACAAGTACTGCTGGTCCTGAATCTACAGAGGTAAAGGTCTGGGAATTTCCCACAGTACCTCTTGAGGTAGAGTATTCCTGACGTTTATACAATCTAGGTTTGTTGCCAAAGAATCACTGCTTTGGGACATACCATAAAAAAGGGAGAAAGTACCATCACAGGATCTTGAGATGTCCCAGTTATTTTTCCTACATCCTGTCTTAAGTTGCTGATAGTGACACAGACAAGGTCATCAATTCTGACTTGAAATGTGATGGATGGTGACTAGGGAAGAAGTCTCTGAGTAAGACTGGCCTAATTTTTGTGCAGGACAGTTTCCTATTGAGGGAAATCACAAGGCAAAGGAAAGAAGACAATGAGAAATAGCCCAAATTTCAGGGTTCAATGCCTGGAAGACTTTTGCTATTACAGGTAATTCTTGACTTATGACCACAATGAAGCCCAACATTTATGTTGCTAAGCAAGATGTTGTTAAGTGAGTTTTAGTCTATTTTACAACATTTCTTGCCACCGTTGTTAAGTGCATCACTGCAGTTGTTAAGTTAGTATCATGGTTGTTAAGTGAATTTGGTGCCCCATTGACTCTGATTGTCAAAAGGTTGCAAAAGGTGATCAGGGGACCCTGGGACACTCCAACCATGATAAATACTTTCCATTTGGATCCATTTCCTCTATCCAAATTTTGATCACGTGGCTACAAGGATGCTGCAACAGTCATAAACGTGAGAAACTGTGACAAGTCACTTTTGTAGAATCATTGTAACTTCGAATGGTCACTAAAAATGATTTTGAGTTGAGGACTACTTGTACTCCTATCCACTCCACACACCCAACAGCTTTTTTTATGATTAAGTCACCAATCAACTCCATCCGGCTCTTCTGGTGCACCATCATCACTACTAAGGAAAAGACCAAAAAAAAAAAAGAAGCTATTCTGTCTTTTATTTCTTAAGATTTTTTGTGGGGTGAAGGAAGGAAAAACATGCAAGGAATTGCTAGAAAGCAAGTGAGTCCAACTAGAAGACCAAAATCACCTGTAAAAATGGGTTGAACACTAGTAGAACTTTTAGAGAAAATCAGAACAGGTTTCTTACTTCTAGATAATATCCAGGCAAAATACAAGTAATACAAATGTATATAAAGAAGCAATTCCGGACTGGATTATAATCAGCCATAAGGACCCAAGTCCTAAATTTGGGCAATACAGTCTCTGTCAGATTGAGGGCTGCACCAAGAATTTTATTAAGTTTATGCGATATAAAATGCAATTGAAAAGAAAAATAATAGGAAAATAGGGAAGGGAAAGAAAAGGGAAAGAGAGGTGTAGGATAAATGGAGAAATAAAAAGAAAGCATTGAATTCCAACTTTTTTTCAGCAGAATACAAAATAGAATTGCAGTCTCTATGTCAACTTCAAAACACTCTACTTTTTTACTTTATTAATTTAACAGTATTAGTCAATTCTATTACAACTAGATTAGTCAGCAAAACCCTAAATCAAGATTTTGGTTTTCCCCCCCTTTCTCTAGCACCAAGTCCAATAGAAATAAAACTGTTCTTTTGTCTAATTAAAACAGTCTATTTTGCTGTCTCTGCTAGTACTGTATATAATCAATGTTGCATCAGAATCCACCATGTGTCCTGTGATACAAAATCCCCTTAGCTTCTAAATTCTACCACCCAGGAAGACCTGTTAGCTCAAACAGGAATATATTTGTTACCTGAAATGGAAATCCAGTTCCCTGATTTTGTGCTGCATAGAGCCACCCTTTTTTGCTTATTCTCCATCACTTTGTTACAAGAATGGGCAACTTTGCTCATGGCTGAAACTTGCCCTTGCCCTTTTAGAGTGAAATAGGACTGGCACTTCAACAGAACAATTGTGGCCAGGATGCAACCATGTGAACCTAAAATAAAAGAGAGTGAGTAATGTGAAATTACCTAGTGGTAATGGAAAGAAATGGATGTTTAACAACCTCCGCCTTCTCCCTATTCCTGTTCCTAATTCTGTAAGCACCCCTTTCATTTCTTTTTAGCTTTTTATGGAGGTATCTCACTGTAATCTTTCTGCATTGCACCAGACTGAATTTTCTTTTAACTGTAGCATGCTGTATTACCTTAATTTACTTTCTTGCTCATCCTGCACAGTTATTTTTATTGAGTGCATTTAATATCTCTCTCAGCCATAATCAAAATTGCCTTTCCCCCCAGGAACCTAAAACAAATGTATCCTCTCCATTTCACTGTAATGAATTTCTGTAATCCCAAAGCAATTTCTATAACTGATTTAATAACAAAACATAGTTAAAACTTCATACCAAATCTAATTAACAAAGGAAGAGGGGTTGCTGCAATGAGCAGATGCAATAAAAGTAGAAAACGTACCTGTGTTTTTTTTAAAGTCACCTTAAAATAGGAAAGAGATAAAATAAACAAAAGTATTGTTTGGAAATTCCAAAACTATTTTCCTTTAATAGTTGTAGGACAGGTGAATTTGACTTAATCAAAGGAAGTCAGGCACAGAACGTACGTCATCTCCATTTTCTTTTTATTTATGATGGTGGGATTTTTAGAAAGGAAAATAGGCCTATTTAGTAAGGGGGTGGAGACTGAATCCTAACAAGTAGAGTTTTTATGCAAACAAGTAGAAACACCCCCCCTCCTTCTGTCATTAATCAAATCCTGCTCAATTTTGGCAGCATGACAGTGGAGGCTTTAGGACTGCCAAAGGGACCATGTTTTCCTTGGTTGCTCAATCCTGATTTACAGAGTCAAAGATCAAAGCCGGTACTCTGAATGGAGCCCATAAGCCCACCAGCAGGATGGAAGTGACAGGATCTACTTATCTATCTAGTCGCAGCTCTATCAAATAAGGACTGAAACAGTTGAACTCTGTTCCTGCTGAGCCCACTGATTTGTCTTCAAAGGCACGTCCACATGTCCCTTTAACATCGCTTGATGGTGCCTTGCTACCTGTTCTTTAAAGGCGTATCTGTTGGCTGCAGCCTTCTTCTCATTCCCAGCCCAACAATAACTTTTCTGATCTGACAAAGAGGCAATATTTTTCATCTTCCTCCAACATATCTGCTGCTTTATGCAAGGTTTTGTGACAATTTGGTAGCGACTGAATCTTCTGCTCAGCTGCTATTGGCAGTTTTTGGTTGCTGCCTGCATGCCCTTTTCTCTCTGGTTGCCACTGATTTGCCTTCATGACTGACATGACACCTGGAGAGGAACAGCAGCAACACCCAAGATGACTGGAGGGGGCAGTAAACCTTCTAACATGACCGCCCTATCAGATAATAATAAATGTCCCACAGGCAGATTGCTCTGCTGTAGCATCCCACAGAGTAACTTGGCTGATGGGGCGTTTGTTTCCACATAGGTCTGACAGGTCAATTGCTCAGATTGCACAACAGTCTGATTGGTCCCTGCTCTAACCCTCTGTCCAAACTTGTCCCCTTCCTCATATCCAACCTACTTCAGCAGGAGAGACTGAAAGGCGTTATTTTTCTTCTGATTTGACATACTCACCACTCACTACATCTTAACTTTCTTTGCAGTAATGTAGGAAGTTATCACCCAGCCCTCTCCGAGAAAAATGAAATATCCTAGGAAATATTGAAAAGGCAGAATATTTCTCTGGATATGAAAAGAAAGAAACGTGTTTTAAAAGACAGAATAGTTGCCTGTAGCTTTCTGCCCATCTCTACTTTGTCAATGGGCCATTAAGAAGTCCAAGCTAGTCCCTTTGCACAATAAAGAGTTCTCTACTTCAGGAGGATGGGATTAAGGCATGATAATATTGGCACTTTACTCAACTCACCACAAGGCATCTGAGAACTCAACCAAACCTGGATTCAAAACACAGCCTAGAGAGTTGTCCCTGCATGGCCCCATGGGAATCTGACAACCAATCAGAATACAAGCTCAAGATCAAAGGCCAGAGAGGGCATAAAACCAGGGACTCAGCATCTCAGTCCTTCCTTCTCTTTTCTCCACCAACATTGAAGCATGCGATCACCTTTTCTGTTCAGGGCTCAAGCCATGTGGTCCTGTCCACCAATAAATCTCCAAGCAGCCTCCATATTTCCAGTGCCTTTTTCCCTACTTAGAGCTGAACCCAGAAGGACATTTCTTTCAATGTAACAAAGGCAACAGTAAAAATATTGGGTTTCTGTCTGGATGGTCTCTTGTGACGAGCCGATGGACAGAGAATGGAAGCAGTGAACTTCCTCCCATATTTGGGCATACCAGGGGTTGTGACTTTAAATATATATATCCTCCTTATGAAAGATACAGACTATTATTTATCTAAACAATGCACAGATCATAACAAAACAATATTATTTTAAAATCCAGAATAATATAACTTTCTTAATCATAACACTCAATGTATCAGTATGAATTATGGTAATTACAATTTGCTTCCTTAGCTTAGTAACACCTATTAGGACCTTTGCCACTGCTCAAGTCACTTTAGAAATGCCACCACAGAAAAAAATGTAGGCTAGATGAATCCGTAACAGTCTCCAGTTCAGAAAGGGAGCTTCTGGTAATCCCACTGCTTCAGCCACGATCCATCTTTCCCCTTAAAAGGAAGGATGAAGACAGGCTAAACTAGATTATTTCTCATTAGCTCTGCCCGTGTCTCTTTCTTTTAGGAACTGGCAGAGTGTGGGCAAAGTGCCGCCAATGTGGTGGGGGATCAGCTTGTGCCAGCTTCATTTCTTGTTTTGGCTTTGGAGGTCATTTCAAGATGCAAGCAAAGTGGAGCCAATTCTGTTGGAACTCCCACAGTAAAGCTGGTAAGATTCACTTCTACTTCCAAGCAAAATGGTGAGACCAATAAAGGAGAGTATTTGTAGTTCAAGATGTTTGTTATTCTCTGAACTTGGTTGTTTTTTTGTAGATGTTTCAGTACCAAAACTAGGTAACATCTTCAGTACTTAATCTGATGCATCAGTCAGGGCACCTGATTGTTGATGATGTTACGTAGTTTGGGTAATGAAACATTTGCAAAAAAACCCCAACCACGTTCAGAGAGTACCAAAGAGCCCTCAAAATGGAGAGATGGAGGAGGAAGGGGAGAGAGTGAGAAAAATCTCAAGTAAAACTTTATGGGCCGGTCTTTGAACCAGAAGTTCCTCAATTCTCTTTAAAGGAATCTGGTAATCACTTTATTAATTTGCTCATCTGGCTATGTTTATTTTCAGTGGCTCTTCTCTGCTTTCCATGTTATTTCTAATAGTATAGGAGAATAGTAGTATGATAAGAATCTGATGGTGCAGTGGCTTGAAGCAGAATTGCAGGTTAATTCTGCCAACTGCTAGGAATTCGATCCTGAGGGGCTCAAGGTTGACTCAGCCTTCCATCCTTTTGAGGTTGGTAAAATTAGGATCCAAATTATTGAAGGCAATATGTTGACTCTGTAAACCACTTAGAGATGGCTGTAAAGCACTGTGAAGTGGTACGTAAGCCTAAATGTTAAGTGCTGTTGCTAATGTATTTATTTCTATGGCAAGATTCCCCGTTATAACTCAGAGTAGATTCATCCAGCAATTGTGCCAATATAACAGCAATGATTGTGTCATGCTATAGTATTTGTATGTCACAAATGGGAACCTTAGCATATATGGATGTAAAATATGTCAGAGATGAACATTTATCTTTACTTAAAAGTAAATTAAATTAAAATAAATACATTGAACTGTAAACTTTAGTGGCCCAACATTCTTGTTTAGTAATTGTGCATTAATGTAGATAAGAGTTTCTGTTCCAATTAATATTATGGATATGTCATAGTTTTCATTGTTCTCACCTCCTGAATTATGATACTAAGAGCTAATAAGAATAATTAGCATTTCATGAGCTATTTACCCCACTTCTCTCTAAGCATGAATCTGTTCAAGCAGGCTCAACTTTTGGTGGTCAGTTAGAAAACCCCACATTGTTTTCCTGGAACTTTGCCAATACCACCTTTCAGGATGATTTTTTAAAAAACTTCTCAGTTTAGTTCACAGACACAGGATTTCTCCCTCTCCCCCAATAGTCTCCACCCTGCTTAGCTTTCCTGAGATCATCCAAAGTCAGCCAGGGACTCCCTTCAGCTGATTCATAGTCACAGTTTACCTAATTTAAAATTACAAAGATTATTATAAGTGAAAAAATATTTTAAAGTTCCAAATTATTCAACAGCTATACTTATAAGTATAATTTAATGTTCAAAAAGTACAATTCAGAAATCTTATGGTTCTTTCTAAAAGTGTATATATATATATATATATTGTGTTGTTTTTTTATTTGTGCTGATAAATAAATAAAGGGAGACTAGTATAGATCTATTTCAAGCTATTTAGCTCTCATCAGCTAGCCATACCCTTACTGGGATTTGAACCTGGGCTATATTACATCCTAGGCAAACTTCTTAGCCATTAGGCCACAGGCTGTTATCCATTATCAGCGAAGCCAGGGTGAAAGGTATCTATTAGATTTTTTACAACCCCTGGTAAGCCCCAATTATGGGAGGAAGCTAACTGCTTCCATCATCTGTCTATCGGCTCGTCACAAGAGTCCATCACGACAGAAACCCAATATTTTTACTGTTGCCTTTGTTATATTTGTGTTTTTTATTTTATTTGTGCTGATAAATAAATAAAGGGAGACTAGTATAGATCTATTTCAAGCTATTTAGCTCTCATCAGCTAGAGCTGATTGGGGCTTACCAGGGGTTGTAAAAAATCTAATATACCTTTCACCCTGGCTTCGCTGATAACGGATAAGAGCCTGTGGCCTAATGGCTAAGAAGTTTGCCTAGGATGTAATATAGCCCAGGTTCAAATCCCAGTAAGGGTATGGCTAGCTGATGAGAGCTAAATAGCTTGAAATAGATCTATACTAGTCTCCCTTTATTTATTAGCACAAATAAAAATAATAATAATAATAAAACACAAATATAACAAAGGCAACAGTAAAAATATTGGGTTTCTGTCGTGATGGACTCTTGTGACGAGCCGATAGACAGATGATGGAAGCAGTTAGCTTCCTCCCATAATTGGGGCTTACCAGGGGTTGTAAAAAAATCTTATATATATATATATATATATATATATATATATATATATATATATATATATATATATATATATATATATATATATATATATATATATATATATATATATATATATATATATATATATATATATATATAGAAATTTGAGATCCAAAGCCGCTTTCTATGTTTGTTGATGTGTGTGTGTGTGTGTGTATTGGATCACAAACCAGCAGAGGTATCCAAAACTATAATACTTTTTACCATACCCCGTGGATACCCCTGTAAACCACACAATTTCAGCCATGTTGTCTATGCAATAAGCCTGAAGCCTAACAAACTGGAATAATGCTAGCTGATGCAACTTTCAGCTTTGATGATACAACCTGGAGCTTGCTTGCGCAGTGATTAGAACCTGCAGGGTTGCTCATATTTCAGGGGTTTAAAATATTAAAGTGCTCATTTCAAGTTTCAAAACCTTTTATATCATCTGGGTTATCGGTTTACCACAGCTCTCCAAAGATAGACTGGTATGATTATTTATGTATGTCAAGAGCAAAGATAAGGAAAAGTCTTGCAATTAAGGAATATTTACGTCAGTGGGAATAGATGCAAAAGGAGATGCAGGACATCTGGAAAGTTACATGTTGTTTTCTGGTGAGTGCAGATAAACATTTTTCACTCACCAATGTTCAGACCTACAGAAGAAGAAGGTGAGCAGTCTGTAGCTCCAACGTTTTGTTGTACATTGCCAACCAGAGTCACTGGATTGCGAGATGGGCAGCCACATAAGTATGATGGAAATATTTCTCAATAAATAAGCAAATAAACAAATATCCTATGGGCCCAATTTTTAAATTGTTCAGCAAGCAATTTACTGAGCCATACCCAGGGGGATTTTTGAGCAGGAAAGAAAAGGACTAGATAGTTGCAACCAGGGTAGGGTGGGGACCAACTAGATAGAACATATACAGAACGGCTTTAAATGAGCAGTACCATTTACCCTTCTCCATTTCCCTTCCCTCTCTCCCCCACCAACACCCCTGGTATAAAAAGAAAAGAAAGGAGCTGAAAATGCCCCCTCCCCCAACTTTCCCTCTTCTCTGCTCCTTCCTGGCTGTGCTCCTGCCTATGTAGAAGCCACCTTCTGCAATGACCTGGTTCAAGCATCAGAGGCCACAATGGTTGGGAAATGAGAACAAAGGCCAGCACATCTGGATGGCATCAGCAGGGAAGTTTCTGCTCTTGCCGGCTGCAGTGACTCACTAGAGTAAACTTCTACAGATGTGAGTGACTCAGGTATTTGCAGGAAATTCCACCAGGAGGGAATGCCATTTGCCAGCAATTTACTGCCCTTCTGCCCAGACTAGCCCAGTGATTGAGTAGTGAACCATTTTCAGTGCTCTTGGCTTCCATTCAGCCTCAACCCCTGACATGCCTCATTCTGAGTAAGGGAATGAAACCAAATCAGGGGAGGGTCACCTGAAACCAGTATGTTGCAGATTTTAAACAAGAAGAAACTTAACTTTTCCCCACCCTCCTCCCCTTCGGTACCATGTCATTTCAAGGCCTGGAGGCCTCCAACAGCACAGGTGCACAGGTGTGCGCTTGGCTTGCTCCAAGAAGGGATCAAGGAATTGCTGATGGGGAAAGTATGTGTGAAAGAGACATGCAAGTGACATTCTCTCTCTCTCTCTTACGCGCATGCACACACACTGCAATCCCAGTCCTGCCAGCCTTACTTCTCATGTTTCCTCCTGCTCAAAGTGTAGAGGATGGCGGGTCAGGTTTAAACATGAGAAATCTTCTGTGACTATTAGCCCCAAGGGGACCAGGTAGAATTCTTTCAGGACAGACAACAACTTGTCCCAAGAAATAATAATGGCTTGTGGTGCTCAACTTTGAACTCTTTGGTGTAACTAAAACCAAGGGGTGTGCCTTCAGGAATGTACAAGGATGGGATAACAGAATCATGCATTATACAAGGGAGCCTATGCCCAAATGTCTCTGGAGAAAAAGGCTACGTTATGTGACCTCATTACAGTTACCATTAAGTAAAGTGTAAAAGCATAACCTTCCTTCTTGGTGCCTCTCCAAAAATAAAGGCAATCTAGAGGCGCAGATCATGTCACGATCAGATGCAAGAATAATCTTTCTAAGTCTGGGCCGGCCACGTTGAGCGTAGTCACTAATCATATGCAGAAGAATTTTAAAACAAATTCACATCGGCATTTCCAACGTATAAGAAATGTGACATGTATTATTTTAATAAGAAAACTAAAGGCAAATCTCTATTATACCTGAAAAGGCTTATTTTTATAGGAGGGGGATGCAAAAATCAAATAAGGAGGTCATGTTAAAATGTTTGTGTGTGCTCTCTTCTAAGGATCAACTCAGCACTGGTACATTAGACAGCGTTTCTGGAGGTAACTGAAGCCTGGAAAGCATTCTTTATATCCTATAGATCCACTGCTGGGTCACTGTGGATGAGAGTAGTCAATCTGGCACTTCCCAAGTGTTTTGGATTAAGTTCTCATGCTGATCGTCATTATTTCTGCTTGCTAAGGCTTACTGGGAGCTATATATCCAAATATCTAAAAAGCATAAATATATTAATTCCTTACATAGTGCCATATATTATTTTTAAAGAAGAAAATTAAATACCTTCATGGATGCCACTTAGCAGTCCAAAGACGTGATGAAAACTCTTCAGTCTCAGAACACATGGACAGACTCAACCATAGTCTCAACTGGAAAACTCTGAATATTTTACACCAATCTAGATTTTAAAAAATGCAAGAGAATACCTGGAAGTTTGGCTGTCAGACAAATTATCCATCAGTAGAAATAAATCATATTTACATGCCATCCAAAGGAAACAATTTTTTTAAAAAAACTAAGAAGGAAATGAATGAACAAACAAACAAAACCTCCAGAACATTTCCTCTTCATGAACCTACATTCAGATAAGCAGGGATTAATACTAGACAAACAATAAAGCAACAAAAACTAATATCCTAATAAAGGAACTACCAAGGAGAAAACCATACCCCACCAATATTGGCAGGGCAAGCTACTGTACATACTGTAGGTGCTAACCCTACACTCACTAGGGCTGATAATATTATCTAATTGGATAGAATAGATGCAAGCTAGTAACCAAGATCAGAGAGCACCAAAGATACCAATATTCAACAAATTTAAAAGAGGATCCTTTTTCTTGGAATTGGAAACACAACCTCATCTTATCTATTAGTGCATGGAAGGAATACAAACTGAATAGATTTCTATACTTTTATGATTTTGGTAGCCCCAGCTTCAATTAAAATTGGATTTAGATTCATAGTCAGTGTATATTTTTTTTTGTTTAGGCCAGTGTTTCTCAATCTCAACCCCTTTAATATGTATGTGGATTTCAATTCCCAGCATGCTGATTGGAGAAATTTGCTGATGTTGAGAAACAATGATTTAATCACAAAGCACCCTCTTTCATTCATTTCCTTCTTTTAGAGCATTATGTTTTCCAAATAAAGTTTGGGCAGCACTCATTGAGAGTGCCATGAAGCTTAATCTCAAATATTGTAAATACAATAGGACCCAGGAACTCATTTTTTCCGCCACCACATTGCCTTCATCTCATCTCCAGTCCATAGTAGAGGTCATTTTAGACTTACTTGTTTCAGTTTTAAATAGTTTTTTCTCTTTTATCCCAACATAATGTTTGGATGTGTTCTGGCACACTTGACCTAAAATACAGCTTCTGACATAATTAGGAGTTGGAATCGCCCAAATCCTATGGCCAGGTTGGGCTTCTCATAGACATGGTCACTCTCCTCCAGTGGTGGTATTGTGCTGGTTCTTATTGGTTTGGGCGAACTGGTAGTGATGGCTGGAGGCTCTGCCCACCTGCCCCAATGTAATGTGTGACCTTCTGCACATGTGAGCACAATCACATTTGTGAACCAGCAGCGAAGGTAAGTGAATCCCACCACTGCTCTCCTCCATTCCCTCTTCCATGGGGATCACCATGGTCATTTTGCCTTGGGCAAATAGGAGACTGGAGTGCCTAAAGAGGCAGCACCACCATTATGCCCGGCTGGCACTTTCCCAAACATATCACAAAGATGTTTCTCTCCCAAACGGCAACTGAACTTTCTTGGCTTTTTTCGTTTGAAAATATTTTGCTTCTCATTCAAGAAACTTCTTCTTCAACTATTGAAAAAACTTCTTGGATGATAAGCGAAACATTTTCAAAGAAAAAAAAAACACCCAAGAATATCCAGTTGCCTTTTGGAAGAAGAACCTTTGGGACAACCATGGCCTGGATGATTGAGAATCTTCCATAACTTATTTCCAAAGCAATTCCCATGTCTTTATGTAAGCCCAAGTGTTTTACATGGCTCTACTCTGTACTGCTTTCATTAGTTTGCTATTCTGTTTTGACTTTATTGACACTATGAGTCATGGTGATGCCAGCTCTTCTTATATGTAGACCAGTCTTGACCAGAGTAGGCCTTAAATACATAAATATATATCTTCCCAGAGGCAAGTAGTTAATCTCTGCCCATCGCCTCCTAGTCTCAACACCTCCTCTTACTCTATCCACCACACCTGCCACAAATAATTATTTTTGTTATTCAAACAGTCTTTTCCCTTTCTGTTCCTCCCCTCACCCACTGCCCTTTGGGTTGCTTGTCAGTTTGGATTACAGACCACTGTCATCCCTTTTACTCAGCTTAAAATACTTGTGGTTTCATAATGTGTCAGAAGATTTACCTAAGGAGAGAGCTTTGCTTGGATGAGAGAGATTGTCAGGGAAGGAATGTATCACTAGGAGTTCCTTGGGGCAATTCTTTGTAGATTCTTCATGGACCATCAGGGCAGACATATTTAGGAAGAATGGAGATGGGAGTGGGTTTTGTATCACTGCAATACACATTTGCTTGGTATGAAGAGAATCAAGCCACCCCATGGAAGGAAATGGCCAATATTTTATCAATTCAGTTATAATATAATCATTACTTTAATCATACAGTACAGTACATGGGATCATAATCAATAATGGGCTCTCCAAAATCTAGGAGGATACTGTGACAAGATCTGGCCACAGTCTACCAAGTTTTGTTCATAATTTCCTTATTCTGGTTTCTTTCTTAATTTATTAAATCCAGCCCTTGTTTCAATGCGTTTCAGACCCCACTCTGACTCTGCTAGGGAGTTAAGCAATAAGATGGACATTTTGCATAATTACAAACTAAGGTTAAAAAATAAAACTCCAGAAGAGCTCCAGAGATATTTTTTTAAACTGGTGAATGATTAACAAATGACAAATGGTTAAATGTAAGTTAATATAAAAAAATATAAACAACACTTTTGAAGAAAATTGCCCATTGTACGAAACAAAACGTTGCACTAAAATGAGAAGCAGGACTATTTATATGTTATTAGACCTGATTGGTTGCTATAAAACAAAAATGTTTTAAAAATAAAAAGCTGATCACCTCTCTCTCTCTGTGTGTCTCTCTCTGCCTCTGACTGTCTCTCTCCTCCTCCTCTTTTCTCTCTCCATATCAAGTGGGGTTCTGCCATTTTTAACCCCCAAAATTTGCTGGGATTGTATGTCTCTAAATTCCTATATAAGTAATTGAAAAGAACTGAAGAGAATAATAACTGAATGGTAACCTTTTCCCCCCAAGATGCAGGAATCACAGAAGAAAATACAATGAGGTTGTGATGTTATATGGTTGACAGTCAGCTTCCTTGTCAGTCAAAATGCATACTTTTTTGTTACCTTATGTTATAGACCATTTTATTGCAATTGTTTGTTCTCTTTAGTTTTTTGTATGATTCTTTGAGTTGCTAGCTTCATGGATTTTTGTTCTCCTTTAAGGAATTGGGAACTATTTACTCTATGGTTGTGAGAAAATTGCTGTTCTTCTTAATATGAAGCAAGGAGACAGAAAAGTGCATGATAGAAAGAAAATTGAATTAAATCCAGTAAGTATAATCTGGTTTTTATAAGGACTCTTGGTCAAACTCAGTAAAAATCTTACTGGAAACAACATACAAACTGGATATTCATCCCCAACTGACAAACTCAGGAGTCTTGTGTGTTTTATACAGCACACTTCCCTGGCTACCTACAACCCTTAGTTAAGGCAGATGGCAAGCAGTTAATGAGAGGAGCAGTTAATGGCTACCTGGTATCACAGGCCAGGGAAGGTCAGTCTGGCTACTTCTATGACAGCTCAGCCACATGGAAGGGTCCAGCCTGGGAGAATTGTAGAGATGTTAAAGGTTTAAAAAGAGTTTAGTAGAAAGGGACTGAAGGCCAAAGAGGAAAGCCTGAAGCAATTCCAGAATGGCTCAGTCTTTGTCTGGTCTCCAGACAAGAGACTGGTCTCCAACTTAGCTCCAGATCAGCACTGTAGATTGCTGAGCTGAATCATATCAAATCTGAGATGCCTGCAGCTAAAATTCCAGCACCTAACCTCAACAAGCTTCTTCCCACCAAACAAGAACTAGGGAGGGAAGAACTCTTCATGGAAGGTCAGTTCATGGGGAAGAAGAAATCTCTAGGCTTATATCATCTTTGAGCCTTATATTTCTATCCTTGCCACCCTCAATATATTCTGGGTCCTTCCAAGGCTTTGGGCTAAAAATATAAGAACATCTCCAGTATGCAGTGAGACTGGGCACAAATGGCCTTTCAAAATTCTTTCAAATTTTCCCAAGGGCAATTTTTGCCTTTATGTAACAACAACACTACTACTTGAAAAAGATAAGTGGAAAAATTCCTATGCAATTTTTCTTGTTATTGAAATGAGAAAATCCCATGGATCTACAGACCATCGTGAAGATAAGCACACAATGAAATAAATTTCCCATACACCCTTTGGCTAACCTGCATCTAAATCTCCACCCATATGAAACCATTTCTTCCCTTTCGGCAAATGTGTAAAGCCAAATCTCTTTCAGATTGAAAGAGAAGTGGCAGACAAAAATGCAGACTGATTTATCTGCCAGAATTAACATGCGCTGCTTTGCAAAATACATATTTGATGGTTTTGTTTACATAATCACCGTCATCCCTGCAGGCAAGTGACTGTGGACCAACAGCACACAATCAGCCAGGGTCATCTGCAGAGAAGATTTTAAAAAGTAAAGATAGTGGCTTCAATTGCCCAATGAAACCCTTGCTCCTTAGGGTTTGATCATGTTGTTGGGCTGCCATCCTGACTTCTTTGACTTACCACAGAGGCTGCTGGAAATCAGCAATGCCATAATCAGACATGAAACCATATTTTCTGTGTTATATTTTGCTCATCAGTAAAGAAAATATTTGAAATCAGTGGTGGCTCAGCTGGACAGATAGGGAAGGAGGCTTACCTGAACCACTCTTTTCAGCTCCCAGAGTGGAGAAAGATAAACTGAGACAGAAAGTTCAAGAGGACCCTCAACTCTGGTGTTACAAAAGGACCATCTTTGCTTTGACAGTCTGATGGGAAAATTGATCATCCCCAACTCTCTCATGTATACAGGTATACATGTATCAAAATTTGGAAGCTGTCCTGGGGTCACATGATCAGCTTTTGCGATCTTCTGACAAGCCAAGTCAGATATACACAACTGTATTATTATTAAACTAACAATTATTATTAAACTAACAATTGGAGCGATTAACAGCTGTGGCAAGGAAAATTATGAAGTGGGGCAAAACCCATTGCTTTTTTGCTTAGCAATGGAAATTTTGGGCTCAGTTGTGGACTAGTTGTAATTTTTAAACATATTTATTTGTTTCACCAAAGGTAAAATACAAAACAAAAAGAAAGAAAAAACAGACTAATAAATATGCAAAACTAAGAGTAACAAAAATAAATCCATGCATCCCAAAAAAGAAAAAAAATATCAAATATATCTATATTAAGGATAGAAAAATCCACTCCAGCTGAAGAGCAATCACAATAGCCTTTAGGCTTATATATCACTTCATAGTGCTTTTACAGCCCTCTCTAAGTGATTTACAAATGTCAGCATATTTTCCCCAACAATCTGGGTGCTCATTTTACCCACCTCAAAAGGATGGAAGGCTAAGAAAGATGCATCAAAAAGTTAGTATGTTCTCCTCCTCTTACATTATAGATCTATAAATAGCTATAGACTTTTCCATCTATATTTAACAAAATGCTATATTACATAAACAAGTATCCCTATGTGGAAATCTATTTCCCTAATAATCAAATGGACAAAACATTTGTTCACAATACATATGTAAAAAAACCCCACCAGTTAACAGGTTATCCTAAAGATAAAACTAATCTTCAAATTACCATCTGCCATTTTATTTACACATAGAAAGTCCGCAAATGGCTTCATTTCATTTTAGAACATTAAGATAAGACCCTTATGTTACCATTTTTATCTTTTCTTCCATCTTCCCCTTATTCATTCCCCCAGGGAAAATGCTTATTAAATAGGAAAAGATTGAATAGTTGCCTAATGTATATTTTATTAAAAGCACCAAGAGATCTTAGAAACAGTGCACATACAGGTATTTTCCCCCACAATGGCAGAGTTAAAAATAATATATCAAAATATTGTAGTTACTTTGAACATTGGGCAAAGTTTTTACTATCATATCTTTCATTTTATAAGCACAAAGGATGAGGAAGTAGTCCGTATTACTCACAGTCAACCATTATATAAAATTGATCAATCATAGGATTGTTTAAAAAATGTAAAACTTTTAAAAAATAACTGAACCAAAAATAAATTGCAGAACTGAAACAGCAACTGCCCCTCCAAAATTAAAGGATTTATAGACTTATAATTAGATATATAGATTTATAGGGCAATTCATGAACAATTTTGTAACAGCAAAAACATACTACTTGTTTTGCACTGAAGGATGCAAAATATTTAATAAACTTGATAGGTTTTGAAACAACCAACTGTGGTTTATTTTATAAGCCACGTTGAACAAAATGGTGGTTCGGTTCTCAGCTGATATAATTCAACTGCCAATTTATTACTCTATACCATTCTAGATAATCTGATTAGATGATATGAAAGTGTGAAAATGTGGAAAGAAATGGTTTTGTTTAAAAGTTGTTTTCTAGTGTGGCCAAGAGTAAAATAAATATTTAAGGAAACTAAACCAATAAAGAGATAAATCCCAGTTAATGAATGTTTTTGCATGGTTTAATGCAAAATAAACAGACCACCATTAGTAAAAGCAGTTGCAATCAGTTGTTGAGTCTTGAATTTAAGGTAGGAGCAGAATGAGATAGAGATATCCAGTTTTGAATACAATCTGAAAAGGAAAATGGAGATAGAACTTTTAAAAGATACTGATAAACTAAAGTTGTAGAACTGTGCACTTAGCCACTGAACTGCAAGTGGAGGATTTCTGAATAAGTAAAGCAACCCCTCTTGTTTTTACCCTTTAAGCCCCTAATTGCCAATAAACTATCTTTCAGTCGAAGTTGAAACACTGAGAATAGTACGGGACACCAGTGCTTCCTAAAGCTAATAAATCAGAAAGTGTAAATAGGATGCAATGTCTATTCGTGTTCTTGCTTCCCACTCCAACAAAAGGATATTTTTAGTACATGTTGCATACAGTTGTTGTCCTTTGCAAAACAAAACAAGTCTCCCCTCCCAAATCTGAGAGTTCAAAACAATTGGAGGCTCCAGGAGGCTCCAGTCCCATTTCTTCTGCTTGCATTACAAAAGCAATGGCAACCTATGGAATTGAACAAGTAAACATGTCAACATTTGGGCAATCAGCTGTTTTCCTAAATTTCTTTTAATTGTAAATTCAAACTTTTTGGGGTATTGGAATAGAAGAGATAAATTCTAAACAATGTAGACACCCTACATTTTTTTTTTTTTTTTTTATAGGTTTTATTGAAATTTGTAGGCCGCCCTTTTCCCTGAGGGGACTCAGGGCGGCTCACAGCAAACCAAGGGAGGGGGAATACGACATTAAGACGACAACATATAATAAAATCAACACCATACATTCAATATTCGGGCGGGGTAACGGTCCTTATCCCCAGGCCTGACGGGCGAGCCAGTTCTTCAAGGCTGTGCGGAAGGCTTGGACGGTGGAGAGGGTACGAATCTCAACGGGGAGCTCGTTCCAAAGGGTCGGGGCGACTGCTGAAAAGGCCCTCCTCCTTGTAGTTGCCAGCCGACACTGGCTGGCCGATGGAATGCGGAGGAGGCCCAGTCTATGCGATCTTATAGGTCGTAGGGAGGTGATCGGCAGAAGGCGGTCTCTCAAGTATCCAGATCCACTGCCATGTAGGGCTTTATGGGTGAGTAGAAGCACCTTGAAGCGCATCCGGAGATCGACAGGTAGCCAGCGCAGCTCGCGGAGGATAGGTGTTATGCGGGTGAACCGAGGTGCACCCGCGATCACTCGCGCGGCTGCATTCTGCACTAACTGAAGTCGCCGGATGCTCCTCAAGGGCAGCCCCATGTAGAGCACATTGCAGTATTCCAGCCTAGAGATCACAAGGGCCCGAGTGACTGTTGTGAGTGCCTCCCGGTTCAGGTAGGGTCGCAACTGGCGCACCAGGCGTACCTGGGCGAATGCCCCCCTGGTCACAGCCGCTAAATGGTGGTCGAATGACAGCTGTGGATCCAGGAGGACTCCCAGATTGCGAACCCTCTCTGAGGGGTGTAAAATTTGACCCCCCAGCCTGAGTGTTGGAATGTTGGCCAAATCTTTGGGAGGGAAACTCAACAGCCACTCGGTCTTTTCTGGGTTGAGCACAAGCTTGTTAATCCTCATCCAGTCCATAACGGCCTCAAGACCCCGGCCCATCACGTCAACCGCTTCATTGATTTGGCACGGGGCGGACAGATACAATTGAGTATCGTCCGCATATTGATGGTATCTAATCCCGTGCCTGCGGATGATCTCTCCCAGCGGTTTCATGTAGATGTTGAATAGCAGGGGGGATAAGACCGAACCCTGCGGCACCCCATAGTTTAGGGGCCTTGGGGACGATCTCTGCCCTCCCACTAACACCGACTGCGACCTGTCCGAGAGGTAGGAGGAGAACCACCGTAGCACGGTGCCTCCCACTCCCACCTCCCGCAGTCGTCGCAGAAGGATACCATGGTCGATGGTATCGAAAGCCGCTGAGAGGTCAAGGAGGACCAGGATGGAGGGATGTCCTTCATCTCTGGCTCTCCAAAGATCATCCATCAATGCGACCAACGCGGTTTCTGTGCTGTAACCGGGTCTGAAGCCAGACTGGAAGGGGTCTAGGTAGTTTGCTTCCTCCAAGGACCGTTGGAGCTGAAAGGCCACCACCTTCTCAACAACCTTCCCCAAAAAGGGGAGGTTGGAGACCGGGCGATAGCTGTTAAGAACAGCTGGATCCAAGGATGGTTTCTTCAGGAGGGGTCTCACCACCGCCTCTTTCAATGAGGCGGGGAAGTTCCCCTCCCGAAGGGAGGCGGTTACAACCGCCTGGATCCAGCCTCGTGTCACCTCACTGCAGTTAGCAACCAGCCATGAGGGACACGGATCCAGAACACAGGTGGAGGAACTTACAGCTCTTATGGCCTTGTCCACATCCCCGGGGATAACGTCCTGAAACTCAACCCAGAGCTGTTCTACTTGGTCCCCCTGTGTCTCGGCTGGAACTGCGGGTGTGGAGTCCAAGTCCGACCGAAACCGAGCAATTTTGTCCGCTAAGAATTGGGCATATTCTTCCGCTCTGCCCTGCAGGGGTTCCCCCGTCTCCCTTTTGTTTAATAGGGAGCGGGTTATCCTGAACAGGGCGGCTGGACGAGACTCAGCGGATGCAACCAGGGAGGCTATGTGAGATCTTTTAGCTGCCCTAAGAGCCCTAGTATATTCCCTGGTGCAGGTGGTTACCATTGCTCGGTTCGATTCGGACTTATCGGACCTCCAACGGTGCTCTAGGCATCTCCTCCGGCGCTTCATTTCCCGGAGCTCCTCGGTGAACCAAGGAGGCCTCCGGGATCCGCCGCCTCGGAGGAGCCGCAGTGGCGCAATCCGGTCGAGGGCCTCTGACGCTGCCGAGTGCCACGCAGCAGCCAGAGTCTCCACCGGACTGTGGGCGAAAGTGTCAGGAATGACCCCAAGCTCTGTCTGGAACCTTGCTGGTTCCATAAGACGCCTGGGGCGGAACCACCTGGTCGGTTCCTCCTCCCTACAGTGGGGGTTTGGCCTCCGGAAGTCGAGCCTCAGCAGGCAATGGTCTGACCACGACAGGGGTATGATGTCACTCCCCCTCAGACCAAGATCATAAATCCACTGCTCCGAGAGAAATACAAGGTCAAGCGTGTGTCCCGCTGTATGGGTTGGGCCTCGAATTACTTGGGTCAAGCCCATGGCTGTCATGGAAGCCATGAACTCCCTCGTCCCATCAGAGTTTTCACCGAGCGATGGCAAATTGAAGTCCCCCAGGACCATCAGCCTAGGGAACTCAATCGCCAGCTCGGCTACCGACTCGAGGAGCGAGGGGAGGGCTGCTGCAACGCTGTTGGGAGGTAGGTACGTTAGCAGCAAACCCACTTGACCCTTGAGGTCCAACTTTAGCAGCAAAGACTCACACCCGACAATCTCCGGAGCAGGGACCCTGCGAGGAACTAACGACTCCCGGATAACAGCGGCCACACCCCCACCCCTTCCCTGGGCTCTCGGCTGATGCAGCACCTGAAATCCCTCTGGGCACAGCTCTACAAGGGGGACTCCTCCCTCTGGGCCCAGCCAGGTTTCAGTAATACATGCCAGGTCTGCCCTCTCGTCTATAATTAAGTCCCGGACGAGAGGAGCTTTGTGAACAACAGACCTGGCATTTAGCGACAACAGCCTGAGACCAGGGTCCTGACTACTCCCGCCATCTGGTCTTGGAGTGGGACTCCCAGGGCCGGAAGGAGGGATCTCTGTAATGTAGCGAACCCTCCTTCCCCGGTAGTGGCCTGCCCTGAAGTCCCCGCCGTATCTGCCCCTCCCTGTTACGACCGCAATACCCCGACCCTCTCCCGTGTCTCTGGTCCCCCCAACCACCCCTCCAGCCCCCGCAACTCCCGGCAGGTCCTCCGAATCACACATACTCATACACTCCCCCAAACAGTCCCCACGTAATCGTTAAAAACACAAAAATATACAGCAATATAATCGTAAAAAGTGGGACATTCATTCATCTCATACATACCTCATACATAGCCCATACTAAGAGAGGAGAAAAGAAGATAGAAAAGAAAGAATAGAAATTAAAATGGTTGCGCAATTAGTTAAAAGTTTTTAGGTGCGAGTTCGGTTCGTTGCTATCAACTGTCCATCTGTTGCCCAGACCAAAATGTCCTTCTGGGAATAAGACCAGTGGTGATGATGGTAATAGTCAGGGCTAAGACAGACAGGATCACAGGCCCTAGGTCTATAGGTGAGGAAAATCTGATAGGCGAAGTCCCAAGCGGCAGGGAACCAATGTTGATAAAATAGGCAGCGTTGATAAAGTGAGCAGTGTTGGTAACCAAGGCAGCGTTGGTAAAAGAGACAGTGCTGGGACGGGGGACTATATTGCTGGAAGAGATGGTAACAATGCCAGCAGCAGTATTGATAGAGGGGGACAGCATTGATGAGGGGAGTAATGTTGTTAAAAACAATGGTGTCGCTGTAAAGCCGAGTTAGATATGGAGGGGAGGGGCATCCGGAGAAGGCTCCAGCCACGGCGTATCCAGTCAGCCGCCCGCTTTGCCTCAGCCGGACAAAGCCCCCGTTCGTATTTCCCAACTCCAACCACTGATGATAAGTCCTCAGCCCAGCCAAAGTCACCATAAAAACCCCCAGTTCTCTGAGCTGTCCGCCACTCTGTCCACCGAGATGTTCTCCAGGCTTCCAAGCTTGTGGAGATGAAGATAAGGGGGGGGCCAAAAAACCCCTCCGTTGTTGAGGCCGCCGCGCCACGTCCTTACTTGTTTCCGCTCCCAATGCCACCCTGGAGCTGCTACGCTTATCGCCTGAGGTGCTCAGCCACCGCTGGGACCGCCGAAACCACCATAAAGCACTCTTCGTCGCCCCCTCCTCCACCATGGCCATGCGGCCGCCGCGCCCGCCGCGGCCGCCGCGCCCGCCAGCAAGGACGCCCAGCCGCGTTGGAGAGCTTAAAATCCCGGCTCGGCCGAAGGCGTCGGTTTTCTTCAGCTCGCGGCTCGTACAGGTCCTCCGAGTTTCTAGCATCCCGGAGGACCCTGGTGAGGGCGATGAGAGGCTGATTCCACGGGCTCCTAGAGCTTTTTTCGCCAGATCTTCTGCGAAGAAGGAGCCCTGGCCGCCATTCCGTTTCTCGCACATTGAGAGGTTTGTTTTTACTGTTGTCCTTACAGCTGTTTGCTGTGCACAATAGCAGCCTCAGTGCAGTGTAAAACTGACAAAACTGTGTCTACTTCTCTTTTATCATTGGTTGGTGTCACCTAGATACTGTAAAAACTACAATAAAAACTGCTGCTTAGTGTTTTTCTTTCTTTTCAGGAACCATCTTGATACTGAATTTGTTAGATACTAGAGTCAGTTACAGTGGTTTACACCAAGGTCCTCTGTTCCGGCGGGAACAGAGATTCAACCTGATTGGCCGAAGGGTCTGACAGCTCCCTCTAAAAGGGCTGCTGTCAGACTCAACCTTCGCTGGATTGTACATAGTTTGTTCTACACTAATAAAGAGTTGTTGTTGCCTTTAGCCTGCCTCTCCTTTACCCAATTTAACACTGGCGATGAGGATGGGATTGGAAGGCAAGTAGGCAAACAAAAAAAGCACCACAATCCAGCAAGTAAATCCAGCCTGGAGCTCAGCATGGCATCAAGCAGCCATTTTTGAGCAGCAGATTCAAAATGCGCTCAGAACACAAGATGGCCATGCACACCCCACCGGCTCCATACAAGCCAGTCACCAAGCACTGGGAATCCTATATGCTGAGGTTCGACTGCTTCCTCGAAGCCAACGACCTCATGGTCCTTTCTGAAGGCCGCAAGAAGAACATGTTCCTAAGCGACTGCAGACAGGAAGTGTTCGAGACTGCAAAAGACATTGCAGTATTAGAGGCTTTCCACGTAGGGCATCCTGGAATTGTCAGGATGAAGTCTTTGGCTAGGAGTTATGTATGATGGCCTAACATGGACAGGGAGATAGCTGCACACCGTGCCAGGAGTCGAGACCAGCTCCCCCAGAGGCGCCCACTCAGGAGTGGGAGCCACCTCAAGCACCATGGTCTAGGGTGCACATAGATTGCGCTGGCCCAGTTCACGGCCAGACTTTCATGGTAGTTGTGGATGCGTACTCGAAATGGCTAGAGGTAGTCCTCATGACCTCTACCAGGGCAGAAGTGGTCATCAAGGCACTACAGAGACTTTTCTCCACACATGGCCTGCCCGATGTCTTGGTCTGTGACAATGGGCCCCAATTTATGGCCATGCAGTTCGAAATCTACTTAGCAGTGCATGGAATCAAAAATACCCTGGTTGCTCTATTCCATCTGGTCTCCAATGGTCAGGCGGAGAGAATGGTGAGATCTGCAAAAGAGGCCCTATCCAGGATGGGCCCGGGAGATTGGCAAATATGGGTTGATTAATTTCTCCTAATTCAACACATCATGCCAACTGCTACCACTGGGAGAAGGCCTTCCGAGCTTCTAATGGGTTACCGGCTAAGGTCCCACTTAGACCGGCTACACCCAAACTACTCTGCGGCATAGCCTCCAGATTCCACAAGCAAAATATGGAATTTTAGCGTAGGGGATTCAGTTTATGCCCACAACTACACTGGGAGAACTCTGTGGATTCCTGTCACAATGATAGGCATCACTGGACCTCGCTCTTACCTAGTAGAGCTCGTGGACGGTAGGAATTGGAGAAGGCACATTGACCAACTCTGTGGCCACCTCTCCAACTCCAATTTTAGGCAACCAGAGGTAACTCCTGCACGAGTTAGTCAAAGCCCTACCAAAAGGAGCACGAAGTCACTCCTTCCACAGTCAACTCAAACCCGAAAACACCGGGATACTCATCTACGTGTGTTGCAGGCCCACAGTGAACTCCGAGCGAACCAGCTCTAGAAGCTCCAGCCGCGGCCTGGGAAAGATTCCAGGAGCTTCCACCAGGTGAAGCCGCAGAGCCAACAGATCAGTCCAACCTGACTGAAGAACACCCAGCAACTGAACTGCGCAGGTCTGGGTGAGCCACCAGAAAGCCCACCTACCTGCATGACTACGTCACAAGTAGGTTGATCCCATCTAAGAGGGGAGGGGTGTTTGATACTAGAGTCAGTTACAGTGGTTTACACCAAGGTCCTCTCTGTTCTGGCGGGAACAGAGATTCAGCCTGATTGGTTGAAGGGTCTGACAGCTCCTTATAAAAGGCTGCTGTCAGACTCAACCTTCGCTGGATTGTACATAGTCTGTTCTACACTAATAAAGAGCTGTTGTTGCCTCTAGACTGAGTTTGCCTCTCTTTTGCCCGATTTAACAGAATTTCTGTGAAATGTATCCTCAATTTAAGCTCCAGGAGTGAGTGGAAATCAAGAGCTTGTTTGCAGTGTTGCCTTAAATTAAGGAGACAGAAGACAGAGAGGCAAAAGTCTCCATCAATAAAGAAACTGGGTTGCCAACCAGCTGGATATTTCAAAAGAAAAAATAGCTTTGCGGAAGTTTCTGATGAACTTTATTTGAACTGGCAATAAATCAGCTCACCTTTCCGGCATTGCTGGTAAGGTTGGAGCAGAAAGACCCCCCAGCTGCTTTTGAACTGGGGCAGGATCCACAAGTGAAGGCATCACAAAAGTCACACCTCAGAGAGAAGGTTTGCCAATATCCAGGACAAGATGGTAGGCAATCAGTCACAATAATGTGTCTGCCATTTTGCAGAGTTTGACTCTCTTCTGTGAATTTCTCTGCATATCCTAATTTAATACACAATTTCTCCTCCACTTGAAAGATATTGTTGAGGTTTCTGCCACTTTAAATTCTGAACTGTAGACCTAATATTACAATTTGTGTATTCTGTAATTTTTTAAAAAGGTGAGAACTAATTCAGTATTGAAGGCAGCCTGGTCTCAAATGATACCCTTAAGTTGTTAGACTACAGCATCCATCATCCCAGGCACCTTTCATTCCAATGTGCTTGCTATTTCTTTTTAATTTTTAAATGTTATCTCTGCTCTTAACTCAGAAGTTCTACTTTTTGTTGCTTTGAACTAATGTATCTGTAAAATTGAACTGCCTGTAAATTTTGTTTAGTGAAAAATCTTCACTGAATTTATAGGTTATTATTTTGTTAATTAAGATGTTGATATTCTTTGTGATTTTTGCAGAAATATTTTTCAACAACATGCTCTCTATTCTGTTCCATCTTTGACCACTTCATTTTAGCTGCTGGGCACCTGTGAATACCTTCAGCTAGATTTTCTTTAATCTTCCTTGTGAAACATTCTCAGTAATGAATCTGACAAGTTGGTCTCCTGAAGTGTGCTTATGCTATTTTCTTGTCCCTCCAGTAAAATAGCTCCCCCCCCACCTTCTCTCTCTCTCTCTTTCATACACACACATATGCATCTTGTAAATTATACACCTATCTGTCTTGGAATCGTTTTGCCTCAATGCTACTTGTGACACCAAAACAAGCAGCAGAATCTAATGGATGGCTGGTGATTATAACAAGACTTGGTGTGGTCAGTTTTGGCCATTAGTGCAAGGTCAAAGGTTTCTACAAACATTTAGCATTCACTGAAATCCAAAAACTTTAGTTTGCTTGTTGTGAGTTTACCTATAGCTTCAGGCTATCCATTGACATGGCAGTGGATGTGTATCATCAGATATACATCATCAAATATATGGAGTGATTTGGCTTTTGTTACGAGGTTACCAACAATGTCCTCAAATCAATAGAAAATTTCTTATATCTTATGTTGTAGATTTTTTTAAAAAGGGTGATAGAGCTTCCTAGAAAAATATCATCACACGGCTTTCTTAAGTGTAATCTCACTCTGTGAAGTTTAGTTACTGATTCAAGCCTTCTTTTAATTCAATGGGGTGGAAAACTGCATAGATTTGTTATCCATAACAGAAGTGTGATTTGTAGCATGGACTGATTATAAACCCATGTCTCTTTCAGAAATAAGTTTAATGTAGAATGCAGAACTGTCTTGGGTAGAAATCTCATTTTGAACTTTGACCCAAGTTTTTAAAAATGCCATGAATGAGGTATTTTCAATTCTTAACATTTTAATTGAGTAATATACATATACAGCAGTAGTTCTGTTCATAACATAGAAATTAAGCAAGAAAAACTGTTCTCATTGCTTCTCCTCCACACTAAAGGTAAAAGTTCTCCTTGTACATATGTGCTAGTCATTCCTGACTCTAGGGAGCGGTGCTCATCTCCGTTTCAAAGCTGAAGAGTCAGTGCTGTCAGAAGATGTCTCCGTGGTCATGTAGCTGACATGACTAAAAGCCGAAGGTGCACAGAATGCTGTTACCTTCCCACCAAAGTGGTCCCTATTTTTCTACTTACATTTTTACATGCTTTTGAACTGCTAGGCTGGTAGAAGCTGGGATGGTTCCACCACAAAACCGCGGTCGACTAAAGCGCGCTCGACGAAACCGCGTACCTGACGTCATCACAGTGCGACGAAAACAGCACGCTGTGAGCGGTAAAGCTAAAATTAATGCGTAAACTTAAACCTAAGCCCCCCAAACCTAACCCTAAACCTAACCCTTAACCTAACCCTAAACCTAACCCTAAACCTAACCCTTAACCTAACGCTAAACCTAACGCTAACCCTTAACCTAACCCTAACCCTAACCCTAACGCTTAACGTAACCCTAAACCTAACCCTAACCCTAACCCTTAACCTAACCCTAACCCTAACCCTAAACCTAACCCTTACCTTTACGTGAATCGGCTTGCTTTAAAAGCGCTTTTTAAAGCACCCTTTTTTCTCCGTGGTCGTTGTTGTCGCGCTGCTGATGACGTCAGCGATGCGCTTTAATCGGGCGCGCTTTAGTGGACCGCGGTTTTGTCGTGCCACGGCTGGGACAAGTAACAGGAGTGCACCCGTTACGTAGCACTAGGGATTCGAACTGCCAAACTGCTGACCTTTCTGATCAACAAGCTTAGCGTCTTAGCCACTGAGCCACCACATCCCCTCTCCTCCACAGTAGTGAAAGCTCAATATGCTTATTTGAATATTTTGGATTGCTGATACAGAAACAGAATTCTATGGTCAGAAAAGTGCCCATACCAAGCCTGGTTTCCCATTAGATGGTATTGTCTCCTATTCTTGGACTCACCATCCATTTTTAAATCCCAGTAGAGGTTACCCCTTACCTCTTCACCATAAGAGTGAATCAGACCAAGTATCAATCTAGTTAATGTTGTTCGAAATGATCCAGCAAACATGAGAACTTTCTCCCATGACTGACATAAATGTGATCTTGAACCAATTCTTAACATTTACTATTCTCATACCAGCACAGTCTGATGTGATGCCAGCTAAAACTATTGTTCTTATATATAATGTATGGGGAATATTAAAGACAGAGACTGGGAGATTCACCTGGCTTAATTTTGGTCCTTTCCCACCAAATGCCATCAACCAGGACAAAGTTATGCTGCAAATACTGAATTGAGTGGGTGGGTGGGAGGCAAAACCATTTATTCCCTTTTAAGGTGCTCAGCTACTGTTCCAGTTCCTTTTGAATGCACTTTGACTAATATCATATTTAGAAAGGAGCCTGAATAGCAGCTGGCCAGCCATGAATGGGTTTCATTTTGCTGCTTCTCTATGCAGTGATCAAGCTAGCCTTCTTTCAAAGCCTCTGAGCTGGGAATTGGCTGAGAGATTTGATAGCTAGAACAGAGAGCCCAGTCTAAAATAGATCAGGGCCAAGGTGTTGAAGGGAGTAATTCTTCCCCACCCTAAAGTGACCAGTAGGAAGTGGGCTGATTGAACCCAGTAGGGGTCATCTAATTGTACCACCATCAGAAGGCTTGGTGAAGTTCTACAGATTGTCTCCATATGGCAAAACCCATATCAGGCTAACAAGGGAAAAGAATAATGACTTTATTCATTAATTAGATGTATATTAGATTGTATATTCCAGTTTTTATTTGGCTAACAGTGACTCACTCTTAAGATATGGATTAGATGAAAGGACATCAAGAGGACACAGCAGGAAAAAAGTTGTCAAGATATATTTATATCATGTTTACATAAGTGGAAAAAAGTTGTTGGATGCAGGGCAGGATAGTTTATCCCTTTTTCTTTATTAATTTGTTTAATCACTTTGAGCTATTTAAATATGTAACCAACAATTCATAACATACATTATTAATAGAATGTTTTCCTATCCTTTCTCTAAGTAGTTCTGGAAAGCACACTATTTCACAATTTTCAGTGTTAGCTTTATTTATATTGGCCTGGGTCAGAAAGTAGCTACATTCATACCTATTAAACCAGACCAGTAACAATCCCAGGTTACTGTCCAAACCTAGATTGGGAGGCACTGCACTTTTCCCAGGCAAGTCATTGAGTTGGGTTGTCTTCATACAACTTTCTCAATTTGTTTGGTTTATCATGGGATAAATTTGTGTTTCTTGCTTTAGGATTCAATTTGTTGTGCAAGTTCAGAAAAATGTACAAAGGATCTATATTAAGGATGTTGTAAGAGAAGATAAGAAGAGAATCACTCTTTCTACCGTAGTTAAATGATTTAATTTTTAAAAATCCAAAATAAAACAGGTAGTGCCAGTCATTGTAAAGGCAAAAAGCAGTTGTTTTCACTTCCTTCCTTCATCTAACAAAATTACTAACATTTTTGTTATCTGTGGTGAAAGCAGGGGTGGGATTTTACCAGTTTGGACCGGTTTGGGCAAACTGGTAGCTCCGACAATCAGTTGGGAGTGAACCATTCATATATTGTATTCTCCCATCTCCAAGGAGCCACATGCAGGTATTCCTATAGAACACATACTTACAAAGTCTATTTCTTATGTGCTCATCATGCAGGTAAAATCCACTGCATGCAAAACCAGATTTAACCCATGCCCATGATCATGGTAAAGAAGAAAATCCCCCTACATTTGTGAAAAAAACGCACTTTGTTTAATTTCAACAATGAAGGAACTTAGAACTCTCCCACAGAGCCTATCAATCAGGAATTGACTGAAGGGGTAAAGGTTTTAACTGATTGACTCACAATAGGTTTTTTTTCTTTGTTTCCACTTTATTAATTTATTTTTGTTCCTCAAGTAATCAGTCAAGACATCTCATGTACATGCTTATTTAGCCAGAGCTCCTTGACAGTAAAGAATTTGCTTTGTCTCTCTGATTTTATGCTTGTCATTAAATGCTCATTTAGATGACTAAATAATATTGAAGGTCTAGAGCAGGGGCGTCAAACTCAGAGAACTGCAGGAGGCCGGGGAGGCTGAAAATGAGGTGCATGGGGTCCCATTGTGCCCTGTTTTGATGGGCAAGGTACTGCAAGAGTGTTCGTCCTATCTCCCCCCTCCTGCCAGCCTGCAGAGGAGAACTACAACGCTGATCCAGCCCTCAGAAGAAATCCAGTTTGACACCCTTGTCTAGACAAATATAGGACTCTCTTAATCAATCAGTGGTGGGATTCAAAAATTCTTCCTACTGGTTCTGTGGGTGTGGCTTGGTGGGCATGATGTGGCTTGGTGGGTGTGGCAGGGGAAGGATACTGTAAAATCTCCATTCCCTCCCAATCAGGTGGGACTCAGGAGGCAGAGACTAGATGGGGGTGGGGCCAGTCAGAGGTGGTATTTTGTGGTTCTCCGAACTACTCAAAATTTCTGCTACCGGTTCTCCAGAACTGATCAGAACCTGCTGAATACCACCTCTGCTAGCCTTCTACCCTTTGTCCTTGGATCTATGTCAGTTTCAGGCTAACAAGCACAACCCTGTATTAAACTGTAATAAAGCAGCAGCCATCTAGAAAGAGTGTTAAAGAGCAGGATTATGCTGTTTACTCCAAAAATAAGAAGTCTTTCACATCAGTGATATTCCCCCTAAATTGTATGACATGGAGCGTATTTTCGGAAATATAGGAAACTCCCTCATATAGTATAGGATCATTGCCCTGAGATTTCAGGCAGGGCTCTTTTCCAGCTTTAGTTGCAGTGGAAAGCATAATTTTATTTACACAAGATACTGATGTCCAATCTTTTTGCTTCGTGATATATTAATGAATTTGGTATTTACTGTATACTAATCTATGTGGGGCCATATTTGGAAGATTATATAGTTTTCATTACCCTCTTAAAAAGAATGGTGGAAAAGATGAGAAATCAACAATGGAAAATAGTAAGAAAAAAAATCTGAGCACCGTGTGAGGAAATATTTGGAGTATATTTTTAAAATTTTTTAGGGGAAAACATTAAAAAGAGAGGGCAAATAGGGTGAAAATGTTCCTATGCTCTTAATCTTATGACTTTGGTTCATGAAAATTCAAATGGAACTTTAGGATCTATAAAATATTTCATATGATTAATAAGGGAGGATTAAGAGACTTGGTTGTCCACCTTTTATAAACAAAGGTGAAATGTTTCATTCTGCAGGAGAGTAAGATCACTGAAAAATCTCTTAATGTTATTTTTTGTTCTATCCCCCCCCCTCCCAAGCATCCAGATGCAATAGGGGAGAAAACAACATATTTCTGTTCAATTTCATTTGTGCACATATGAGACCTAATGTAAAAACGACGATATTTTGGTGATTTTCAAATATTGCAATGAATAATTGCTTAGCTCTATACCGTATCTTCAACTTTTGACCTCTCTCTAATTGTCCTCCTCATATTATAAAAACAATAAGATGTTGAATTTCTTTCATGTAACATTTGAAAATGCCATTATGCCATTGGGGCAGTTTTAATTAAGTGTAGAACATTTTAAATTTGTAATGTGCTCTTTTATTTTCCTAATTTAAATATCTTCTAAAGCAGACTCCCTTGGTTTAAAACACCGAACCTAGAACATCCTAGATTTTTCATCAATAAAAGAATGGAAGGTGGAAGAAGATAGTCTAATTTAACTAATTATAAGAGTATCTGCTCCTTTTGAAGAAAAAAAAAAGTCCTTCCTGATTCAGTTTTTACTCTTTTGAGGTTGATTACTGGGATCTCTAACATATGTGAGTATTCAGGGGATCCCCAAGACCTTCCATGACATAAGGCCCCTTCCCCTGTTAATGATAAAAACCAGTGGCATCTAAGTACAGAAATTGCCATTGGAGTAGTATCCTTAGGATAGTTTCCCCCAAATTCCAGCTGCATAAACTTTAATTCCCAGAATTCTGCTGCTGCTGAGAATCCTGGGAGTTGATGCCCACACTTTCCTGTCTCTTAAGTGCTAGCTGATTTTTGTAGCAATGACTGTCCATTGCCTAACATTAGGTTGAGTTTCTCTCTGTGATATAAAAAAACCCCAAAGCTTAATTACAAATGGACAAATCTGTGCACCATGCTTTCTTTCTACGTCTCCTTTTCCAGTCCAGAATTAGATCCATCACATTTCAGTTGAATTTTTTAAAAATGCACAAAATATATGTTTGAATTTGGGGCAGCTCTCCTCTTTATATGCTTACCAATATACCAAATATTTTGCTAAACATTTTCCCTGATTACAGCACATTTTTTTTTGCCTATTATTTTCAGTCATTTTTGGTTTTTTTTCAGACATTTACCTTTTGTGGCAATGGGTTCTTAATGTATATTACGTGCCAACCATTGGATTAAACTTTTTTGAGGTAATGCAAAGAAGATAAGTTTTCAAAAAATTGGGCAAATAAGTTGGAGTTATTTTATTTTCATTTATTATCTTTATTCAGATTTCTTTCTTTTCTTCTTTAGTTGTTTAATTGTAATATTATATTGTCATCTTAATCCAGTCATGTACAAAAATAAATATTTTTCTTAATTAGAAAGGATCATTAGTTCTGATGACATAATACTGCCAATATTGCTGGGGAACACAAACTGCAGAGTGCTGAACACATTCTCCTAAATGATTTTAGTTAAGCTTTACGTAAGTAGAAGACTGGTGGTTTTTTTTAAAAGCCTTTTGACTGTTCCGTCTTGACTATCTTTTATCCTCTTATTGCTAGGCAGTGGGTATCATACTGTCATTGCTAGTATATTTATTGCTCCATACAAATGGTCATTACTTGGGGTCCATTGTATTAATTTAGAACATAATGGCATTTTTTACTATCATGAATAAAAATCATACAGTAAAGTAATTTACTTTACTGTTCATTACTCTTATCTAAGTTTTTCATTTTGTTCCTCTTGGACTATTGATGTGTTCATGTTATTCTTATTTATACTGCATTTCTAGATTAAATCCTTTCAAGGATATTTGGAAGCCTCCCACATAGCAGTGCTAAGGTAAGAAAACTATGTTTACCTGCAGGGCATTGTCATTCCTCTCCCCATCTCTGTAAAAGATAGTCCCCTAAAATGTAAAGGATGGGAGAGACTGTATGCTCTCCAGATGTTTTAAAAGGACCTGAGATCTTACAAGCTGCCCATCATCGGAAAGACTTTTTGTTGGAAGACTTCTGGCACTTGTCTTTTTCCTTCCTTGTCCCTGAAAACCTGAGATCTGGCTTGTGTAAGAGGGAATCTGTCAACCTTTGGACAGACCGGCCCCAACGTGGCCTGAAGGGAGACCAACCAAGTGAGGAGCATCCGTCTAGCTGCACTTAAACTCATTCCTCTCCTATCCCCTTAGGCCCAGCCCACCTTGGCTCTTCAAGGAAAACAAAAAAACAAAGTCAGTAAAATTATCACTGTCAAGAAAGCCTGCTCGTTTCTAGTTATTTAAGGAATAATTATTGCATGTGTCACAAATACACATTGCACGGGAGCAATCCAATGCCAGATTCGCACCTTACAAAACGTTTATATCTTACTAAATGGTTGATGGAAAATCCAAATTTTCTTGAACATTCAATCATGGGAAGAAGCTTGTTGCATCACAGTAATATTTATGCAGTTTTGAGAGTTCAGGAAAATTAAACAGTGGTGCTTTTGCTGGCTTGGCGCACACTTTTCATACATAGTTTAAAATATTTCAACAGATTTGTTTGAATGTTCTTTGTATGGGGCATGTATGTATATATAATGGTCTTAAGAACATATGTTGTTAAAGCAGAATAAGGAGGGAACTAGAGAACTTTGTGCTGTTTCACCTTTTTCCAAACAGGCTTTTGAAGCAGATAATTTTACTCACAACAGGGAAAAACAGGATATTCTTCTATTCTGATATTGATAGAAATAAATCTGGATATTGTAAAGATGCCCTCAAGATGAGCTTGATCCCTGATGATTATGAGGATTGCATTCGGGTTGCTTTCTTGATAATAGGAAGGAGTGGCTCTCTTCCAGTCTATAGGATTATCTAGTGGTCTCCCATTTAAAGCTGCAATATTGCTTAGTTCCCAAACCAAGCCAAGATCAATCAGTGCTGCTACCTGCAAAGAAACAGGATTGAAACATGTTTCCTGTCATGAGTGAAAAGAATTTTGCTCAGTGGAAAGTAGTTGTTGGCAACGCTATTCAAGAATGGACTATTCTGTACTGGGGCAATTGTGGGACGTATGAAGGACTTTCTCAGATTTGATTATCCAGGAGGGCAATTCTGACATGAAAAAAAAATCCCATTTGACATATTTTAAAATAACATGGATATGAGAATTCTGCTGTTATTTTCAAGAAATGAAAAACTTCTGAAGAGCATAGAAGATGAGAAGAAGGAGCATGGAAGCTTGCAGTTGGTGAATAGTGAAAGGATGGTGAAAACATGAGGGGGATAGTTGAATACTAGTTTGGGTAGCTCTTGTTCTTGTGAAGACCGGTGGAAAACCACATCCAGGGTTCTGCTGAATTCACCAGGCATCTGAAGATCACTCAGATCAAGGAATCTGTCACCTTTGCCCTCAAAAGTTAAAAAGATATGCTAATGGCCCATGCTTTTTCTCCATCAAATACTGCTGTGGGAGAACCTCCAAAATGACCTGCGGGTATATCAGACAAGCCTTAAGTGATTGTCTCCCTCTCTCTTTATCCTGTTTACAATACAATAGCTTTTCCTCAAACAGAACATTCCCTCCACACCACCCCTTCCAAACCTACCCCTCCACACTCCTGGCTGTTGTCAGCTATTTGAGCCAAATGACTGGTTCCAGATTTTCTGTGATATGTATGGGTTTCTGCACCTGGACTAAACAAACAAATAAGTTCAGTTTGCAAAAATCAGAACACAAGCATCAATATCAATTAGCCCTTTTCACTGGGAGAGCAAAGGTCTGTAATTTGGATGCTTGTTCTAAAGAGTCACAGAGATGAGAGAGCTGAGTTTACCACCCAGATACTGTTCTGTCCTTCAATTATTATAGATTAAATATAGTACTAGTAATAAAGTTGCATCAAAGTTTGCTGTGTTTTTTTTAATGTTGTTTTTATAACGCTGGCAAAAAAAGCTAAAAGTTTGGCCTGTATTTCTCTATTCATAATTCAGATGGAAGAGAATTAGGAGAAGAGATTACAACCAGGATTTGCAGATGTTGCAAAAAGAAAATCAGCAGCACCAGTCATCATAACTGTTGTGAAGGAGACTGGACATTGCAGTCATCACATAGATAGAGTTCCTCCAGAAGTATCCATCCCCAATTCAGGTCTTCCATTGGTGCACCCATCGTCATTATAACTGAACCCATCCAACTTGTTTTTGGTCATCCTCTTCTTGTTGTCCTTTTGCCTTTCCCAAAGAGCTAAGTCTTCCCACAATATGTCCAAAGATGATCATTTGAGCTCGCTCATTTGTGCTTCAAGTAAGAATGCTGCATTGATTTCTTCAGTATACACTTGGGTTTTGTTTTCTTGAACATCCATTGTATTTTCATGTTTTCTCTAACACAAAAGTTCAAAAGTATCAATATTCTTCCTTTCTTGTTTCTTCAAAATCCAAATTTTGGTTTTGTAAAATTGACTTGAGAGCATGTAATCAAAGAATCATAAGAGAGAAAATCATTCTTTGCATGACAACAAGTATAAACACATCACAGCATCTCGTATTTTTCCAGAACTTTTGTTGTTACTCTACCAAGCACTAGCCTACATCATATTTCTTGATCTCTAGTTCCTTAATTAATCTTAAAAGGCAGAAGTATTTACTACTTTAATATCTTAATTGTAAATTCTAAGGCTAGTTGCTATGCCTCCTGATGTTCATTTGGTCTTTATATTTAACTTTAGTCCATTTTTTTTTCACTGTGTTCATTGACTTTCATTACTAGAGCTTGCAAAGCATTTGCAAATGATACCACCTGCCAGGGCTGGCTTCTTCCTCCAATTTTAAAACTACATTCTTCTTCCAATTCAGCTTCCCTCGGTATATAAATTGAATAAATAACGGAAGAACACCCAGCCTTGTTTCACCTCTTTGCCAACTGGATGTCAGTCTGTTTTGTCATGTTCCATCTGTATTGTACATAACGTTCTTTGATTTGTTTGATCCTTCCTCGCATGATCTGTTCTACAGTCAGCTTCTGGCCTTAGCTCTGCTGTTATATCTGAGCGTTTTCACTTCCTTGTACCAGAAATAGAGTTAATGTAATTTCTGTGTGTCAGGTGATGTCCATATATTTAGCCATTGTTTAATTGTTTGAAGACTTTTTAGTAATGAGCGTCTTGACAATACCGGCCACATTGTTTCTCTTGACTTATAAGCCTTTTGGTTTGGACCTCACCAACATCAGAGACAATAAATAAATTTAAAACATATCGAATGTGACAGCTCTTCAGGTACCTGAATATGACTACCCCTTTACTTTCTTCTGAACATATTTTATTTATTCTTTCCTCAGAGAATTTTATCTCCATACCATCACAATCTTCTTACCATCCTCTGAACATGTTCCTGTTGACTTGTATTCTTAATTAGCAACATCCGAAACCTAACTTTTTTTTTTCTTATTGGGTCAAATCTAAATAGAACAAGACTAATATTTCTCATCAGCAAAGGCACAGCAGCCAACCTAAAATAAAGGATTGTTTTTTATAAGATTTTTAAAATCCTGCTTTTAACTCAAGGCAGTGTACATACAAATACTCCTTCCTCCTCCTATTTTTTCCATGACAACAACCTTGTGATGCAGGCTGGTCTGGGAGACAATGACGGGCTCAAAGTCACCCAGCTGGTTTTTCATGCCCAAATGGGACTAGAACTCATATCAATGGTGGGATTCAATTTTTTTTACTACCAGTTTTGTGGGCATGGCATGGCTTGGTGGGCATGGCTTTGTAGGCCTGGCAGGGAAAGGATACTCTAAAATCTCCATTCCCTCCCACTCCAGGGGAAGGTTACTGCAAAATCCCCATTTCCTCCCGATCAGCTGGGACTCTGGAGGCAGAGAATAGATGGGGCGGGGCCAGCCAGAGGTGGTATTTACCGGTTCTCCGAACTACTCAAAATTTCCGCTACTGGTTCTTCAGAACTGGTCAGAACCTGCTGAATACCACTCTGACTCATATTTATTTGAAATAAGATGATTTAAGGAAACAGCCCTTAAAAAAATTGAAAGGGGGAGATCACCTGGCTCTATTACTATATTCTGAGGTAAACTAAATCAACATACAGTATTTCCTGTTACAAAAATACATAGTTCATGTATCTAATACCCTTCAAATGATGTCAGTCCTAATCATGGTTCAGCTGCAACCCTGACTCATTTTTCCATTCTGTAATTTATTCCATATCCACATGCTGGTAAATAGTCTGGAGTTAGATAAGGAACTGGATAATTCTGTTTACACCAGCGGTAGTCAACCTGGTCCATACCGCCCATGAGTGGGCGTTCCAGCTTTCATGGTTGGCGGTAGTGGTTTGCTGTAACTCTGCTTTATAAATTTTATAAAGTAAAGTTACTTCCCTACTTTATAAATCGCCATTACTCTGGAACCGGTGGGCGGTTAGAAAATTTTACTACTAACAGAGATACAAAAGTGAGTGGTAGGTATAAAAAGTTTGACTACCTCTGGTTTACACCAAATGAATCTGTCCTTCTTCCTGGGTTGCCATCTAACTAGTCCGACAATACTATACATGCCTAATCCACACTAGTTGTATAATTTTCATATCTCTCTTCTCAATATTTCTTAGCACCATTCTTTCCCAGTTCCTTTGCCGTCTGCCCTTCAATGCCTTCTACATAAGATATAACAGATATTGCCAGGTATAACTATCTAGAAAAAGAGCACCTCAGGCTGGCAACACATCAGCAAGTGACCTCTGTCAGGTAACCTGCTTGACCTCAGAAAGCAGAAGTTCTTGGGGAAGGGATTCTGAAGATTATCATAATTGGCACACAGGTTCACGTAGAGAAAAGGCTTTTAAATATATCACCCCCAGGCTGCATATGGCTTTAAAAGCAAAATCAACTATCTTAAATTGAGTCTTTAAACAAACTTGAGAGCTGCCAAGGGCCTTTAGCATTGGAGCAACATCTCCTTTGTGGTCAGTAGCAGTTAATTACGCTGGGCCCAGTGTTCTGCGTTACTTGAGGTCCCATTGTTATATATCATTTATTTGCATTTTACATAGGGAGGGATTTCACATGATACTGTCACTATCTGTAATCTTGCTAGCCTCTTTCTTTTTCTCTTATAGCAGAAAAATAGCTTTTATGAAGAATAGAAAAGTAATGCAACCCCTGCCAATAAATGTCATTTGTGATTTTGCCCATTGATTAGATAGGCAAATCATGTTTGCTATAACCTGGATATAGACACCCTCTACTCCTTTTGTGTGTTAGTTGAGCAGCAATAATGTAATTTGCGCCCTGTTTGCATCTTTTCCTTTTAGAGAAAGTGGTTGAGAAGACGATGGAGAATCAGCACCAGAGAATTCTAAAAGATATGGATTACCTGGATCATTTTCAGTCAGGATACAGGCCCAGGCATGAGGCAGGCATTGTTTGTTCTGGTAGATGACCGTTGCAGCGACTTAGATGGAAGGAGTACACCCACCCTTGGCATTATTACACCATTTTGTGGTGTTCAATATCATAGGGCACAACAGCCTTCTGAACCATCTACAGCAGTGGTCTCCAACCTTGGCAACTTTAACACTTGTGGACTTCAACTCCCAGAGTTCCTCAGCTTTGCTGGCTGAGGAACTCTGGGAGTTGAAGTCCACAGGTCTTAAAGTTGCCAAGGTTGGAGACCACTGATCTACAGGATTCATGTTTTACAATGGTTCTGTTCCTATCTGAAAGTGCAGTTCAGTCAGTGATCTTAGTGAAGGAATACATGAATTTATGGGAGCTCCAAGGTAGAGTCCTGTATTTTGGAGTCCACATCGTTTAACATCCACATGAAACCACAAGAAGAGGTCATCTGTCAGATATCACTTCTTTATGTTGCTGGCAATCAATTATACATTCTCAAAATGGGCTGAGTAAGTGATGCTTCAGAACACTTCAATACAGAGGCAGTCAGAATCTGGTTGAGGTGAAACAAAATCATATCAAATCCTATCAAGGAAGAGATATTTAACCTTACATTAATCCCAATTACAGTTACTCTGACAAGGGTCTTCTTCTCCTGAATGAGATGGTTGTCTTGCGGTCCTCCTGGATTTATGATTTCTGTTTAAACAGCATGTGGAAGATGCAGCTAAAGTGGCTTTCACCAGCTTTGGCTGGTGTATCAAGTTACAACCTTACCTGAATGACATACCTTGACTAGTAATTCAAACCTTCTTCTCAATCTTCTCAATATCTCAATTTATATATGCTGTATGTGGGAATGATTCAGAAGCTGCAGCTGGTACAAAATGTGGCAGCAAGACTATTAGCAGGAGAACCCCAACAATAAATAAGTATACTTATATTAAAATTGCTGCATTGGTTACCAGTAGGCTTCTTGGCTCATTCAAGGTTTTGGTTTTAATAGTTCATCTCCAATATAGTATTTCCTCAGCATATTCAAGCAACCCCATGCCACCCTGCCATCTGGTCTGCATGGAGAAATGGCCTGCTAAAAGTTCCCTCTCTTCATGAGGTGTGCAGTGACTTTCTCGGAAGTAGCTACCATCTTATGGAGTACTATCCTCCCAGAAATACAAGCAGCCCAAAACTTTTGAAATTCCATAAACAAATGAAAGCTATTTTATTTCAAATTTGCCCTTCGTCCCAGTTGACCACTACAAGCATCTCTTTCTTTTTAGTTTTCTTTTGTGGCTAACTTTTGATATTTGACATTATCCACTACCCAGAGTTCTTTGAGATTGGTGTGAGTTGTAAATTGCAATAAATAAATAAATAAATAAATAAATAAATAAATAAATAAATAAATAAATAAATAAATAAATAATAAATAAATAAATAATAAATAAATAAATAAATAATAAATAAATAAATAAATAAATAAATAAATAAATAAATTCAATTCATATAAGTGACAGTTATATGCTGTACCAGTGATAGCTAACTTTTTTCTAAAGCTGTGCCAAAATTGTCTTTGCGTACATGTGCCCAGACCCACAATGGAATGTGTCCCACCCACCTGCGCGAGCTACCCCAACACGCATGCGCACATGCGCCCCGATACATCAGGGAGGTTTTTGCCCCCCCGGCTCTGGAGGCTTTCCTGAAGCCTGGGAAGGATGAAAACAGCCTCCCCTGGCCCCCAGAGGCCCTCTGAAAAGTGGAAAGGGATCATTTCCGAACTTCTGGTTGGGCTGTTGGGCCTGTTTTCCCCAGGCTCTGGAGGCTTTCCTGAAGCATGGGGAGGGCGAAAAACAGCCCAACGGCCAAATGGGAAGTTCGGAAATGAATTTCCGGTTGGCCCGTTGGACCGATTTTTCACCCTCCTTAGGCTCTGGAGGCTTTCCTGAAGTCTGAGGAGGGTGAAAACAGCCTTCCCTGGCCCTTCAGAAGGCTAAAAATCAGCTGGCCGGAACCCACATGTGCACCAGACCTGAGGGCTGCCGTGCCAGCAAATATGGCTCCGCGGACCATCTGTGGCACGCATGCCCTACATTTGCCATCACGGTACTACACCTTTAAAATTGAACTATTTCTTTGCTTATTTAATTTGATTTATATGGCTGCCCATCTTCCAAAGTGACAATGTATAATGAAAAAGATTAAAATATCAATATAATACGTAATTAAAATAATTTAATAATAAAATTAGAAGAATGAAGAATGCCAATGAGGGATAAACACATATTTGATAATGTATTTAATTTACTTATTTACAATCCCATCTTTATTATTTTTATAGATAATTCAAAGCAGCAAAGATACACATTACTTCCTCCTAATTTCCCCACAACAACAACCCTGTGATGTGGCTTGGGATAAAAAAGAGTGACTGGCCCAAAGTCATCAGGCTGGCTTTCATACCTTAGGCCGAATTAGAAATCACATTATTTCCCATTTCCTCTGCCTAACAGAAAGTTTAAAACACTTTTAGAAAGGCCAACATAGTTGGGGCAGATTTAATCTTCAAAGGGCTGGTATTATCATTAATTTGTCACATTATAGAAGAGACGGGTGGCATAAAAAAATTAATAAATAAAATAAATAAAAATGTCCCTCCTGCTAGACTGGATAGAGTGAGCAGTAACATTCAGAGAGGGCAATCCCTCAAATATCCTGGCCTCATGCCATGAAGATGGAATCCTACTGAGAACCAGTACATGATGTTACATGGACATACCAAGGTGCAGTCATAACTGTTTGTGCCGCTCCTGCCCATTCTAAACCATAAGCGTACAATCTTTTGGTTTCCCCAGACTGCATTGAGTAAGAGGAATTATCTTGGGCTGTATATAAAATATATAATATAGTTAAATGTGTGTGTGTGTGTGTGTGTGTGTGTGTGTGTGTGTGTGTATGTATATGTATATATATATGCTGGTCTTGTTGTATTCGGGTCTTTTCGGGTCTCAAGATTGAGATTGTCTTGGCAACGTTTTGGCGAAGTCTCACTCACCAAATTCAGGCTGGTGCTTTTGGCTTAAAGCGTGGTCAGAGCTGCCATCTGTCTATAAATCTTGGTGGGGGTGTGTGAAGTGCTGGCTTTGTTTCAGTAAGTGGATTGATTGGCTGTGTGATTATATCATGATTGGTAGATTGGTGCTGATTGGTGCTGGCTGTATGTCCGTTGTTGTTTTGTGTTGTAACGGCCTGGGTGGTGGGTGGGGCTTGTTTGTTGACTAGGGCTGGTTTCCAGATGTCTGGAATGCGGGAGGTATCATCACGTTTATTCATGTTGTGGGGGTGTTTCTCTGTTTTGATAGCTTCCATAATTATTCTCTTGTTGAAGTGTTCAGTTTTGGAGATTAATTTGGTTCCTTCAAAATTAATTAATTTCATGTCCTGTAGCTGGAAAAGGGAGGACTTTTTTTCTTTTTTTCTTACTGCGTTCTTGTGTTCTGTGATGCGTGCATTTATTCTCCTGTTCGTTTGTCCTATGTATGTTGCAGGGCAGATTTTGCATGGTATGTCGTAGACTCCTTGGTTTTCTAGCTGGATTTTGTCTTTGGGGTTTCTTAAGATGTTGGCTATTTTTTGGTCAGTGTTGAAGGTTGTCTTCCTATTGTGTTTGTGGAGAATTTTGCTGATTTTATCTGTGATGCCTTTGATGTAAGGGAGGAGGGCGATGCCATTGTCCTGTTCTGGGTCTTGGTTCTTGGGGGGAGTCCCCCTTTGGGTTAGGTTGGTAATTGTGCTTCTTTGGAATCCGTTGGAGATTAATACGTTTGTGAGGTGGTCTTTGTTGGCTAGGCATTTGGTTTTGGAGATGAGGATCTTGGCTACAGAGTTGATCTGTGCAGGGTGGTGATGGGATTGTGCATTTAAGTAGTGGTTGGTGTGTGTTTGCGGTGGAAGTTTGCGATGACGGGTGAGAGGGTGATCCCATGGGTGCTCCTTCTATCTGTTTGTATCTTTGTCCATTATGGATGAAGTATGTGTTGGTTAGGCAGTGGTTGGTCAGGTCCAGGATGTGTTTAGGGGGTTGTGTTTGTTCTGGACAGCTGTCAATGCTTCTTTTATAGGCACTTGGGTGAAGAGAAACTTTCTCCGTTTTCCAGCACCTTAAAGCTATCGAAATAGAGAAACACCCCCACAACATGAATAAATGTGACAATACCTCCCAGCTACCAGACACCTGGAAACCAGCCCTAGTCAACAAACAAGCCCCACCCACTACCGTTACAACACAAAACAACAACAGACACACAGCCAGCACTAATCAGCACCAATCTACCAATCATGATACAACCACACAGCCAATCCATCCACTTGCTGAAACAAAGCCAGCACTCCACACCCACCCACCAAGATTTATAGACAGACGACAGCTCCGACCACGCTTTAAGCTGAAAGCACCAGCCTGAAGTTGGTGAGTGAGACCTCGCCGAAACGTTGCCAAGACAATCTCAATCTTACACGGGAAAAGACCCAAATACAAAAAGACCAGCATACCTACACCCACGAAAATCTACAAACACACACAAACACACACAAACACACACAAACACACAAACACACAAACACACACACACACACACACACACACAAAGTTTACAATCTTGTGAGGCCACATTAGTAGCTGTGCAGGGCTGCATGTAGCCCATGGGCTGGGTTGGACACGCCTGTTCTAAACCAAGTTCCAGATGCTCTTTACAGGCAGCACCATATAGAATGCATGGCCATAATTCACCCGGGAAATAAGTGAAGTGTCAATGATTATACACAGTGTCTCCTGATCCAGATAGGGGCACATGTAATTGTGTAAAAGTACCATCTTGGGCACAGCTAAGTATCATGAGCATCACTTTATGTATAGATTGTATACATACAATGCATCAATGATGATCTAGGAATAAAGTAAATACTAGAATAGCAATATCTTGGCTCTGCGGTATGCTATCTTCTCACGAGAAGTAAACACCTTTGGCAAGATTATTGGCTTGGTGAGTTAATGGTATTGCCACGGAATCCTCAAAATATGGAACCAAAATGACAATATTTTACTCTGTGACTATCCTGTCTCAAATTTAATTTCATTGTGGTAGGGAAGAGAAAGATGGAATCCAGATGTAATTATTGTGTTGCTGTATCTCTTTTTATGAATTTTGTTTATTTAACACATGTACTTACAATTGACTCAAAATGTCAAGGAGAAAAAGATAAATCATGTCCACATGCATTGAATTTGCAAACATTTTAGCTTAGTACATGGTATGGTGAGATTGTGCATATAGTTTATGGTCCAATAGGTCAAATTGGCTTAAGTAAATCACAGGGTTTTGCTGGAATGCTTTTAACTAGGTCAGAACATCCGTTCTGAAGCTGTCTGGCCCCAGGTGAGGTGAGAAAAAAATGGAATAGGTTGAGAGGCGGATGGATAAAGAATGCAGAGTTAGCTCCATTAATACAAAAGTAATTTCCTGTAAAATTTGCAAAGGCCTTGCTTTGACCTATCCCTGAATAATTAGAAGCACGTTTTTCTTTACTCTATTAGCTGCCAAAGGTCATGCATTTCCTGAGAACTATTATCTTAGATTTTCAAAAGTAATTTTCAAATGACTGTACCCAGTTTTGCATTCAGGAATCATGATCATAAAAAAGATCTGCTGTGGCTCAGTTCTGAGGTTGATCTCGTCTTCTCCCTCCCCCCACCTCCACAAACCATTCACTAAGCGATGCATGAAAAGAATTTTCAGCAAATTTTTCTTTGGCAAAAGTATTCATTTGTATGGGTGACAGTGAAGTAAATTCTTTGACAAGTTCCGTAAAGATCCCTAACCTTGCTTGATCCAAAGAGAACAAGTGTAAATCCTGTTCATTACTCTTGTCTATAAATTGGGTAATTGCACATTATAAGTGTGACTTGGTGCCAGGTCTTTGTTATTTTTTAATATTTTAAGGTGATTAGTTTACTTTTTGATTGAGAGCCACCTGAAGTTAGTAAAAGATGGATGATTATATAAAGATGATTTTATATGATTATATAAAGGTTTTGAGCAGACAGGCAGAGCTGGTTTTTCCTATTAGAAGAAGGCTGGTGATCCTGTGATGGGAAGAAAATTATTTTCTGGCCTCCCTCTATCTGGCCATATTTAAAAATAATGTTGCCCTGAAAGTGGGTTATTAGTCTAACCCACGGGCGACAAAGTTTCAATTTGGGATAATGGTAAGCTAGTTACAATGGCAGAATACAGAGTTCCTTGGAGGTCTTCTAGTCCAACCCCTGATCAACCAGGGGACCCTTTACATTTCAGGCAAGTGGCTATTCTATTTCTTCTTAAAATCCTCCAGTAATTAACTACCAATAACTTCTGAAGGCACGCCATTCCACTGGTTAATTATTCTCATTGACAGGAAAATTCTTCTTAGTTCTAGTTTGCTTCTCTCTTTAAGAGCTGAAGAAGCTTCTTGGAGGAGAAGCGAAATGTCTTCAAAGGGAAAAAAAACCCAATTGCCTCTTGAAAAAGCATCTTTAGGACAATCATGACCTGGATGACTGACAAGATGACAACAACCTAAGTAGATTTCTCCCTTTAATGAGCCTATCGCAAATCTAATTCGCTCCACTAGTGTTATTTCTAGTTTAGAGGAAATGGGACTGGCAGAAGATCAGTATAATTTTATTTATATAGAAGCATAGCCAGCCACACTAACAGGCTGAAAAACAGTTTTTATCTGTGAGCTCAGACTCCTGAACACAAAATAACATCATAACTAAGTAGACTTGCAGGGCTGACACAATGTTCACACTGGTGTAATGGGACTGGGTATTCTTAATGATTTATGGAGTTAGGGATATTTTTTTCTTTTTGGGGGGGTCTTCACTGTGATTTGTATTGTGTTGGGGGGCGTGCACTGAGGGAGCACAAGCAATCTCATTGTACATGTTGTACACTGGTAATAAAGAATCATTATAATTATAATTATCAATATTTCTTTTATTCATTAAATATGAAACTCAAGTCAACTAAACATTCAAAAATGCATCACATCACAAATACCATTGACTGGCACTGATAGTTGATACAGGTTGCTGCCAGCGTCCTAGGTATCAACCAAGTATTTTCTTAAAATGCATGATGTTCCTAGTAGCGGAGGTTGTTGCAGTTCGCTGGTGTTATTGCAGAAAGCTGCAACTTCTTGATGTGTTTTGTAAAATTCTTGGACATGGTACCAAGTGCCCCAATGACAATGGGGTTGTTATTGTTATCGCCGTCGTCATCATCATCATTATCAAAATTTAAGATGCAAAATGCCTCAGCGACTAATTTTTTACGGGTTGGGGGGGGGGGTGAGGTGGCACTGCACGTCACCATCGCACATCTTAACCAAGACGGCAAGCCAAAACGCCACGTGTAACTTCGGCAGCGCGAAGCCGATGCGCCGCCCTGGCAGCAAAACGTTACTCAGGCAGGAGCGTAGACAGCCGGCTGCGACTGCGTGACGTCACCCGTAGGACTTCGCTTCACGGGAAGCCGGAAGTGGTCGGGTTTGCTGACGTGTTGAGAGGCGCTCCGATGATCCTGCGGAGTGTGGCGGGTGGATAGCCGGCATGGAGGTCCTTTACCATCAGACCAACAAGTGGGTGTGCGAGGGGCAAGCGAGGGAAGCTCTCCGGAGCTGGGAACAAAGGCGGAGATAAGCTGGGGAAAGCGCCGGGAAGGCTTTGGAGGAGGAAAGGAGAGGGAGGCGGGGAAGAGAGAGGCGAAGGGAAGAGGACGGGAGGCACCAGCGCAAAGAGCCGCCAGGCTTTTATGAAACTCTCCGTGTTGACGCAGCATCTCTCATCTCCACCATCTCACAACAGTCCCCCTAAAATTTGAATGAAGCAGCGGCGGTTTTGAATCCCTGCCCCGCAGCCCCGCAGGGGGATATATAGATACCTAGCGGTGCAATCCAGAACATCTGGAGGTCCTGGGTCCCCCCCCCCCATTCCTCCCTTTAATGAGCCTATTGCAAATCCAATGCGGTCTCCGTAAGAGTTTAGTCGCTTTCTGCATTTTGTATTTTAAATTTAAATTAAGTTACACCGATCTTCTGCCGGTCCCCTTTCCTCTATACGGGAAATAACGCTAGTGGAGCCCATTGGATTTGCGATAGGCTCATTGAAGGGAAGAACGGGGGAAACCAGTACCTCCAGATGTTCTGGATTGCACCACTGGGTATCTAAATATCCCCTGCAGGGCTGCGAGTCAGGGATTCAAAATTGCGGCTTCTTCACTCAAATTTTAGGGGGAAAACCCTTCTGGACAAGAAGCTGTACAACAGACAGCTTCCTGAACCAGTTCCTGAATTTAAGAGAAGCAAATGCTGTCTTTTAATTAACCAATAATGCAACATTATTGCTTAATTTGACTTAGTCTAATAGTTGGAATAAAACTCACTTGGATGTACAAAAGATGGTTTTGATTGATTTCATGCAGAAACAGTAGACTGATACAAAATATTAATTGCAATAAAACTGTCTTTGCTTATAGAAAAGAGGCTTTGTTTAATTTCACATTGTCACAACTGAACAACACAATATAGTCAAACAATACAGTTCAATCAAAAAAATAACCAATTCCAGGAGCTACCCTGAAGTGAGAATTCATAAAAATAATATTGGTTATTGAATTTCTAATGCTTTTGAAATAGAGAAGTCATAAGCTCCCATTACAACAAACTGGGTATTTCAGCCCAGCATGATGTACTGAGAATTTTTGGTTGGGGCTCTGGCAAGGGGCTCTGAATTCTTATTTTGTTTGAGCAATACAAGGCATCCATGATTCCGCATTTAAAACATTAATTTCACGTTATCTTAGTTATGATACTCTACAGAGTTCTTTAAATGGGATTTTAACCCTCAATATAATTAAAAAATAGTAATAGGCTAAATAAACTTGACAATTGAGAAAATTATGAAGTAGATTAATGCTAACAATATTAGTTCTGTTTCATTTTTCATTGGAAGAAATTGGATACAGTGAAAAAGGCATGCACTTTGTCCCTTCATCTTTGTAAAACTCCAACATAGATAATCCGCTTCTGCTATTAGGAAACAGAGGTTGAAACAGAGTGAGTCCTTTATCAATAGTGACATGAATTGACCTGAACTTTGGTCTCCCTGGTCCAACTGCATACTTGAAGGTGCAAATTTCCCTTCTGTTGTATTTACATATGCCTTCACATAGGGCTCTCTTGTGAAACTATGGTCCTGAAGTTTGACAAGATGGATTTTGATTTGAAAGGGAAAGAAATTGTATGAGAGGCATGGGAAAGTCTGAAACAATCAGCACCATATTGATAAGCCAAATGTAGCATAAAAAGTCTAATGGACCAAATACATGAATTCATCTTAACTATAATGTATTATTATCTTCCTGCCTAAATGTATCTTTGCCATTTCTCCAATCCAAGGAGAAGTACTAACTTTGAGTACCACAGTTTAGGTACGTAAGCCTATTTACACTACTTACTTTTGAAAAAGTCTAAATGACCTTTGCATCTGATTAAAATGCTATTCAGTATTTTAGGTTTGCACTGTAGGTGTGACATACAACCCTAGCTGAGCTTAGCTTAGCTTTTGTTCATTAATTTGATCTGGTCTATGTTTAGATTCTTTGTTAGCCAATCCTAACCATTGCAGAAATATGTTAGTATGTTTTCTTTTCTTTTGTGGTTTTAAAAGGTTATTTTGCTGAAATATGATTTAATGATATCTTAATTATAAAATAAAATGACAGTAATGTAAAACATCATACACTACATATTATTAAAATTAACAACGTTAAATATTGGTTAAGTCTTTTGCTTCATGACTTGGTAAAGCCAATTTGGATTTATCTATTGAATTTATCCATATCATGGTTGAGAAGACACTCGTAAAGTTACTACATCCATCAGAACCAAACACAGCATCCACTATCCAACAATTACTTAATACTTATACATGATCAAATTGATTCTTAACAACCACGTAAATAGATTTTTCTCCATGAATGTAATAATAACAGATGAAACCTAGCATACATAGCACAATTACAGATTATGTCATCTCCCAAATCAAATATATTCTGAAAAACAGTTAATTGTGAAAAAGCCATTCTGATGAGAGGGAATTTTATTTAAAACTGTAGGTATCCCATCAAAAAGTAGTGCCTGCAGTTCTCTTCCTCCCCTCCTGCCCACTTAGAAGAATTGGAAGACTACTAGTAGGTTTTCCTGGGGCAATCATGCTGACTTGATGAATACTGGTTCAAAGAAATGGTTCTGCAAAGACCTTGGATTGAATTTGCCCATGTGAAGCAATTAAAAGTTTGTTGGAAGGAGGGGGGGAATTGAAATATATGTGATACTTCATTTTTAAAACCCATACCAGATAGACATTTATTTCATTACTTTATAAAATGTGTATAATATTGTTCACTGGTAGAAATAGTTTTGTTGAAAATATTGAAACATTCAAGCAATAGAGTTGACAGTTTCCTTTAAAATTGTTTTAAGTTCTCTTATAAATAGAACTAATAATGCTGAATTTTAAGGAAAGTAGGTCTTCTAACTTTTTGCAAGTGTACTTCTAATGTTGAAATAAAAAGAAATGTAGCTATCAAAGTGAAGAAAGGCATTATATTCTAGGTTGTGGTTTTCCCTTTATCAAATAGATACAGAAAATTTTAATTGGAAAATAAAGAAAAAAGAATGGCAACTATGGACCAGAATATACATTCCGGAGGCATATTTTAAAAAATCTTTCAATTTTTGAATCTAAAGTCTCATCAAAAGTTCCTCTTCCTTTTCCTTTTCCTTCTCTCTTTGTTTTCATTCTATTCTTTTCATGATTTTTTGAAAAATAAAGGTTGCTGTGTTACAATGCCCTTATTCTTTCACATGTTTAGTTTATGTAGTGTATTAGAATTGTAAGTCATCCAGACAGTTGGCTGAGATGGGCAGCTATAGAATGTATGTATAAATAATAAATAAATATTTCTAATATAGACCAATTTTTCATATCTAGTTTATGAATGATTTAAAATAAAATACATGGGAAAATATTCCATAATTTATTATTTTGCATTTTCAGTTGGATGGAGAATAACACCATGCTCCTCCCTGTTTTCACATCAGTGGAGATCTTTTCTTGCAGATCTGCTCCATACTTTCTCTACCTTCTAATTGACTTTTCTTTCTCTCCTGGTGTGATGCAATCATTTCTGTATCACACATCCGTTTGCAGGAGATGTTGCGGACAGAACATTCTTCCCCTCCTTTCTCCACTGGATTTCCAGTGTCCTGTCACATTTTCTGTGCCTCTGGTGTGATTTGTTCTATTTCCAAAACAGGTCTTCCAGTTGGCAAGGCTGAGTTCTTCCCATCATTTCACTCCCATTGTTTGTTTTGGAGATGATCCTTAGGAAATGTGCCAGATAATTAATGGAAGCATCACATCTCCTGTTTTAAGATAACCTCGAAAGCACAGATCCATCAACATTCTCATTTTATTAAGAATGTGAAAGAAATTGCTTGAAGTGGAATGTCTTCTATGCTTAAATTGATGTGGGTTTTTCTATTTGCCAGAATAGTTAAACTGAAATATTGAAGTAAAAAGAGTGTGAAGTGTTTTATTCAAGCAATTAGAGGTTGGGTTGAAATTTGCCTTTTAAGAATATTAAATATTTGAAGACAACTCACTATTTTCCTTAAGACTGTTTAGACTAGAGTTTTTTTATTTGGTTTCATCCAAATATGCCTGGAGCGCACAACTTTTGAGGAAGACATTACATTGATGTGGGGAACGTAAAAGCTTAGCATGTAAAAAACTAAATGCTGACTTAATAATTTCTTGATTTGCTTCCTTTCAATTGTCTGGCATAACCAATGTTAATTTAGAACACCATGAATTTTAAACAAATGTTAATAAAAAAAATAGGTGAATTATGGGTGGGTGGGTTTCTACAACTGTCACCTCAGTTTTGCAAGTAAGGCAGCGATAGTTGGTAGACTCTAGCGTATTTACTCAAGTCTGATGTAAAAAGAATCAATTTGGCTTTCTTGTTCACCTGCTGATGGTCTTACTCTACAATTGGGGAGACAAATGGCTGCTTATAATCTTGCATTTGGTTTGTATAAAAAAAATTATCTAAACCTTTATGGAAAAAACTTTAATACTTAAGAAGCATGTGTAATTTTCCAACCTTATAATATTCGTTTACTTGCACACAAAAAAATCATTTGGAGAATCTCTCTTGCTCTGTGCATTAGTATCTATTCTTGAAAAATTCACCTTTTCTTTTGGAATAGCTACTAGATCTTCTGTTTTCCTGTTTTCTTTTTAACAGGCAGATCCATGAAGTTCAATCGTACATGGGCCGTCTGGAAACCTCAGACAAGGAGTCTGTTCATTGTGAGTAATTGGTGTATGAAAGCAACTTAACTCTTGGTTTAATCCAGTGGTAGTCAACCTGGTCCCTTCCGCCCACTAGTGGGCGTTCCAGCTTTCATGGTGGGCAATAGGGGTTTGCTGTAACTGCTTTATAAATTTTATAAAGTAAAGTTACTTCCCTACTTTATAAATCAGCATTACTGTGGAACCGGTGGGCGGTTAGAAAATGTTACTACTGACAGAGATACAAAAGTGGGCGGTAGGTATAAAAAGATTGACTACCCCTGGTTTAATCTAATGTCACAAGCATTTTGCTCTCTAATAATACCTGAGATTCTCTTTGTTGAATTCAACAAAGAAAAATAGATTAGAAAAACATGGTTTAAGAAATTAACTATTACATTTGTCAGTTTGCTGTATTTTTCAGAGTATAAGACACTCCGGAGTTTAAGACACACTTTAATTTTGGGGGAGGAAAATAAGGGGGGAAAAATTCTGCCTCTGCTTACCATCATCTATCAGTATTGTTTGCAGCCTCCAAAAGCTCCGTTGGAGAGGACACGGCATAGGCTGAAGGGTGGGGGTGAGCAGGTGGGCGGGGCTACATTTGGTGTATAAGATGCACCCAAATTTTCACCCTCTTTTAGTGGGGGAGAAAAGTGTGTCTTATACTCTGAAAAATACCTCAATAGACTTTAAAATATGTATCAATTGTGAAGCCATGACATTTGGATCACATTTATTATTTACCAGAATCTCATTGGGTGATTCATCCAATTCCTGATAGTTCCTTTTATCTGAGCTGTACAAGTTGAGATACTCATTTTGATTAAACAGGATGTTTAGTTAGAAAGAAATTGTTGTGCATCTTAAAGCAGCAAAAGAGCTTATTTTTATTTGTCTCCCTCTGTAGTGGTAGAAAATGAAATTCAGGCACGAATAGACAGAATTTTTAGCAATTTAGACCGGCTGGAAATCTTCTGCAGCAAGGAACCTCCAAACAAGCGGCAAAATGCCAAACTGTGAGTGATTGTTTTCTTGATATTATCTTAACACATTTTAATTTACTGGTACACATCAAGGGATGTGTTATTTTTATGCTGATGTTATTAAATATCTCCCAAACCAAATGAAAAATGAGAAATAATAAATGCTCTGATTCAGATAGTTTTCTTTGGCTCTATAAAGTTGTAGCTGCCATTGAGAAGGATTTTTTGCAGGGTTTTTTTGCCCCCCCCCCCCCCCCCCGAGTGATTTCTCAGCAGATATCCTGGACTGAATACTATAGGAATAGTAGGCTCAATTGGGAGTCTTGAAAAAGAGAGTATTGGAAATTTTTTCCATCTGAGGAATGAAGAGCTGCTTTTCAACTAAAATATAATGTAATAGCAACTAAAGAGGTGTTTTGTACATCAATATTTATGTGGCCAAAGTTATAATACTATTAGAGCACAGGTTTTCTATAATTATGTACAGTGTTCCACTGAACAATAGCAGGTTTGCTTTACAACATTCCTGCAGTCAGTCTTTTCCCATTAATTATTGTCTTATTTGGGGGGGGGGGGGGGACCTATTGCTTCTTTTCAGCCGGGTTGACCAGCTGAAATATGACATTCAGCATCTGCAGACAGGATTGCGAAATTTCCAGCATCGCCGTTATGCACGGGAGCAGCAAGAAAGACAACGTGAGGAGCTTCTGACTCGAACGTTCACCACTAATGTAAGTCCTGCCCTTAAAACCGGAGGACTTAGGCATAAGTTTGCTTTCTTTCTGATTTCAGTCTTCAAAATTTTACAGCCACATTTTTTAAAAAAATAGTTGTTGTTCACTTAGTTTTTTTTTTTTTTTTAACCCAAAAATTAAGTGAACAATGCACTTGACAATGCACTGGAGCTGCTTGGGGGCTGATGTAGAAAAGAGTTTGGGAGGGCAGGAAGTTTGAATTTCACGGCCATAGCATATGGTTGACTCTGTAGAGGCTTTGGGTTAAGAATGCCAAGGAAAGATAATCAAGATGCTTCCATTTCCTTCCCTCCCCCTGCAGGATTCTGACACCACCATTCCAATTGACGAAACATTACAATTTAATGAATCCCTTCAAAATGCACACCGTGGCATGGATGATCTTATTGGCAGCGGAACCAGCATCCTACAGGGCCTGAGGGATCAGAGAGTGACATTAAAGGTGGGCATAGGGTGGGACCTTCACCTTTTTTGTTTATGGTGACCAGGCATCCACTACATTTGAAATTTGAATATCAGAAATTCATCAGAACAGTTCAAGTCCCCCAATTCAGTCATTCTGGCTTTGAATTACATGGAATTTAAATCTAGCTTTATTTTTGTTATAGCTTTGCTCTTCCAAGCTGGCTGCAGTACTTTCATCCTTGGGAGGAATTGGGTGTTTTATTAATGAAATAATTCAATTTTTTTGAAGATATCTAATTAAAATAAGCACAACCATAGAAATAAGAGAATAGCAATAGCTCTTAGACTTATATACCGCTTTACATTGCTTTACAGCCCTCTCTAAGCGGTTTACAGAGTCAGCCTATTGTCCCCCACAATCTGGGTCCTCATTTTACCCACCTCGGAAGGATGGAAGGCTCAGTCTACCTTGAGCCTGGTGAGATTAGATTTGCCAAATGGCAGGCAGCAGACAGTCAGCAAAAGTAGCTTGCAGTACTGCACTCTAACCACTGTGACACTGTGGCTCAATTTTTTCCGGTTTGCTTCTAGAAGAAGCTCTTCTGACTTTTGTAACTTGGACTGTTTCACATAGTAAGGTCTTTGCATGCAAGAGATCATGATTCTCCAGTTAGCCAATTACAACTTTCCAGTGATGATTGATGGGAAAGACTCATGAATCCATAGAGAGCAACAAACTAGATAGACAAACCAAGAGTCTTTTAAGCAACTTTCTTTAGTAAAGTAATAGAGTAAAAAGAAGAAGAAGAAAGAAACCCTATCTGATGGTTGTCTCTTCCATTCTAAACTTCTGAAAGTGGATCCTCCATGCCAATGGTACCTAAGGAGATTGCATGCATGAAGTTTACTCCAGCTTTTTAGTCTTCCATTCTTCCTCTTCCTTGCTTCTTTTCCCTTCTTCAGAGGTCCTGCTCATAACCATTGCTGGTTCTGGTCTCATTTCTCCAGTCATGCCTTGTGTATGTGATCTCCTTTACTTTCCCACATTGTCTTCATATTTTCCTATGTGATCTACTTTGTAACTGTGTATTCTGCTACTATCAGCATGTTAGTGCAAAGCCCTAACATTATTCTCCCCACCTTACCCTCAAATGCCCTGTAGCTTCTTCTGCACAGGTTAAAGAAAAAAAATTAGACTGCTGAGTAGATGCTGGTGTTTGAAACCTGATGCCTGTTTTTATTCTAGCCCTACTTTGTTCTTGAGCTGATACTTGGAAGAGACTGGGTTGGTCAAGGGATGTGGGCGTGGTGGATTTGGCAGTTTCTGATGTTTTGAAAGTAGAAATATTTTGGAATGCAACTGTTTTCTCAGACCTAAGTGACCAATTCCAGAAATCTTTAAAATTGTGACAGATAAATAAAGTGCCTCTATTAAAGGAAAAATTGGAAGATGTTTTTTTTTCTTAATTTCATAGCAAACATACTCATTTTCTGTGCACCTGTGCATTGGTGGACAAACAAGCTTCCAATTGGTTACTGTTCACTGTTTAATTACACAGTGCTGCTTTGTAGTTAGACTACAAAGTCTACCATTCTGGAGAAGTCTGCAACATTCCATTTGTCCTCTTGCCCACATACAGACTGCCAAACTCTCACTGGAGTAGCCAAATCTGTGCGATCTGGAAGATGGCAAGAACATTCCAGACTTCTCCAGAATGTTCTGTACCTGGGATAGTGAGTTATACACATTCCAGTTGTGTTACTATTCTGATAGCTTGCAGGCATATTCCTTCTTACTTTTAGGTGGTTCTTATTAGCTGCTACCTTATTATCTTTATGTTTTATGTTATTATATTTTCAGCTTCAGGACCAGACCTTGATATATTCAGTATATACCATATCTCTGGCCATTTTTTCCTCCCTTCTATATGCACAAAATTGTGGATAGGATTCTATGACTGTGTAAAGTTTCATTACAGTTAGGTTGTCCATATAATGTATTTGCTCCTCCTGTAATTGTGGCGGGTCTATTTGTTTAGTCTAGCTGCATAGTTCATGTGACTTCCTTGTGGTTGCTGGACTTATTTGGTGTGATTTGCTCAACTGGCAATGGAGAAAATTCTATGTGTGATGTGGCTTATGCTAGACTTCTCTGCTGTGCGCAGAGGAAGAAAGACCATCCAGACAGTAAGCATCATACAGCCAGCGGAGCAAGCCCCAGGTAATCTGTAGGCAGCAGTGGAATCCAGTAAAAGCAGCCATCTGGAAGAGAGACACCAAGAGAGGTTCTAATGGAACAGCATCGTTCATCAGCAGCCAAGCAACTTAGTCCAAAGAATAAAAAGGATAACTACCACAAGGAAGTCACCTTTGAAGTGGGTGAACCGAGGAACAAATACATTGCTGAGATGATCACTGTAGGAGAAAGAGTAAGTGCTTGTGAGAGAAAGATAATGACTGGAGATTCAAGATGGGCTCACCTTCCCATCCCATTTCAAGATCACATTATTTATTATTTTGTTGGTTGCAGTTTCCTGGAACGGAAACTTTGCAAATAACAAGGATGATCTATATTGCTTTATGGCTGGGCAGACTCACATGGAAAAAACATACAAAATATAGAGCTATTATTAAAAATAGTTTCTTAGTTTGTGATTGAAAATTGTATGTAGGGAATTTATGTACAACAGTCAGGGGTCAGCCTGCGTTTTCCAGCAAAATCAGCCGCTCTGCAGTGAGTAAATCATGATCCAAAAGTATATTGCCATTTGACTTGATCTTAATTTGCAAGACGACTGATAATGGCATCTCAACTGTATACATTTTAAAACATTCTTCTATTGGATTGAGCACTGATATGCGATAATTTTAAAAACAGAATGGAAATATTAAAGAAAAATAGAAATTATCACTATTCTTCTCCTCTCCCCTGCCCTCCTCTCCCTCCCAAATCATTTTTTAAAATTTTAGGTGATTGTAGATACTTAAAGAAGTCATAGGGATTATAAAAAATTTCTGAAGAGCAAAAGAAATTGGTAATCGAGAATGGGTGAGGGGAAAAAAATGGATATATATAAAATAAAGTGGTTAGGGGTAAACTATGCATCTTGTTTCTGGAGAGACCGAAGGCTCTGTAGGAAATATCTGAAGAAGTGTACCTTGAAAGTCAAAAGCCCTCTCCGACAACTTTTTAAAAAACTAATATTGTCACTTTTTTTGTCACTTTCAGGGCACCCACAAGAAAATAATGGATGTTGCCAATATGCTCGGTTTATCTAATACAGTCATGCGTCTCATTGAGAAACGTGCCTTCCAGGATAAGTACTTCATGATTGGTGGCATGCTGGTGACATGCGTAATCATGTTCCTCGTAGTGCAGTATTTTACTTGAAAGGCTAAAGAACACGCTACCGGACTGGGTTGGAATTCCTTTCTACTCTGACTTCCAGCATAACTGTGAATCTCCTGGATTGGCTACAGCTGCCATGTGACTCATACGATGCTCGAGTTGAGTGGCTTTTATAGATTCTGCCGTTGGTGTGCAGAGATGCTTATCTACACAACACTCATCATTTTCAGTCATTTAGCGGGCATGTTGCCCATGTGACTCTCAGGCTTAGTCGACGAGGGCATGAATTGTCTCCTTTATTTCTCTTAATAATCCTGGCATAAGTTATAAAGCCTCTCAACAAAGTGCTCAACAAAGAAAGTATTACTATTGGATCTATAGATTTCATAGTTCCTCAAGATCTAGATGTCTATGAATACTTTGGTGAAAATGAAGCCGCTTGGCTTGAAGGACTTGTTGGCTTAACTTATTGCAGGTGTGGGACATAGGGAGACTGTCTTGTTCCCAGCAATGATTAAAATAAATAGAAATCCTTTTAGTCCATGTGCAATGGTGATGGTTTTTGATAATTATAGATTCTGTGTCTATCATTTGTCTAGCGTAAACAGACTGTGAAGACTAGCTGAACAACAGTGTAGTAACTCACTTTGAAGTAAACAATGGATGTGTTAGGGACCATGATAATTTAGATACATGTGCTAATGCTCTCTGTAGCAGAATCCTGCTTTTAGTATTGGGAAAGAAGTGTGGGACTTGCTGCTTACCATACAAGGGAATAACAAACTTCCTTACAAAATGCATTTATATGTGTGTGTTTTTAAAAAAATTTATACTTAGAATCACTGGTTCACAGTTTATCCATTGTATTTGTCACAGAAGTGTCATCTTTTAATCCCCCAGCTTTTTATGCATTCAGTTTCTTCTATTTTTCATGAATGCAAAATTCATTAATTATTTCTGCAATTTTATGCTCCAAAAAAGCTCTGAACTTTTTATACCGTGAGTTTTAACAAGATGAATTTAGCCACTTTTAAGTCTAAAGTATATAATTCCTAATGGATTTGGGGAAGGGGGCTGGGGTGATATTGAAATCTTATGCAGATCTCCCAAAAAACAGAGTTAAATCGAAAACTTCCAGGTAAATACATATTAAACTAGTATTTTGATATCTCAAACCCATTGTTCTTTTTTCCAATAGGGCCAATATTATTGTTCTATTTGAAAAACCTGATTGTGAGTAAATGAACAGCATAGATGTTGTTCTACATTACAGCAAATTATGTGGGCTGTTCTGTATTGTAAATCTCAAAGATTTCAAGAAATCCTTATAGCTGACATATCCTGCATTGTGAATTTTCTGATTGCAAATGACTATTAGTTGGCCCAGGTTAATTGGACTGACTGTCCAATTAACCTGGGCCAACTAAGGTATATTATCAAGGCTTAACTGTCATTTTCTACATTCCCAAATTCATTAATACTACTATATGCTGAAATAGACATCCAAGCATCATGTACAAATTGCAATCTGGCCATGTTCCTGATAACAATTTATTTTATTCTTGCTATATTTTTGCTGATAAGGATATTGTTTCAGTAAGTTTAAGAAGATTAGAAATACTTTCAAAACAGATATGGAAAATATTCAATAGTAATTATAGCTTCATTCTGTATTTCCCCCCCCCCCCTTATGCTGTATTGACCTACACCTTTAAATTAAAGCTCCTTTTTTTCCTTTAAAGAGTCACATGCTTTGCCTTACAGGAAGTATTTAATTGAAATATGACTAGATGTTAATTAAGTTTATTGCCATGCTATATCATACATTTTTAAAAGGTAAAATATGAAGTACGGATTTACGTGGTGAAAGATTTTTTTTGAAGGATGTATTTCTGAGTGGGAGGGATACTATGAGAACAAATTGTATTAGATATTGGAAAGCCCTTGAATCTTAATTTTCAAATTAATGTTATCTTTAGAAACATTCAGTCTGCCTTACGAAGCCCTTAGTAATGGTAGGTATAATATAAGTAAACAGATTATTATGAACAGCCATAAATGGAGGTAACTGGAACTTTAAACATAGATCCTTAAAATGAATTAGAGAGCTTGCATAGGCAGTAGAATTATACATGAAAAAATTGAAAAAAGTTTGAAAGCCTCCAAATGTGTATGGGTATGTGGCAGAACACTCTTTGTACCTCCAAATTTGTGGGTTGATGGCAACAGTATGTTGGCTTGCATATTGCACAAATCTCGTGATGGGATCCTACTGGTTTAACAACAGGTTCGATGATCACTTCATTGTTGGAGTGAACCGGTTCGTTCCCAGCTGAGCTACTGGTTCACCCGAACTGGTCCAATGGTAGAATCCCACCCTTGCCTAAATCAGACATGCATCTGAGGCTGTTCTAGTGGCACAAAAGAAGCCCACATATCTCAGGTCTATTCAGAACCATCCTTGCTGTTGACAGGGAATGCTGCATGACATGTGGGTCTCACCAGCAGTGGTAAGCACACTGAGTCACTGGAGTGTAGAGATTAAGGGCTGTACCGCCACTGGGGCAGCTCTAGTCAAGAAGGCTGTTGTCCAGATTCCCTGGAGGGAGGGTGGGAGGGTATTCCAGAGGAGCAAGAAGTAGCACAGTTTAGATTGATTGTGTCAGAGAAAGAGGGTAAGGATGGCCTCTCCCTAGTAACTCCTTGAGTACATATTTTAAGGTGCAAGCAGTCTGCTTTGGTTTGGCAAGATTTCTATGTATAGGTGAAGAGCAATAAAGAAAATTGCTTAGAAGGATCTCAACTTGTCTTTCTTGAATTTTTGGAGCCTGACAAAGGCTTATTCCATATCGAGAAGTTCTCTGTAGACCTACTTTACAGGGTTGTTGTGGGGAAAACCAGAAGGGTGCTATGTATGCTGCATTGAACTATGAAATGAAAAGTGTGGTTAAAAATTAAATGAACGAAGACATAAATAATGTAGTCTCTGCCTTCCGTACTCAACAAATATTTAATTTAATGGCTCTTTCTGGAAGAGAATAATCCCTGAATGTCAATTAAATCCCTTTCAGATCAAGTTACCTTTAAAAAAATGTTTGTAGTGATGTGCAAATTACATGGGAATAATTTCACCAAGGAAACAGAAATCAGGGTCTGCATCTGCCTGATAACAAAATAGAAGATTGCTACCTGGAATATAAGAGAGTTAATGGATTAAGGAGCATGAATTAATGAATGAAACTAAGGAAAGGGGGGGAACAGGTAAGTTGTATGGATAAACTGGAAAGGAATCTCTACAGTGGACCTGGAGAAAGGTGACCTACTCTTGTAAAGGGGAGTTGAGAATACATGCACTGGAGTGTAGTTATAGTTCATGGTCTTCTCTCTCATTCCCACCCATCCATTCATGCCATCTATTTTTCCCCATGCATCAAATTCACTTATAATGGTCTATAATATTTACCAAGTCTCATCTATTTTATTGTTTATTTATCACAGTTCACTGGACCATAACATACAAATAACAGCAGCTGACATATCCTACTTTTCACTGATATACTCAATAACCTAGATAACACCAACATTATTTCTGATACAATATACATTTTTATCTTTTCATCCACAATAGACTATGTTTTCAACTTTTCAGAGACATAAAGATGGCGTTTGATGAGTGTTTGTTTAGAAAAATATCCATTTAAGCTAAATACAAAGTTTAATAATTTCTACTTACACAGAGTAAAAGAAATGCAAGTTCAAAACCACGATAGTTTTGATAGTTTATGATGAAAGAGCGAGAATTAAGGAATGCAAGAGTGGTGAGTAACCAGGGAGAAACACTTTTTTGATGATGTTGACGGTAGATTTGGTGGGGGGGAAATGAACCGGGAAAGTGAAAGATGAGAACATTTGGGTTTGTTCTTAGAATATAATCAAATGAAAAATGGGTGTGAAAAAAGATGATATGTGCTTGGAACAGACTGAAAATTGATTCTCATGGAGTGCCAAAAAACTGTGGAAAGGGAAGTATAAAAATAAGGATGAAATAAAAGAATGGACGAGAAAAACATTCATGAGAAAATATTGCTGCGAATACGGATCAAATATATAATCTATATGGGAAGAAAAGAATTTCAAAGAGCAAGGTCTGGCTGAGATTAAAAGATGGAAGAAAATATGGGATGAGTTGGATGGAAATTTTAAAAAATGAGAGAAATAGTTTGAACCAGTTTTCTCCAGTTTATACTTTAGTTTAGTTTATACTTTATTTGTATGCCGCCCTTTTCCCTGGGGGGACTCAGGGCGGCTCACAATTGGAGGGAGGGGAAAGACAGACAAGTTACAAACATAGAACCATACATCGTTAAAAACACAACAGTCATACCATTCGAGTGGGGTTACAAATCACTAGCCCCAGGCCTGTCGGAACAGCCAGCTTTTAAGGGCTATGCGGAAGGCCTGGAGGGTGGTGAGGGTGCGAATCCCCACGGGGAGTTCGTTCCAGAGGGTCGGAGCAGCCACCGAGAAGGCTCTCCTCCGGGTAGTTGCCAGTCTACATTGGCCGGCTGATGGAATTCGGAGGAGGCCTAATCTATGGGATCTTATTGGTCTAGAGGAGGTAATTGGCAGTAGGCGGTCTCTCAAGTACCCAGATCCAATACCATGCAGGGCTTTGTAGGTGACAACTACAAAGGTGTCAGTTAAGTGACAAAAATAAAATATTGAAATGATGTGGAGGAAACCAACCAGTGGGAGTATTTTAGAAATTATATGGGGTTGATACTATGTGAAAATAAAACAAAAACATAAATGACAATGCCCAAGGGAAGAAAAGACCACATGAAATAAATGCTGTGAGAATGCTGAAAAATGCTAAAGCTATTGGTGTAAATATAACTGCAGAAACGCTAAGAGGTGATTTGCTTATGACTGTACAGCATACTTCCTGTGTGTTCTGAAGAGTGCATCTGTATCCAACAGTTGGAAGATCCTGTTTCCTTATAACAAGATGAAGGAAGATTCATTTATTAAAAGTATTTGGAAACTATTTGGCAAAAGTCTTCTGGAAAGGTACAAGAGGTAAATATTAGCAATATTTCAGAAGTGGAGGGCAATTTGGAGTGGAGGGAGAGGAAATAAGACATGGATGTGTCTTATATTTCAGTGTGCAAATACTTTATTATGCAAGCAATGTTATGTTGGTATAGAACTCGATGTACAGTAAATGTTAGATAAATTCTATAGTTCCATAAGGAATATGAGTCTGAAAATTAATTTATTGAAGACCTAGTTATGTTTGATAGGAAAATAGAATGAATAATTGCAAATTATAAATGATTAAAAATGAGAGAAATAGATGAATATTTGCTGAAGATGGGGAAATAAATTTATTAATTAAATTGATATAATTAATTATATTGATTAATTGATCCCATCTTGCTAATGTGTCTCTGGGCAAGGTATAAAGAAAATGCAGAAGACAATGCAAAGTCAACCAAAGAATAACTACAAAAATAATTATAAATGATAAAACTATTAAAGCAATAATCAGTGAGAGAGCGCCATTCATTTCCTTAAAAAGCAGAGCCCCTTAGCAAGTTTTCTACCAACTTCCCAGGATCCACAGGCCAGATGACAAAGTCATGTCTTAAGGCTCTTCCTGAAACCTAGTAAGGTTTGGGCCAATCTCACCTTGTGGGTTATGATGTTCCAAGCACTGTGGTAGAAAAGGGTCTCCTCTTTGGAATAATCAAATAACATTTCTTTCTAGATAGGCTGACCAACCTACCCTTTCTGCTGGGTTTGATAGGGCAGGTAGATATACAAGTAGTCCTCAACTTACAATTTTTTCATTTAGTGACCAAAGTTCATTACGAACCTGAACAAAGTGTCTTATGATCATTTTTCACACTAACCATTGCAGTATTTCAGTGGTGGGATTCATTTTTTTTTACTACTGGTTCTGTGGGCGTGGCTTGGTGGGCGTGGCAGGGGAAGGATACTGTAAAATCTCTATTCCCTCCTGATCAGTTGGTAGGCAGAGAATAGATGGGGGGTGGGGCCAGCCAGAGGTGGTATTTACTGGTTCTCCGAACTACTCAAAATTTCTGCTAGCAGTTTTCCAGAACTGTCAGAACCTGCTGAACCCCACCTCTGCAGTACTCCCATGGTCGTGTGATCAAAATTTGGATGCTTAGCAACAGGCTCATGTTTATGATGGTTGCAGGGTCTGAGGATCACGTGATCACATTTTGCAATCTTCTGACAAGGAAAGTCAATAGGGAATCCAGATTCATGTTACAACCATGCAACTAACTTAACAACTGCAGTGATTCACTTAACAAGTGTGGCAAAACCCACTTAACAACTTCTCAGCAACAGAAATTTTGGGCTTAATTGCAGCTTTAGCAATAGCACTTATGTACCGCTTCATAGTGCTTCTACCGCCTTCTCTAGGCGATTTACAGAGTCAGCCTATTGCCCCCAACAATCTGGGTCCTCATTTCACCCACCTCAGAAGGATGGAAGGCTGAGTCAGCCTTGAGCCGGTGAGATTTGAACTGCTGAACTGCAGCTAGCAGTCAGCTGAAGTAGCCTGCAGTACTGCACTCTTAACTACTGTGCCACCTCGGCTCTATAAATTGAGGACCATCCATAATTGGAGCAGGATATGATAAGCCATCCCTTAAATAGCCTGGTGTCTATGCCACCCATGGTGCATTTGCTGAACTGAAAATGAATTTGGATTAGATAATGTCTTTGGCTATTTTGGTTAAATGGCAGTGTATTGGCTATATTAGGAGACACACAAAAATAAGTAATATGAAAGAGAAGCAGAATACTAGCAAATATTAAAGTAGAAAAGATAGAAACAAGTAAGAATGCAAACTGAATCAATTTAGATATAGAGTATTGTGCTGTGCACCAAAGTAATTTGGCCATATATAGTAAAGAGGATGAATGAGGATTGAATCACTAAATAAATACATAAAAGAAGAGTGGATAGTTAAAGAGAAAGCCAGTAAATAGTGCTGGTGATCAGATGGAGGTAATGAAATCCTGAATCAGAAAGAGATCGGAAGTTAAAAGAATAAAAGACAATATGAGTATAAAGCAGTGCAAGTGGTTTGGAAGGTATGAAGAAATATAATGAATTGTACCTGTTTAAACTAGATTCATCTCCTTAATTTTCTTGGCTTATTTATTTCTTATTCCTTTTCTGAGCTATTCCAAACATTGCTTACCTTGGTATATCTATCTATCGTTTAGGAAAGGATAAGGAGGTTTTGAAAGAGGTCAGTTGTCTGCCGGATGCTACTGCCAGCAGTCAAGATGCGTATTTTTAAGTTAGTAAATAATGCCAGTAAGGAGTATGATGTTGCTGTTATTGTGCATCTTGGCATGAATGACCAAAAATATGTACTCTCTGTCCAGAGTGATTTCCAAAGCTTGGAAAGAAACTTAGTAGAATAGGCTGTAGGCTTACTTTTTCAGGGGGTTTACCTGAAAATAGTCTGAATAAACACACCCAATCTTTACTAAAATTTTAGGCTTTCAGTACTTCCTTAGACAGCTCAGGAAATGTTGGAATCCTAATTTCTGGAACAAGGAAAGTTAACAAGTAAACCAAGTAGGGCCAAATGTTTAATTATTCCTGAAGTTAACCAGTGCCTCTAGTTTTCTAGTCTGTTGACATCAGGGAACCAACATTTATCCTGTAGTTTTATATTCAGCAGATTCAGAGCACAAAAGAAGTGGACATCCCTCTCTTAATGCTAGTTAAACACACTTGGAGATAATCAGGCAGTTTGATTTTGCTTCCTCTTTCAGTAGCTTACAAGTTCTTGGTGTTATACTCAAAGGACGTCCAGTTCCCCAGTTTTATTTTATAAGCAAAGCTTGTCCTCTAGTGGTGATAGATGCAAGTTTGCTCTCTAATTACTGTATGTAGATTGAGGCGTCCTTGGTGCTCTCTGAGCTTCCTTGTTTTCTTGCAGATATTTCATTACCCTAACTAGGTAACATCATCAGTGCTAGTAAAGAGTGCTATTTGTTGTCAGTTTATATTTTTGTGTCTTGCCTGTTTGTGTGGGTGGGGGCTGTCTTAAGAGATTCTTTGGTTGGGTTTACTGGTGGCTTTTTGTCAGTTTCTTGATTGTGGTATTGCTTACTTGATTGTTGGTCTGAAGTTGACCTTGGAGTTAATCTATGATGATCTGGGTGCTGTAGGTGCTGTAGTCTTTTTCTCTTTTGGGCTGGTGATTGTCTCGGTTGCATAGACTATAGATGTTGTTAATGTATATGTCTCTATTGATGGCTGATTTGTCAGAGTGCCAGGCTTCTAGAAATTCCCTGGCATTTTTGGACTTGGCCTGGTCTAGGACTGACACATTTTCCCAATTGAAACGATGGTTAAATCTGTCTATGTTTTGAAATTAAAGAATTTTCATCATCTCTTCTAACTGCCAGGTGGCGTTCAAGGATGCATTTTGCCAGTCTTCTGCTTGTTTGTCCTAGCAATTGTCACCCTTCTTACATTGGTTTGGTTTGGTTTGGTTTATTAGATTTATGTGCCGCCCTTCTCCCAAGGACTCAGGGCAGCGTACAACATTAAAAGAAACACATAATACAAAAGTTAAAAAAATTAAATAGAATATCCCAAACAAACCCAATTAGAATTAACAATAACATTTTTTTAAAAAAAAAACCAATTAAAATTAACAATGATCAATAATTTATTTTGTTTTTTCAGGCCAGGCTGGCTTGCTGGAGAAGCCAACTTTTTAGGGCGCCTCGGAAGGACCGGAGGTCGGGGATTATACGAAGCTCGGGGGGCAGCTCATTCCAGAGGGAAGGCGCTCCCACAGAGAAGGCTCTCCCCCTGGGGGTCGCTAGCCAACACTGTCTGGCTGATGGCACCCTGAGGAGGGCAACTCTATGGGATCGCACTGGACGGTGGGAGGCTAGTGGTGGCAGTAGGTGGTCTTGCAGGTATCCTGGGCCTAAGCCATGGAGCGCTTTAAAGATCATAAGTAGTACCTTGAATCGCACCCGGAAGACAACCGGCAATCAGTGCAGGCCACCTAAAAGGGGTGTAACATGGGAGCACCTAGGTACCCCCATGATAACCCACGCAGCCGCATTCTGGACCAGTTGAAGCCTCCGGGTGCTCTTCAAGGACAACCCCATGTAGAGACCGTTACAGTAGTCCAGGCGAGAAAGGATGAGGGCAAAGGATGAGGGATGCGCTCCAGGAAGGGGTGCAACTGACGTACCAGGTGCACCTGGTAAACGGCCCCCCTGGTCATGGCCATCAGGTGTTCTTCTAAACTAAGCCGCGTATCCAGGAGGACACCCAGATTGTGGGCCCTCTTTGAGGGGGCTAAAATTTCTCCCCCTATCATCAAAGATGGAACAAGATGCACAAATTGGCATGACGGAAACCATAGCCACTCAGTCTTGGAGGGATTGAGCTTGAGCCTGTTCCACCCCATCCAGATCTGCACAGCTTCCAGGCATCGGGACATCACGTCGAGGGCATCGTTTGGGTGGTTTGGGGTAGAGATAAAAAGTTGGGTATCATCAGCATATTGATGATACCGTATCCCAAAACCACGGATGATCTCACCCAGTGGCTTCATATATATGTTGAACAGGAGGGGTGAGAGAACCGACCCCTGGGGCACCCCACAAATGACATGCCTCGGGGTCGATCCCTGCCTTCCAGTCAACACAAACTGTGACTGATCTGACAGGTAGGAGGAGAACCACCATAAAACGTTCCCCCCCACTCCCAACCCCCCGAGTCGTCGCAGTAGGATACCATGGTAGATGGTATCGAAAGCCACCAAGAGATCTAATAGGACCAGGACAGAGGTGCAGCCCCTGTCCTGGGCCCTCCAGAGATCATCGACAAAACGCGACCAATGCCGTCTCCATGCTGTATCAGAGCCTGAAACCCGACTGAAATTGATCCAGGTAGACAGCTTCATCCAGGTACTGGGGAAGCTGATGTGCTACCACACTCTCGACAACCTTCGCTACAAAGACCGGATGATAGTTGGCTAAAGAATCTGGGTCCAGGGAAGCTTCTTAAAGAGTGGCCTCACCACTGCCTCCTTCAAGGCAGTTTGAAAGAACCGCTCTCTCAACAAAGCATTGGTAATCGCCTGGAGCCAGCCTCGTGTCACCTCCTGGGAAGCCGAGACTAACCAAGAGGGACACAGGTCCAGCACACAAGTGGCAGCACTGAGTCTCCCCATAATCCTGTCCATGCCCTCGGGGGTCACAGGTTCAAACTCATTCCAGATGGCCTCCACAAGATTCATCCCCATTGACTCGCCCAAATCTACCCAGTCAGAGTCCAAGCCTGTCCGGATCTGAGTGATTTTATCCTGCAGATACTGAACAAATTCTTCAGCCCTATCCTGCAAGGGGTCTTTCCCAGTTCCTTGGTTAAGTAAGGAGAGGGTCACCCTAAACAGGGCGGCTAGGCAGTTATCTGTGGACATGATAAGAGCGGAAAAATGTTGCTGTTTTGCTGCTTTTATTGCCACTAAGTAGGATTTAATATGAATTCTTACTAGTGTTCGATCAGATTCGGACTGGCTGGCTCTCCAACCACTCTCTAGGTGTCTTTTCTAGTGTTTCATTTCCCGGAGCTCCTCGGTAAACCAGGGAGCTACCCGGGATCAACACCGGATCAGAGACCACAAAGGCACAACACGATCCAAAGCCCCAGTGGCCGCCCTATCCCAGGCTTCCACTATGGCTTCAGTCAAGTTGTGAGCAAGGGATTCAGGAAATGTCCCAAGCTCCATCAGGAACCTTTCGGGGTCCATCAGGCGCCTGTGATGGAACCATCTAGTCAGTTCTGACTCCCTGCGGTGAGGAGTAGCAGTATGGAAGTCAAGCCTGATGAGGAAATGATCCAACCATGACAAGGGTTGGATAGAAATATCCCCTAAATCTAGATCATTCATCCACTGGCCAGAGAGAAAAATCAGGTCGAGCGTGTGTCCCCCATTATGGGTGGGGTCTTGAATTAACTGAGTTAGGTCCATAGCCATCATGGAAGCTATGAACTCCCGAGCTGACTCAGATGTCTTGCCAATGGAAGGCAGATTGAAATCCCCCAAAATCATAAGCCTGGAGAAATCAACCGCCAATCCAGCTAACACATTCAGCACCTCCGGCAGCACCCGATAAAACGTAGCAGGGAGACAGGTACATAACAAAAAGGCTCACCTGAACTCCACCTGAACTCCAAGGCCCCAATTCACAAAAAGGGACTCACACCCACCTATCTGAGGCACAGTGACCTCTTGAGGTTCGAGACTTTCCCTAATAACCACCGCCACCCCCCCACCCCTGCCCTGGGCTCTCAACATTGTGTGTTGTCGATGTTTCCTGTTTTTTCTTTTGAGGTTGCTGCATCTTTTGGTTTGCTTAGGATTGTGATGGCGAACCTATGGCATGCACCCACAGTTGATACACAGAGCCATTTGTTAGGGCACATGAGGCATTGGCCTATCAGCTTCAGCATGCATGTGCACCCTGGCCAGCTGACTTCAGCCTTCTTTTTTGACAATTTTTCACCCTCTGGAGGCTTCAGGGAAGCCTCCTGAAGCTTTCAGAGGGTCTCGGGGCGGGGCAGGGGAGGCTGTTTTCACCCAGAAAGCCTCTGGAGCCTGGATAGGGTAAAAACGGGTCCATTGGGGGCCAAAAGTGAGGGGAAGGACAGGTGTGTGTGCAGGGTGTATGTGTGCACACATGCACGCAGTGGGTCGCACTCATAGCATTATGGGTGTGGCACACCCACACATGACCCCCCCTGTGTTCCCCCCACTTTGGGCACGCGATCCGAAAAAGATTAGCCATCACTGGCATAGGATGTTTTGACTTTGGTTGGCTTGTGTGTTATGCTGATTCCCTCTGGTTGTAGTAGTTTGTTGGTGGTTTCTGAGATATTCTTGATGTATGGCAGCATAATTCTTTTTAGGATTTATGTTGGTTGTGCTGTATTGGGTTGAGAAGTGAGGGACTTTTTCATAATGTTGCATGGGTGTTGTGGCCCAGCAGGAGCCGTTGGAGCTGCTGATGGACTCTGATAGCGAGGACCCCTATGATCCTGCTATGGAAGATGTGGAGGACTCTGGGCAGGGTTCAGATTCAGAGCAGGGACCAGAGAAGCTGGTTGGCCACCAGGAGGCACCTGAGGCATGGAGCAGTGGGGAGTTTGTCCCTGACGCCAGGCAATGGAGGGCGAAGAAACGGAGGCAGCAGTTATGGAGACTGACTCATAAGAGATAATCAAGCCCGGGTGGTTGTGGCTTGGCCCCTCCCAAGAGAGTATATAAGAAGAGTCTTTGGGAGGAGTCCTTTTGCAGGACACAACCGTTCGTAATAATCTGGAGAACTTCTTGTCTGGTCTGCCTTGTGTTCCCGTGTCTGTTGGAGTCTGGGTTGCTGCCAACGTCTTGCCAGTGAGTCGTGTCTGGGCTTTCAGCCAACAGGATTATAATTTCTGTGAATAAAGAGTGGCAAACAGCTAAGCCTGTGTCTGTGTTCATTACCGGATGGAGGGGGGGGGGCAGAACACATGGGTATCTATTTTGTTGGAATGTGTTGTGGAGATGGTCTATTTCCTTGTTCTGTTCCGGATTACTGCAGTGTGTTTAGGCCCATTTAAACAAAGTCTTACACAGTTTCTCTTGTGGGAAGTTAGGTTGTTGCTTTGGTAATGGAGCACCTGGTTAGTATGGGTAGTTTTTCTGTAGGCTTGCACTTATATATGTAGATTTGTCTCCCCATATCTTAATAGAAATTTGATAAGAATGTTTGCTAGAGATTTACTTTTAATTTCCACTATTTAATCTCCAGAATGGCATAGAAACATTTAAAACTGATTCATTGAGCCTGTCTTTGAGGTTTTTCTTTTTCTTTTCTTTTTTTATTTATTGTCCCAAAGGTGCTTTTGAAAAGGCAACTGGACTATTCTTTCCGTGAAATAACTTTTTAACATTACTTTTGAATTTCCCTACTGCCAGTTTAAAATTATGCCCCTGTGTTTTAGATTTTTGCTTAATATTGAAAACATTGTCTTCTAGAATACATTCACATCCTTAATATATTTAAGTTTCAATCATGTCTCCCCCACTTTGTCGTCTGTTCTCCAGGCTGTAAATATCCAGTTTCTCCAATCTTTCCTGTGCCTCATATCTTGCACCATTTTTGCTGCCCATCTCTGGATGCACTCAATGTTATCAATATCTTTGTTTAAGTGAGGTCTCTAGAACTGGACACAGTATTCCAAATGGGGTTTGACCAGTGGTGGGATTCAATTTTTTTTACTACTGGTTCTGTGGATGTTGCTGGAGGGGGGGGCATGGCAGGGGAAGGATACTGTAAATCTGCAATCCCTCCACACTTCAGGGGAAGGATACTGTAAAATCCCCATTGCCTCCCCATCAGATGGGACTCTGGAGCCAAAGAATAGATGGGGAGGGGCCAGTCAGAGGTGGTATTTACCCGTTTTCCAAACTAGTCAAAATTTCCATTACTGGTTCTCCAGAACTGGTCAGAATTTGCTGAATATTACCTCTAGATCTGACAAAAGCCCTGAATAGCAAGATTAGGACCTCCTTTTTCCTGCTGATAATCCCTCTAGTATGCCAGGATTTTATTATTTTGCCTTCAGAGAAGTTTAGCCATACTTCAATTTACAGTCATCTGCTATGAATTCATCTAAATCTTTTTTCCCTGATGGTCTATCTAATAGTATACCCACAATACCTTATCCTGTTAGCATCATTGCTATGGGTGAGCGGAAACTTATTTTACCTGACAAAAGCTCTCAATATATTCCACAATGGAAGAAAAGGTTTATATACTGTGTAGGAAGAAAACAGACACTTCTTCTCTCATTCTGAATGGAATGCAGCATTTAAAATTTTGCCTCTCTTAACAAAATATTTGAACAAAACAGCAAATATATAGGAACTGGCTTCATTTGAAGTGCATTGCTGGGGAAAACAGTAATTGGAAGACAGATGTGCTGTCCTTACAAATAATGTGCTTTCTGGGCCCACAAAGTATAAAACTGTGGTCTTAAAATGCCAGATGTTATAGGAAGATGGCTTCAGTGGGGGCTTTGATGTACAACATTGCTTTTCCTACTGTTTCAAATGGATAATAATACAAAAATTGCTTTGTTGGACCAGGGGAAGAGGAGTTTTGGGGGTCCAACTGTCTGCTGGTTTTTGTAGTCGAATGGAATCCCAAGCCTTTGATTCTCAGGAGACCAACTATTTCTATATATGGAGATTCTGTCTGATCATTGGTCATGAAAATTATTTATGAGCCTTTTATGAATTTGACAGGTTGTGAAGAATACTTTATTTTGTTGGCATTCCTAAACGATCCAGCAGAGGGCAGGAAAATGCCAGCAAAAAAAGACCAGGCTAACATCAGACCTCGTTTAATGTAAAAATACACCATTTATACTTTTTCAGTGCTACAAAATCAAACATTTAGTGCAGAAAACAATGAAAATTAAAGGAGGCTGTGCTTAAAACAGCCTCTTTCTATAATGTGTCAATCAGACCAAGAGGAAAATATTTAAAACAGGGAATAAAACTTCCCAATAATTCTTTTCTTCTAAAAGCAAAGTATATACATTGTTTACACAAAGTCTGCTCAACTGGAAGCCATTCAGCTGCTTTCAACTTAGTTTCAGCTACATCACTGAAAATATTTGATTATTCTTTTAACAAACATTTCAGTGTTTGGAATTAACAGATAGGTTTAGCCCATGATTGGAGCTATAACAAGGCTAATGTCAGGGTTCCAAATAACACCCCAAAAGATCCCAAAAGGAACTAGCTGCAGGCCTGACAGCTAGAGTACTGGAATGGGTACAACCTCTTTCTCCAGTTCCTCTAGTTTTAAAATCTGAAGAGGGTGTAAGCACATTTCCTTAACAGTCCCCTGTGTTGTTCACTAATGTAACTATCTTTAAGTTGTCTATAAGTACTTATTGACAGATAAAGATAAAGTAGAAGGTTACTTGGAATCAAATAAGCTTTCCTTCAGTTCACATATTGAATAGCTACTTAAATTGATTGATTGATTGATTATACAATACAATACAATAGCAGAGTTGGAAGGGACCTTGGAGGTCTTCTAGTCCAACCCCCCTAAGTGCCATCAAGATGTGATTAGCTATTAATGAGAACTTCTCTCTGACAATCTGACCCTAACTCAGTCTTTCTGGTCTTCCAATGGTGCATTCATTGCCATTGTAACTGAATCCATCTATGCTGGTCATCACCTTCTACATTTCTCAGTATTAGAGTTTCTCCAAAGAGGTAGATCTTTGCATAATGTACCTCTTCCCAAATTAATGAAAATGTTGTCATTTGGATTTTCATTTTTCAGAATCTTGTAAAACTCTTCTTCAAACAACTGAAAAAAGAATATATGATATTGACACAAGATATTGAAATCCTAGAAAATTGCTGCTTTTCAGATCTATCAGCAAAAAGCAATAAAGGAACAAACAATCAAGAAATATTCTGCAAGCTAGTACTAGGTAGGGTAACAATAAAGGCCTTTGAAAAAATATTCTGATGCTATGTGTCTATGCTTGCTGTGCACACAATATTTACCCCATGATGTTCAATGCAAGCAGTACAATAGGAAGAGTATTGATACTTTTGAATTTTGGTGATGGGCAAAACTCCTGAGAATCATAAATAACCCCCCAAAAAACAAAAACAAAACTCAAATAAATTGGTTCAGAGTTTTTATTTGAGACACAAATGATTAGGCCCAAATTATCATATTTTGAACACATAATGTGAAATCTCAGCTCCACTGAGAAGTCTATAATGCTGGGAAAGATAGAAGGAAAAAAGAAGAGGACAACCAGTAACAAGGTGGATAGAATCGATTACAGTGGTGATAGGTATACCACCCAAATACCAGACTGGTGGCAGATCAGAAAATATATGTGGGGTCACTGAGGGCAACACTGAGGTGATGATACATATAAAAAGGAAAATTCAGTATAAATGTGTTTTTGAGTACAGAAATGAATGGAAGACTTTGTCTGGATTTTTTAAAAAGTCAAAAATTGGTGTATGAATAGCACAGAATGAAAACTAGATTCTAAATCCTTTTTCTTGCTTTCCAGAAATCATGTAAGAACTTAAAATATCTGATCCTACTGTGATTCCTTTACTACTTTTGCATTGAATAGCAGGGTGTTTTGTTTTTTTGCATTCCCTTTATACATTCTTGGCCATTAAAATGATACTAAGTGTATATTTCATATTGAGAAGCTTTTATGATACAGTAGTTTCAGTTACAAATTGCAGTCCAAAGAAAGCTATTCAGTGTGGCCAGGTAATAACTGTTTAAAATTATTTGGGCCCTGAAGTAATTTTGTTTAGCTTTTTGGGATAGATGATATTGGAGATGATAGATACTTTTTGAGGGTTCATTTGGGTACACTTTCAATGGTTTAACACACCAATTGATTTTCATGATTCTCTAGCAGAAAATAGCAATAGCAATAGCAGTTAGACTTATATACCGCTTCATAGGGCTTTCAGACCTCACTAAGCGGTTTACAGAGTCAGCATACCGCCCCCACAGTCTGGGCCCTCATTTCACCCACCTCGGAAGGATGGAAGGCTGAGTCAACCTTGAGCCGGTGAGATTTGAACCGCTGCAGATAACAGTCAGCTGAAGTGGCCTGCAGTACTACACCCTAATCACTGCGCCACCTTGGCTCCAAATGCATGGGCTGCATGTGTAGAAAGTTTATGTTTCTATCTTTAGTATAAAAAGATGGCAAAGTACTGCATTTCTATGAGATTTGGAGGTTGCTCTTCTACATTGGCTGGGTTACTACCTCAAATTTCTCAAGGCCTGCTTTTTACTATCCCAGGTTCTCAAGAAATAACATGCTACCTGGAAGCTGGTTGTGATTCACATATCTGCTTTTGGTCTCAACAGATATGTATTACTTATGATCAAAGAGTGAGCATTTGTAGGCTGGATTTGGCCCACAGGCAACCAGTTGATAAACAAATCATGTAAAGAATTTGGATGGATATGAAAAGGCCATTAAAACTGAAGCTTAGCCAGCAATGTGAGGAAATGCGTGGATGGTTGTTAATTAAACCTTTTGTTTTGCAAAAATGCCAAAGCAGCTGGGAATTGGCTAAAATGCAGACTCCAGCTTGAAGGAGTAGCTTACATTTCGACTACCCTTTCATCAAACTGTAATTAGGAAAGTCGAAGGTGGGATGGAGAACTACATCCATTTACCCACCCACTCAGCGTGTTTCTGTTCTGTTAAGAGTGAAATAGTCTCTTTTCAGCACCCGGACAGCTCCATTTTGTCTGCAAATGCCTAAGGAAGCAAGTCGGATGTGTAAGAATACATATATTATATTTTTGGGGGAGAAAGCTTTCCTTTTTGGCGACCTGTTCACATATCCATTATTACTGAAGAGGTCTTGGAAAAAATCACAGTTGAAAACTATAGTTCTTTCTTTACAGTTTTATAATCTATGGGTTGGGTTCATTTCATTTCATTTCATTCATTTTATTACATTTATATGCCGCCCTTCTCCCCAAGGGGGACTCAGGGCGGCTCACAATTCAAATCAGGGGAGGGGGTACAGACAAAAAATAAAAAAGACGGAACATAACAATACATAATTTAAAAACCGCACAGCAGTCATACCATTCAAGGCGGGGGGCAACAGCTCTTTAGCCCCAGGCCTGTCAGAACAGCCAGGTTTTAAGGGCTTTGCGGAAGGCCTGGAGGGTGGTGAGGGTTCGAATCTCCATGGGGAGCTCGTTCCAGAGGGTCAGAGCAGCCACAGAGAAGGCTCTCCTCCAGGTAGTCGCCAGTCGGCATTGGCTGGCGGATGGAATTCGGAGGAGGCCTAATCTGTGGGATCTAATCGGTCTAGTGGAGGTAATTGGCAGCAGGCGGTCTCTCAAGTACCCAGGTCCAATACCATGAAGGGCTTTATAAGTGACGACTAGCGCCTTGAAGCGTATCTGGAGACCAATAGGCAGCCAGTGCAGCTAGCGGAGGATAGGTGTTACATGGGTGAACCGAGGTGCACCCACGATCGCTCGTGCAGCTGCATTCTGGACAAGCTGAAGTCTCCGAATGCTCTTCAAGGGCTGCCCCATGTAGAGCACATTGCAGTAGTCCAGTCTAGAGGTCACAAGGGCACGAGTGACTGTTGTGAGGGCCTCCCGGTTCAGGTAGGGACACAACTGGTGCACCAGGCGAACCTGGGCAAATGCCCCCCTGGTCTCAGCCGACAAATGGTGTTCGAAAGTCAGCTGTGGATCCAGGAGGACTCCCAAACTGCGAACCCTGTCTGAGGAGCGTACTGTTTGACCCCCCCAGCCTGAGTGATGGAATACTTGGCCAATTAGTAGGAGGGAAACACACCAGCCACTCGGTCTTATCCGGATTGAGTACAAGCTTGTTAACCCCCATCCAAGCCCTAACAGCCTCGGGGCACTGGCACATCACGTCAACCGCTTCACTGAGTTGGCACGGGGCGGACAGATACAACTGTGTATCGTCCGCATACTGATGGTATTTTATCCCGTGCTGTCGAATGATCTCACCCAGCGGCTTCATGTAGCAGGGACGTGCAGTCACTAGAGGCAAGGGAGGCGGAGCCTCCCCAGTCTCCTGAGAGAAAGGAAAGAGTTTTAAATATTATTTTTTAATGAATTAAAGCCAGGATAGTTGCTACCAGATTTCAAGTCACAGTGGCTTGGTGTCTGCTCTCAGTGTTAACTAGGAGGAGGCCAGAGAACTCGGGGCCTCTTTTGCTTAAGGAATTTTTCGCCTTTTAAAAGTTAAGGCGGAGTTAAAAAGCAAAAGATTTAATATGCAAAAGAGGCACTGATTCTCCCGCCTCCTGATCTGGAAGCAGCGAATCATGTCTTGCATTTGAGCGACTACGCAAGTGCAAGGGTGATTCTGGAGAGGTTTTTCTTTCACCAGCTGCCATTTCTTCTGCAGCCAACCCAGCACCGGGGAGGAGGAGGAGGAGGAGGAGGAGGAGGAGGAGGAGGAGGAGGAGGAGGAGGAGGAGGAGGAGGAGGAGGAGGAGGAGGAGGAGGAGAGCAGTGAGCCCTTGTGGCTGGCTGGGGAGGGACTCACCGCTCTTCTCCCAGCCAGCCAGCCATTCACCCCCACCCGACCTGCTCCCTGCTTGGCCAGCCGGCTGGCACAAAGACTCACCGTTCTTCTCCTCCCAGCCAGCCAGCCAGCCACCCCCACCCGACCTGCTCCCTGCCTGGCCGGCCAGCCGGCACAAACACAAACCGCTCTTCTCCTCCCAGCCAGCCAGCCACCCGACCTGCTCCCAAGAATGTCAGCGGGGATGGAGGAGGCGGGTGGCGAGGAGGCAGAGCGCGGCAGCGGCGAGAAGCAACACCCCCGCCGCTGTGTCCGACAGGCATCTCGCATTTATGTCCATCATAAACGAGAGACGCCTATCGGACACAGCGGCGAGGACGTTGCTTCTCGCCGCTGCTGCGCTCTTGCCTCACCAATGGTATCCCTCACCGCACGTCACTGTCATGTAGATATTAAACAGGAAGGGGGACAGGACCGAACCCTGCAGCACCCCATAATTCAGAGGCCTAGGGGTCGATCTCTGCCCTCCGACCAACACCGAATGCGACCTGTCCGAGAGGTAAGAGGAGAACCACCGTAGAACAGTGCCTCCCACCCCCACCTCCCGCAGTCATTGCAGAACGATACCATGGTCGATGGTATCGAAGGCGGCTGAGAGGTCAAGGAGCACTAGGACGGAGGCATAACCTCCATCCCTGGCTCTCCAGAGATCATCGGTCAGCGTGACCAAAGCGGTTTACGTGCTGTAGCCAGGCCTAAATCCCGACTGGTAGGGATCTAGATAATTGGTTTCCTCCAAGGACTGCTGGAGCTGAAAGGCCACCACTTTCTCAACAACCTTCCCCATGAAGGAGAGGTTGGAGATTGGACGATAGTTGTTTAAAACAGCTGGATCCAAAGATGGCTTCTTCAGGAGGGGTCTCACCACCGTCGCCTTTAAAGCGGGGGGAAAGAACCCCTCCCGAAGGGACGCGGTAACAACCACCTGGATCCAGGCCCGTGTCACCTCCCTCCTGTTAGCAATCAGCCAGGAGGGGCACGGGTCCAGTACACATGTGGAGGCACTTACAGCTCCCATGGCCTTGTCCACGTCCTCAGGGGTAACAGCTTGAAAATCAATCCAGTGATGTCCATCCAGATTCTCGCCTGGTGCCTCGGCTGGCTCTGCGCAATTGGAGTCCAGGTCCATCCGAAGCCGAGCAACTTTATCCGCGAGGAATTGGACGTAGTCCTCAGCTCTGCCTTGCAAAGGATCACTCGCATCCCTCCTGTTTAGAAGGGAACAGGTTATCCTGAACAAGGCGGCTGGGCGCGACTCAGAGGACGCAATCAGAGAGGCAATGTGTGTTCTTTTTGTCGTCCTAATTGCCCGAAGGTAAGCTCTGATGCTGGATGTTAAAAGCGCTCTGTCTGACTCAGACTTACTGGATCTCCATCGTTGCTCTAGGCGTCTCTTTCGGCGCTTCATCTCCCGGAGTTCCTCAGTAAACCAAGGAGCCCTCCTGGATCCACTGCCTCGGATCGGCCGTAAAGGCGCAATCCGGTTAAGAGCCCCTGCCGCTGCTGAATTCCAAGCAGCAACCAGAGTCTCCGCTGGATTGCGGGTGAGGGTATCAGGAACAACACCAAGCTCTGTCTGAAAGCCCAAAGGGTCCATAAGGCGCCTGGGGTGGAACCACCTAATCAGTTCCTCCTCCCTACAGTGGGGGTTTGGTCTCCGAAAGTCAAGCCTCAGTAGGTAGTGGTCTGACCATGACAGGGGTAAGATCTCGCTACCCCTCAAACCAAGATCACAACTCCACTGCTCCGAGAGGAATACGAGGTCGAGCATGTGACCCGCCGAGTGAGTTGGGCCCCGAATTACTTGGGTCAAGCCCATGGCTGTCATGGAAGCCATGAACTCCTGCGCTCCATCAGAGTGTTCACTGAGCGAAGGCAAATTGAAATCCCCTAGAACCATAAGCCTGGGAAACTCAATTGCCAGCTCAGCTACTGACTCGAGGAGCGAGGGGAGGGCTGCTGCAACGCTGTTGGGAGGCAGGTATGTTAACAGCAAGCCCACTTGACCCTTGAGGTCCAACTTCACCAGCAAGGACTCACACCCAACAAACTCCGGAGCAGGGATCCTACGAGGTACTAGAGACTCTCAGATAACAATAGCCACACCCCCACCCCTTCTCTGGGGTCGCGGCTGATGAAGCACCTGAAAATCCTCTGGGCATATCTCTACGAGGGCGACTCCTCCCTCTGGGCCCAGCCAGGTTTCAGTAATACATGCCAGGTCTGCCCTCTCGTCTAAAATTAGGTCCCGGATGAGGGGAGCCTTGTGAACTACAGACCTGGCATTTAGCGACAGCAGCCTGAGACCAGGGTCCTGATTACTTGCACCATCTGGCCTTGGAGTGGGACTCATAGGGCCGGAAGGAGGGATCTCTGTAATATAGCGAGCCCTCCTTCCCCGGCAATGGCCAGCCCTAAAGTCCCTGCCATATCTGCCCCTCCCTGTTAAGACCGTAATGCTCTGGCCCACTCCCGTGTCCGTAGTCCCTCCACCCAACCCCATAGCCCCCGCATTTCCCGACAAGCCCTTTGAATCAATCATCCTCTCACACAAACACAGCCACTCATCCATGCATTCCCCACATAGGTCAATTAAAACACAAAAAATACAACAATAATAAAGTTAAAAAGTGGGTACAGTCATCAATCAGGCATACCATTCACACCGCATTCCTAAAAATTTATGGCGCACTGCGCAAGTATGAATTAATAACTGTGCAGATAGTTCTTAAAATTTGAGATAGCTGAGCACCAACAGTGGTATACAAGTGGTATACAGGTGGTAGGCAGATGGTATACCTCGTTCTTGGGAAGGTATAACAAAGGGTCCAGAGTCTAAAGTCCGGTGTGGCCGAGGTGGATCGTGAAAAGGGGGGGTACATTAGAAACATTAAGTCCCCCCTTGTAGTTCTGCCATCTTCCGTCGCTCCCTCCGTTGGACAGATGTACCAAGGAGCAACCAAGGAGCAGACTATAGATGTTACTGACAAGTCCGTGGGCCTCCACACTCGTTGTAAGTGCCCCCACCCATCCAGAGTCCAGTGTGCCTCAATAAGATGACTTGGGCGGGCGCTATCCAAGATGATACCCCAAGGGCAATGGCGGGTGATAATGATGATAATGATGGTAATGATGGTAATAGTCAAAGCCAGATGGGGCTGCGCCAGCGAGTCCAGAAGCCCAGAGGCCATGGCCAGAGGAGGCCAGGTGTTGAGAGGCCAAAGCAGGGGAGAGCCAGATGCCAGGCGGAAGACACAGGAAGAGAGCCCACAGCAGCGAGGGTGGGCAGAGGAGAAATCGCGCCAGGAGAGCAGCCAGGCCAGGCAAGAAACAAACAAGCCAGGCAAGGAACGGAGGAGAAAAAAGGCAGCGTCAAACAAGCCAGGCAAGAAACGGAGGAGGAAAGAGGCAGCGTCGGCAAGGAAGCGGGGCCAAGCAGGGAGGGGAGGCTGTCTGGAAGGGCTGCTGCGACGCCAGGCAAAGCCAGCCGCCCAGTTTGTCCAGTCCCAATAATAGTCCAGCTCACTCACCCCCTCTCCGGGGTGATGGTAGTCGAACGAAGCCCCCAAAGGTTCAGCAGGTCAAATGGAATCACTGAAATCGCTGGAAAATGCCGCCGCTGCTGCCAGCGTAACGCCGCCTCCCCCACCACCGAACAGCACAGGCAGCACAAAAGTCTCCGAAAATTGTATGGTCCAGGGCCGCCTAGAAGTGGCGATCCCCCCCAAAGGTCTGGGTTCAATTCAATTGTGTAACAGGGAGCCCACCAATATAAGATTGTCCCCTAAATCAGAGTGGATATCTGCAGAGGGCTTATAGGATGATGTTGATGAAGTTCTGTCCCGAGACTAGATGGTTCCGCCCCAAGACTAGATGGTTCCGGCCCAGGCGCCTGATAGACCCTGAAAGGTTCCTGATGGAGCTTGGGACTTTCCCTGAATTCCTTGCTCACAACTCGATCGAAGCCCTAGTGGAAGCCTGGGATAGGGCGGCCATTGGGGCCTTGGATCATGTTGTGCCTTTGCAGCCTCTGACACAGTGTCGATCCCAGGTAGCTCCCTGGTTTACCAAGGAGCTCCAGGAGATGAAACACTGGAAAAGATGCCTAGAGAGTGGTTGGAGGGCCAGCCAGTCTGAATCTGATTGAACACTAGTAAGAATTCATATTAAATCCTACTTAGTGGTGATAAAAGCGGCAAAATGGCAACATTTTTCCGCTCTTATCGCATCCACAGATAACTGCCCAGCTGCCCTGTTTAGGGTGACCCGCTCCTTACTTAACCAAGGAACTGGGAAAGACCCCTAGGGCTGAAGAATTTGTTCAGTATCTGCAGGATAAAATTGCTCAGATCCGGACAGGCTTGGACTCTGATTGGGTAGATTTGGGTGAGTCGATGGGGATGAATCTTGTGGAGACTATCTGGGATGAGTTTGAACCTGTGACCCCTGAGGGCATGGACAGGATTATGGGGAGACTCAATGCTGCCACTTGTGTGCTGGACCCGTGTCCCTCTTGGCTACCAGGGCGGTGACACAAGGCTGGCTCCAGGTGATTACCAATGCTTCATTGAGAGAGGGGTTCTTCCCCACCACATTGAAGGAGGCGGTGGTGAGGCCCCTCCTTAAGAAGCTTCCCTGGACCCAGCTTCTTTAGCCAACTATCATCTGGTCTTTGTAGCAAAGGTTGTCAAGAGTGTGGTAGCACGTCAGCTTCCCCAGTACCTGGATGAAGCTGTCTACCTGGATCCGTTTCAGTCAGGTTTCAGACCTGGGAACAGCATGGAGACGGCATTGGTCACATTGGTCAATGATCTCTGGTGGGCCCGGGGCCCGGGGATGCTCCTCTGTCCTGGTCCTATTACACCTCTCAGCGGCTTTTGATACCTTCAACCATGGTATCCTACTGTGACGACTCAGGGGTTGGGAGTGGGGGGCACCATTTTATGGTGGTTCTCCTCCTACCTGTCAGATCAGTCACAGTTTGTGTTGACTGGAGGGCAGGGATCGACCCTGAGGTGCATCACTTGTGGGGTGCCCCAGGGGTCGGTTCTCTCACCCCTCCTGTTCAACATATATGAAACCACTGGGTGAGATCATCCATGGTTTTGGGGTACGGTATCATCAATATGCTGATGATACCCAAGTTTTCATCTTTACCCCAAACCACCCAAACGATGCCCTTGATGTGATGTCCCGATGCCTGGAGGCTGTGCGGATCTGGATGGGATGGAACAGGCTCAAGCTCAATCCCTCCAAGACTGAGTGGCTGTGGTTTCCGTCATTCCGATTTGTGCATCTTGTTCCATCTTTGATGATAGGGGGAGAAATTTTAGCCCCTCAAAGAGGGCCCACAATCTGGGAGCCCTGGATATGCGGCTTAGTTTAGAAGAACACCTGACGGCCGTGACCAGGGGGGCCTTTTACTAGGTTCGCCTGGTACGTCAGTTGTGCCCCTTGCTGGATCGGGATGCTCTGTGCACCGTCACTCATGCCCTCGTCCTTTCTCGCCTGGACTACTGCAATGCTCTTTATATGGGGGTACCTAGGTGCTCCCATGTTACGCCCCTTTTAGGCGGCCTGCACCGGTTGCTGGTTGTTTTCTGGGTACGATTCAAGGTACTACTTATGACCTTTAAAGTGCTCCATCGCTTAGTCCCAGGGTACCTGTGAGACCACCTACTGCCACCGGTAGCCTCCCACCATCCAGTGCGATCCCATAGAGTTGGCCTCCTCAGGGTGCTGTCGGCCAGACAGTGTCGGCTAGACCCTCAGGGGGAGAGCCTTCTCTGTGGGAGTGCACTCTCTCTGGAATAAGCTGCCCCTGGAGCTTCGTATAATTCCCGAACTCTGGTCCTTCCGACGTGCCCTAAAATGCTGGCTTTTCCAGCAAGCCGGCCTGGCCTGAACAAAATAAAATAAATGATTGATTTAATTGTTAATTTTCATCTAATTTTTAAAATGTTATTGTTAATATTAATTGTGTTGTTTTTGGATACTCTATCTAATTTCCTTTTTAACTTTTGTAATATGTGTTTTTTAAATTTTGTATGCCGCCCTAAGTCCTTTGGGAGAAGGGTGGCATATAGATCAAACAAACAAACAAACAAACAAACAAACAAACAAACAAACAAGAGAAGTAAGATCTGTTACTAAGGAAGGAAACAGATAAATGGGACTTAAGCCAGGGGTGGGTTCCTATACCAGTTGGTACCAATTTGCTGCATGCACACTTTGCTGTGTTGCTGGTGCATGCACAGTTGACGAAATATTGTTCTGCGCATGCACAGAAACATGCCGCCAACAGCATAAGAGATCAGGGAAATGGTTCAGGGCCATGGGGAGCCTGGGTTGCCCCCCTGGGTTTTGCGACCCAGGCCATAATTCCACTATTGGTTTGGACGAACTGGGCTGAACCAGGAGCAACCCACCTCTGACTTAAGCCCATACAAAATTTTTTCCAAAACAACTCCACTTCTATTTTTTTTAAAAGATAAAAGAGGGAAAGCACATCTATACTTAAAAGCTTCTGTTTACTACAGCCATTCTAATTCTAACATAATAGTTTTAAGCCTCTGTGGTATCTGATTCTTAGTTTGCTGTACCTTATAGGGATGGCATAAGCCAACCTTGAATGAGTTATTTTATCAACTACTGAGGGAGGTTTTGCATGAATAAAATATTTTGCATGCGTAAAATAATCAGTCATCCTATGCATGGGAAGAATTGTTATGCTCAATACAACGTGGATTATGGATTCTCAACTCTCTAGATTACTCTGCATTTCTATTCCTTTCCCTACATGACTTCCATCATCCTTGGGCTGTATAGTTTTTCTTCTGTGGCCAAAAGTTTCAATCAACAGCAGTCCTCCGACTCCTTCCCCAAATCTCTGCCACCATCCTCAGGTGCTCCCTCTTTTATTAAGTCATTGTTGTTTTCCAACCTGCACTCCTCCAGATACCTTAGATTAGAATCCTGTTATGTTACAGGACCTTGACCAATCATTAAATGAAGTTTGTTAAACACCCAACAGATTTTAGCCTGGAATAAAAAATAATGTAGAACCATGACAATGAAGGGGGAGAGACTATAATGCAGCATTCCATAATCTGATAGCATCCAAGTATATGGGACTACAGCTTCCATCATTCCCCATACTAGTTGGGCAATGGTTAAATAAAACTGATTCAGTTTTTGAAGACTTCAGCTTATTCTTTCCCTCCGTTCTCTTGGATTGAAGAAATGTCTTGCAGGCCTTTTGTCAAATACTTGACTGATATTTCATCTGGTATTCCCCTCCCCCCCAACGCGTTGCTCAAACTTTTAAAAACCTAAGCAATGTCAACTGCATGTCTTAGGCTGGCTCATTAGGTGGTTTTTGCAGGCCCAGGGTGCCCCACCCCTGCTGCTAGCATCTATCTGCAGCAGTACTACTAATGAAGCCCTGATGCTCCTCAACATTTTTTGAGGGCTGAGCTGTCTTAAACAATGGATTTACAGATAGGAAAGCAGAGCTGCCTGTCTTTTGATTAGTGGCTTGTGGTAGCTGAAAGGCAAGTCAGAAGAACTGTAAGAAGCTATGACAAGCACACTTCTCCTTTGCTAATGTCATCCAGTAGGGGCAGAGGCCCAAGGGTCTCGCACAGTAATTCATATATTCTGATTTGCCTATATCAGGAAACAGCTGGAGACCACTTAATTTTTACAATGCAAGGTTTTAGGCCATGGAGGCCATGGCCTCAGGCAGCAATGTGAGATTTTGAGCCTGAGAACAGAAATTTCAATTAGGCAATTTGGATCCTTTGAAAATTTAAAAAAAACAAAAACACCTTTGAGGAGGACTTTCAGAATGACTTTCTCTTTACCAACTTGTGTCCTATGGGCAGAGAGACAAATTATAAAACCTAGAGACAAATATAAATAAAATATTTAACAGATGAGAGAAAGGAAAAGTACCAAAATGCTGGGCTGGGCCTTTAAGGATTGCTGCTCTTCAACCATTACCAATGAAGGAAAAAGACGTGGAAGGATATAATGTGTGTCATTTGTGGCTTGGATGCGGAGCAAGGTTCTATATTGTATGTATGATTAATCAGTTGGGTTCTACTATAATAACTGAGTAGTTTCTCAGCTCTCTCATAATTTTTAAAAATATCATTGAATGAAAAATCACCTTTAAATTCTTATGAACTCCTCTTCCAAAGTGTTTTAGCTTTTAGGTCATTTTTAGACAAAATCGATTTGCTATAATATTTCATGCTCCTGTAAAATCATTGTCACCTTCCTTCAGTTTAATTCTACTTTTCTCTGCTTCTTTTCTCCACTGGTGTAAGAATTAAAAAATGTCAATCACTTGGCCAGACTAAAAAGACCTTTCAGCAACTTGTCCTAACTTTCTCATCATCTGTTGACTTCCAGATCCTGATTGTTACAAAGTGCAGTGGTGAGAAATTACCCTATGGCTCTTCAGATATTCTGCACTGTACTTCATCCATGGTGATATTGGTCATTCCAATTAAGACAGATGAAGGATGGATTATAATATAATCGGAAGGGACATATATAGTCCAAATATCTGATTGTCTTACAGCTCACTTGGAGTTATTTTAAACTGGAAGCATTACATTGGAGAAGAATTTGACTGCAGTTGTTGAAAATAAGTTGAATATGAGCCAACAGCATGGTGCAGTTTCTGGGAAGACTAACACAGCTCTAGGCTGCCCTGCATGAGACATTGTGCCAAAGATGCAAGAACTCCTCATTTTCCTGTACTTTGTACAGGTGAGACCCCTTCTGAAGTACTGTGCATGGAGCACCATATTTTTCAAAGGATATTGATGGGTTTAAGAAGCCCAGAAGACTCAGAAATTGAGACCATGACTTATGAAGATAGGCTGGAATAAGTTGAGGTATTCATTCTAAAGAAAAGAAGAATGGGGTACCTGTGGTCAGGTACATAAAAAAGCATTGTTGGCAGGATGGTCCAAAGCTATTTTTGCTACCAAAAACTACTCCCAAAATGGGGATATGTTGCAGCTATGGTGGTTTTGTAGTTTAGTTTAGTTTAGTTTAGTTTAGTTGTCTTGTATGCCGCCCACTCCTGAAGACTCACAATAAACAAGGGAGGGGGGATAAATAGACAAAGACAACACTTTAAAAAAAATGCAACATTCACAGTTTCCGTGGGCCTGGATGTTTCACAAGCCCCCCAGCCTGCTGGAGCAGCCAGGACTTGGTGGCTTTGTGGAAGGCCGGGAGGGTAGTAAGGGTCTGGATCTCCACCGGGAGGTCATTCCAGAGGGCCGGAGCTGCAACAGAGAAGGCTCTCCCCCAGGGAGTCGGCAGCCAACATTGGCTGGCAGATGGAATCCGGAGGAGACCTAACCTGTGAGATCTAATCAGTCTATGGGAGGTAATCAGCAGGAGGCAGTCTCTCAGGTACCCAGGTCCGATGCCATGTAGGGCTTTATAGGTAACGACCAGCACCTTGAAGCGGGTCCGGAGACTAATGGGTAGCCAGTGCAGCTCGCGGAGGATAGGTATGATGTGGGTGTACCTGGGTGCACCCACAATCGCGCGCGCAGCTGCGTTCTGGACTAACTTAAGTCTTCGAACACTCTTCAAGGGCAGCCCCATGTAGAGCCTTATATTTGTATAAATATAAGGAACCATTTCCTAGTTGTAAATCTGTACTGCAGTAGAACTATCTGCCAAAGGAGGTTGTCCATCTTTGGAGGTTTTTAAGAAGAGGCTTGAGAATGATTTAATGAGTTTTCCTATACATTAGTCAGGCTGGTACACATATTCATAACAGCCATTCCAACTTTGCAACTATATTCTACACTGATTCCTGAATGAGAATGCTTATTATGAGGCACATTGTTTTCAAATGTTTTATGCATGTCGCTGCACATTTTAAAAGAAAGGTCAGTAAGACAAAAAGTACAGGCATGAATATTCATTCTTAGCCAAAGAAACACATTGGATGATTTGGAGCCATTTGCTATTTCTCAGTCTAAATGGGGAGTGCTCTATAAGCCCCCTTGAATGATTGGAGAGAAAAAAATAATCAAGACAGACTTCTAATAATACCTTCTAAGTAATATATGTTTGTACTGGCCTCCTTAGAACGATGGCTACCATATATTTGCTGCATAAATACAAATAATTAGTTGATGGCAAAAAATAGAAATTTTAAAGAATTTTGTCCAATTGTAGATCATAATACGAATGTAGGGACCCTGTTACACAAAAATCCCCTCTCTAACTTTTCATCTACAAGACCAGGAAACATGGCTTTACTTATTTATTTTGGCAAATAATAATTATGGCTGCATTTCCACATGCCTGGATGTTCTCCCAAAACTTTAAATTCAAAATAAGGAATTTATTTAAAACTTGAAATATTTTATGTATACCATGTATAACAACTTTTAGCACAAACTTTGTTGCCCAATAATGTTTTCCAGTAGCACTTTCTGATTTGAAGTGGATCACCAGCCTAATGCAATTCCCCTTTATATATTAATTATTGCATTTTTCTCCTTGAAGTTTTCTTTTTTGGGTTGGTTTGTGCAAGGTAACAGTTCTACTTAGCTCAAGGCATATCAATTCACAATCAGTGAGTCTAAAAGAGACTCCTAGAGCGCCGCTGGAGGGCCAGTAAATCTGAGTCAGACCGAGCACTGATGAGAGCCTTTATCAGAGGCTATCTCGTGGCAATACGGGCGGCGAAATGTTCGCATTTTGCCACCCTTATTGCATCCGCTGAATTGCGCCCAGCCACCTTGTTTAGAATAACCCGCTCCCTCTTGAAAGGGAGGGATGCAGATGTCCCTTTACAAGGAAGAGCTGAGGAATTTGCTCAGTATTTAATGGATAAAGTTGCTCGGATTCGGACAAAACTGGACTCCAATTGCACGATACCAGCCGAGGTACCGGGGGAAAGTCTTGAGCATACTTTATGGATTGAGTTTCAACGTGCTTCTCCTGAGGAAGTGGACAAGGCTATGGGAGCGGTGAGTGCCTCCACCTGTATACTGGACCCGTGTCCCTCCTGGCTGGTCTCGACCAGCAGGGAGGTGACACGCGGCTGGATCCAGATGATTGTTAACATCTCTCTTCGGGAGGGAACCTTCCCGCCCCTCCTAAAGGATGCGGTGGTGAGACCCCTCCTGAAGAAACCGTCTCTGGACCCAGCCATTTTGAGCAACTATCACCCAGTCTCCAACCTTCCCTTTGTTGGGAAGGTTGTAGAGAAAGTATTTGAATTTGAATTTTGAATTTATTATTTGAATTTATTAAAATTTATAGGCCGCCCTTTTCCCTGAGGGGACTCAGGGCGGCTCACAATCACAAGGGAGGGAAGTGCAACATCAAAAACAAAACAAAATGTGAACAAAGAAAAAAATAGTAAAACGCAACTTTCGTTCAACAATCAAACACTCGGGCGGGTGAATTAGGAACCTATCCCCAGGCCTGCTGGGAGAGCCAGATCTTGAGGGCTGCGCGGAAGGTCTGGACGGTGGTGAGGGTACGGATCTCAGCGGGGAGATCGTTCCACAGGGTCGGAGCTGCAACAGAAAAGGCTCTCCTCCGTGTAGTCGCCAGTCGGCATTGACTGGCAGATGGGATTCGGAGGAGGCCCAGTCTGTGCGATCGAATTGGTCGAAGGGAGGTAATCGGCAGGAGGCGGTCTCTCAAGTACCCAGATCCACTACCATGGAGTGCTTTAAAGGTGGTCATCAGTACCCTGAAGCGCACCCGGAGACCAACAGGTAGCCAGTGCAGCTCGCGGAGGACAGGTGTAACGTGGGCGAACCGCGGTGCGCCCACTATCACTCGCGCGGCTGCATTCTGGACTAACTGTAGTCGCCGGATGCACTTCAAGGGCAACCCCATGTAGAGCCCATTGCAGTATTCCAGCCTAGAGATCACAAGGGCTCGAGTGACTGTTGTGAGAGCCTCCCGGTCTAGGTAGGGCCGCAACTGGCGGACCAGGCGAACCTGGGCAAATGCCCCCCTGGTCACAGCTGACAGCTGGTGGTCAAAAGTCAGCTGTGGGTCCAGGAGGACTCCTAAGTTGCGGACCCTATCTGAGGGGTGTAAAATTTGACCCCCCAGCCTAAGTGTTGGTACATTCGCCAAATTATTGGGAGGGAAGCACAACAGCCACTCGGTCTTGTCCGGGTTGAGTACCAGTTTGTTAGCGCTCATCCAGTTCCTAACGGTTCCAAAGTGGTGGCCTCTCAACTCCGATGGTCCTTGGATGAAGCTGATTATCTAGACTCCTTTCAGTCGGGCTTCAGGCCTGGCTACAGCACAGAAACTGCTTTGGTCGCGCTGATCGATGATCTCTGGAGAGCCAGGGATAGGGGTCACCCCTCTATCCTTGTGCTCCTTGACCTCTCAGCGGCGTTCGATACCATCGACCATGGTATCCTTCTGTGACGGTTGTGAGAGGTGGGAGTGGGAGGCACCGTCCTTCGGTGGTTCTCCTCCTACCTCTCGGACAGGTTGCAGTCGGTGTTGGTTGGAGGGCAGAGATCGACCCCAAGGCCCCACAACTACGGGGTGCCGCAGGGTTCAGTCCTGTCCCCCTCCTATTTAACATCTACATGAAGCCGCTGGGTGAGATCATACGCCGGCACGGGGGTTAAGTACCACCAATATGCAGACGATACGCAGTTGTATCTGTCTGCCCCGTGCCAACTCAGCGAAGCAGTAGAAGTGATATGCCAGTGCCTGGAGGCTGTTAGGGTCTGGATGGGAGTAAACAAGTTGGCACTCAATCCAGACAAGACCGAGTGGCTTCTGATGTTCCCTCCCAAAGATTGGCCAACTATACCATCTCTCAGGCTGGGGGTGAAATTATACACCCCTCAGAGAGGGTTCACAATTTGGGAGTCCTCCTGGATCCCCAGCTGACTTTAGAACACCATTTGTCGGCTGTGACCAGGGGGACCTTTGCCCAGGTTCGCCTGGTGCACCAATTGCGACCCTACCTGGATCGGGAGGCCCTTCAGACAGTCATTCACGCCCTTGTGACCTCAAGACTGGATTATTGTAATGTGCTCTACATATGGCTGCCCTTGAAGAGTGTTCGAAGACTTCAGTTAGTCCAGAATGCAGCCGCGCGAGCGATTGTGGGTGCACCCAAGTACACCCACATCACACCTATCCTCCGTGAGCTGCACCTATCCTCCGTGAGCTGCACCCATTAGTCTCCGAATCCGCTTCAAGGTGCTGGTCGCTACCTATAAAACCCTACATGGCATCGGACCTGGGTACCTGAGAGACCGCCTCCTGCCGATTACCTCCCATAGACCGATCAGATCTCACAGGTTAGGTCTCCTCTGGATTCCATCCGCCAGCCAATGTTGGCTGGTGATCCCCCCGGGGGAGAGCCTTTTCTGTTGCAGCTCCAGCCCTCTGGAATGATCTCCCTGTCGAGATCCGGACCCTTACGACCCTCCTGGCTTTCCGCAAAGCCACCAAGTCCTGGCTGCTCCAGCAGGCCGGGGAGCCTGTGAAACATCCAGCCCCGCGGAAATTGTGAATGTTGTGGTTTTGTTTTTAAAGTGTTGTCTTTGTCTAGTCTTCCCCCTTCCCTTGTCTATTGTGAGCCGCCCGTAGTCCTTCGGGAGTGGGCGGCATACATACAAATACAAATACAATACAATTGTTTGCTATTTTCATTTTTTTGAATTACAGTATTAAAAGTTTTTATTTGTATGATTACTTATACATTTCTCTGAACCAATTTTCAGCCATTTACTTATTCTTGCAAACCAGCTGATTATTAGCTCAAGGAGAGAAAAATGGGCTAAAGCAGTTGTGATCCATGCATTGAGAAAGCTGTGGTTTATCATCGGATGGAACTCTATAGATTACATGAACACTGCTGCTGATCTTATTTTGAGAAACATTACCATCATGTAATGGACAAGTGCTATTCTGCAGCCTAAATAGTGTAGCTTAAGTGCCCAGAAACCCCTATAGGCTTCATTCCGTAAAAGTGTAGAAGACAACAGGATTCTGGCTCCCAGCAGACTATGTAATTTGCAATGTTTTGTTGGCTGTCTGCTTACTTTGCTTCTTGGGAACAGAAGTTATATTTCTGATAATAGTAGCCAAAGTAGAAGTCCCATTATGACAGTATAATGCAGAAAGTAAAAAAAAAAATCGCAGCCACAAAAGCTCAGCATGTACCTTTTATTTACACAGTGGACTCACTGACCACCTTTATAACATATCCTCCCACCAGTGTTTGGCAGTGTCTAAGCATTGTTTGACAACCAGTTTAGGTTTGTTTAGGTTTTAGGTTTTATTGAAATTTGTAGGCCGCCCTTTTCCCTGAGGGGACTCAGGGCGGCTCACAGCAAACCAAGGGAGGGGGAATACGACATTAAGACAACAACATATAATAAAATCAACACCATACATTCAATATTCGGGCGGGGTAACGGTCCTTATCCCCAGGCCTGACGGGCGAGCCAGTTCTTCAAGGCTGTGCGGAAGGCTTGGACGGTGGAGAGGGTACGAATCTCAACGGGGAGCTCGTTCCAAAGGGTCGGGGCGACTGCTGAAAAGGCCCTTGGGAGTAAACAAGTTGGCACTCAATCCAGACAAGACCGAGTGGCTTCTGATGTTCCCTCCCAAAGATTGATGTAATGGTTAAGGCACCCTAGAAATTGGGAGACTGTGAATTCTAGTGCCACCTTAGGCATAAAGCCAGGTGATGATCTAGGATCAGTCACTTTCTCTCAGTCTTAGGAACGAAGCATTGACAATGTACTTCTGAAAAAACTTTGCCAAGAAAACTGCAGAGACTGTTCAGGCAATATCTGAGGATTGGACACAACCGAATGAAGAAAAATAAACACAACTGATTAAGTATGATTGGGGTTGTATTCTACCACATTTGGAGAACACCAGCTTAGAGAAGTTGGTATTATTTCATTTATATGTTACATTCATTTCATTTCTAATAGATTCATTATGGATATTCTGTTTCCCTATGAGAATTGCCATGGCTAAATCAGGGCACAAACCTACTTTGCTAATTACTATAAAATTTAGTACAAATATTGTAAAAGTTGTAAAATAAAAAAACAGATGGTAATTCATACTCCAAATTTGTGAATCTGAACTTGCATTTTATATTCATCAGCCCAATTTAGCTCTTTTATTTTGAACTTAAATGGGATATTCTCAGGAAGCCAATGGGGTTTCTTCCCTAATTAATCATTCTTATAGAAAACCCATTGGCCAAGTTAAAACATTGCCTTAACATAATGTCATTTGGCTTGAGCTTAACAACTTTTCCAAACTCAGATGCAGTGAGGTCATGTATGAATCAGACTGCTATGGTTTGTTCAGCAAAACATAAAACAAACCCTAGCTTAGCACTGAGTGAGAACCCAACCACTGAAATCAGTGGGAGTTAACTTAGTCACAATTGATGCAAGTTGCAATCATCTTAATTGGCCAAATGGGGCTTCAGCTTGGAGTGCAGCTTCCGTGCTGTGCAGTATGAAAGGCAATTTGGAAAGGTGGAATATAAATGTTTCAAAATAAATAAGAATAAAAATGAAAATTCAGATAAGTATATTTATCTCCCCCATAAAATATTCAATATGTGCAGCAAAAACAAAAACATCAGCTTCTGCCTGTTCTTATAATAATTATTTTGAGGCTTTTTTCTTTTTCTTTGGAGGTGGGGTGGGGTGCGGGGAGTGGGTTCAGTTTTGCACCTGGGTTATTTTTTAATCTTGCGTCTTAAATGAAAGAACAGCATTTCAGAATCAACAGATGGAGCTGACAGAAGGAAGACTACATCTTTCTGTGGGAACACACACACATACACACACACACAAGACAACACCCAGCACCAACACAGACCAAGCTTGAGACCACAATAACTCCAGCAACAGTATCTATGGTAACACAAGCTCCTATATAACTCCAGCGAGTCACAGTTAATGAAAACCTTTGAAATGCTAGCTGTTTAATTGTCTTTCTTTTTTTTAATTTTAGAGTTCTTTAAAAAATCATTGGCATTTAAATAATGTACGAAAGAAGCTATAATTGTATCTGCCAAAGCCCAAATTCCTACAGGAACTTCAAAGGCAATTATAGCAGAAAAGATAAAATTAAGAAAGAGAAAAAGAGGAACTCACAATTTACTAAAGGGGAGCAGAAGCAATGCTGCCATCTTGATCCATTTGGGGCCCCAGCAGTCTCCTGCAGAAACAACATAGTTTCATATGCCCCAATTTAGGGTTTCTGGTTGCACAGGGAGAGGGCAATTAAATTGGTGATGGCAAAAACACCAATTCCTAAATTCTAGGGGGCTACAATTAGTCTCTCTTTTTAGAATTGTAATACACACACACACACACACACACACACACACACACATTCCACAAGTATCAACACCAGGTATCATGTCTAATCACTTACTGGCTCAGTTTCTCTCCTTGATCAGAGGCAATAGTTATGCACTAAAGTCAGAGAGCTTATCACAAAAAAAAATCACACTACAAAATGCCTTTACAGGTAGACTTCAACCTACAACCAATCATTTAGCAGCCGTTCAAAGTTACAACAGCACTGAAAAAAGTGACTTATGACCAGTCCTCACATGTGCAACCTGTTGCAGCATCCCCATATCATGTTATCAACATTTGGGTGTTTGGCTACTGGCATGTATTCATCATTTTTGCAGCATCTTGGGGTTATTCCCCTCTTACTATGCAATTTTCCAATCCTACAGCAAGAGACCCCTAGGCTGATTTACTTCTCTATCTGCAGACATTTCTCCCTGTGGTGGCCAAAGAAAGTCTGGAATCATCCCTCAGTTTCATGAGGAGAACGAAAACACAATATGGCTGCATTCAATCATCAGCCTAGTCATATATGGTTTGTTTGGTTTTGGCTTGTGACGTGTAATGTTCAATCGCTGTATGTTGCTTGAGCCCTTGGTGATCATGCCATGGAGTGGCATGCCAATGATCTCTTAAAAGTCTCTGATTGTGGGCAGAAGCCAGATTTTACACAAACATAGAAGCAACACTACTCAATACTAGATTTAAGTAGCTTAATGGTATGATTTGTGGGTTTTCCATTTTTGGGACTATGCAGTCTTCAGATTATCCAACCCAGTCAGGAGGAGGGCAAGAGAGGCAAGAGAAAGGAGGAAAGGTTCGAAATTTTGGGCTTGGACAACCTGGAACTATCTGCCTATGGTCTTAACTAAGCATAGTACACAAAATTGTCTGTTACAACGTCCTACCTGTCAATGACTATTTCAGCTTCAACTGCAATAATACACGGGCAAACATTAGATACAAAATCAAGGTAAATCACTCCAAACTCGATTGCAGAAAATACGACTTCAGCAACAGAGTGATCAACCCCTGGAATGCTCTATCCGGTTAAGCATCTAAACAGGATGCTTAATTAGGGTTGGTGAATAAACAATACTGGTTGGATGCCCAGAACACATTAATCTTAGAACTATCTTGAAGGAATCCAAAAGTTATGGCTAGATTCACGAAACATATTGAACACATCCATGATGTTCAAACCAAAACAAGACTAGACATAGTCTTTTGGTGTAATATGTTTAGTGAATTCAGGATATATTCAAAAAAATTACTATTACTAAGCCTCAATCAACTACAGTTTATTAGTTTGGTTGATGCCTCTCATTCTATACTCCTCAATGCAGCTCTTTACCTTTAAGATGCTGACTGGCTTCAGCAGGAGAGTTTAGCTTAAATAGCCATAGAGGAGCAGCTGCTGATCCCTTTCCTAAACCTTCCCTTAACCTATCTTGCAACAGGTTAGCATTTTCTCGGTCTTTGCTTCTTTTTCTTCAAGAGGCTTTTGTAAAAAGCCAACAAACTCTATCTGGAATGAGTAGTTGAAGGGCATTTTTCAAATTCAGGTGAACTAGTGGAATAGTTACAACTATTGTAGCTACAACAGTGAGTTCATGTTGTGTGGTTGGTTGGAAAGTGTACTTCAGATAATCCGAAAATTCATTCTAAAATGTATTACTTGACAGATTAGAAGATGTTCATTATTTCTATATTTCCTGTGGTAAAATATTTTTCCTCTTTGCAATTTGTATGTGCTGCACAGCGCAGAGGAATATTATGAAAAAAGACCACTTGTGCTTCTGCTCCAACCTAGATTGGGGAAACAAGGAGAAGTTTGAAGCTGCAACAAGGGGACCTTAAATTAATTGTATGTTTCTGGGGGCAAAATAATAGAAATGCAACTTAGTGTTTAGGATTTTGCTGCAACAATTTTTAAATTAGAAGTTACTTTTGGGTTGATGCTTGTTTATTTTTAGTTTTCTTCTGAGTCTTCTTAAGAGGATGTTTCACTTTTGAGCTTCCTTGGATGTCTGTGGCTGGATTCATTCATTAAGCTAAACATAATGTGATTTATCTGAACTGGGTCAGTTTGCAACAAATAGTAATTTTAAAAATGCTGTCTTTCTACAGGGCTTCTCTTGTGTCTTCTTCACAGAGGAAGCATTCTATCCTACAATGGCTTTCAGGTGTGAATCTGAGCTGAAATGTTTCTTTCCAGCCCAGACCTCTAGATATTTTCCTCCCACTTCCCATTCTCAGCCTGCAAGAAGTAATTTTTTGCCACGAGAGAATATAGTGGCTAGGTGAGCAAGATTTTCCATTTATTTCTATGGGTAAAATCTTCTCTGAACTAAATGGTGAGTGATAAACAGACGGTTATTTTAAGAGAAGAAAAAACAATGAGAAGCAGAGGGGCTGGGCTTATCTGGTGGTGAAATCTCTTCCGTGCATCAAGGGAAACATTCCAGATTGAGAAAACCAACTTCTATTTCAATCTTCCTGATATTCTTCAAAGTGTGTTTTGGGAGCACAGATCCCAAAATTTCTAATCAATATTCAGTCGATATACATTGCTTTCTTGGGTTTGGCTTAGTTTGTGTGATTCTAGTCCTTGTGTAACATAAGGCATATATCATGGTTTAAAAACCCATTGTAGTTCATAAACCAGATATAAGGCTTATGTTAATACAGTCAATTATGTTTTAACCATTGCTAAGCAAATAATAGTTTAGTGTGACGTCTCGACCCAATTCTGTTATGTCCATCACTAATGCTGGATAGCCTTCATTCCATCACTGAAGTTTTAATTATATAGTTTGTTATATAGCATCAGTAACATGATAACAACATAGCAATCCAGGTTTTCCTGGCCAGAGTTTTCTAAATTCTAAAAAAGAAAGAAAGATTGTTTTTACACTGTAGTTTTATTTACTTATTACATGAACTCAAGTCACTTCTGTGAGATTAGTGCCTATATAAACTTGTTTAATAAAATAAATAATAAATAATTGAATTCCATTGCATAGAAAATGTTGCAGGCAGAACTCCTCTTAAATATTACTTTAAGAATACCATCTTAAAATGCAATGGCTTTTCAGGAGGCATTTTTTTAAACCTCCCAGCATTAGTTAGATGAGATGGCAATGTAAAAGTTGAATAAAATATTTTTTCCATAAGAAATTGTGCATTTACATTGGCTGGAACTCAGATTTGTGTGTGTCCATGAGGAAGAGAATGAAGAGTGCACCCCCTTCTCCAGTCCTTTAACCTGATTCTAGCCCTAGCTTGCAAATGTTTGCCAATTTTGTCAGGTTGTGGCCATATATTGTCCCCCAATAGAATATCACAGACTTTTGATGGTCTTTCAAAAATTGCCCCATTTCTATACCAAATTCAGATGAAGAACACAGCATGCTAAGCCAAAAGCTACAGTTTGCAAGCCACAATCATTTTATTCATACAACATTAAACTAAAGACAGACCAAATTATAGGATGGTCCCAAGTATTAACTTACAATATGTTGAATGAATGTTGAATGTTGATTTTATTTATATGCTGCCCTTTTCCCCCAAAGGGGACTCAGGGCGGCTCACAACTCAACCAGGGAAGGGGGATACAAACAAAAAATTTAAAACGACACGAAAAACAATGCATAATTAAAACACAACAGTCATACCAATTCGAGGCGGGGGCAACAGTTCTTTAGCCCCAGGCCTGTCGGAACAGCCAGGTTTTAAGGGCTTTGCAGAAGGCCTGGAGAGTGGTGAGGGTTCGAATCTCCACGGGGAGTTCATTCCAGAGGGTCGGAGCAGCCACAGAGAAGGCTCTCCTCCAGGTAGTCGCCAGTCAACACTGGCCGGCGGATGGAATTCGGAGGAGGCCTAATCTGTGGGATCTAATCAGTCTAGTGGAGGTAATTGGCAATACAGTACAGGAGCAAATAGCAAATATGCAATAAAATTCTATCCACATTTGACCTATGCTACTGTATTTTTAAGACACTGGCTTTACATTTTTGCTCTTTTTCCTTATCCCTGGATAGGACACAGCAGAACTTTAATGATCTCAGCTCAAGTGCCTCTGAAAGCAGCTATTTCATTATCCCAGATCAACTCCTGATCAAAAAAATCGTGTCACAAATAGAGTTCTACTTTTCAGATGACAACTTGTTCAAAGATTTGTTCCTCCTGAGGCATATACAAAGGAACAAGATGGGATTTGTGAGCATAAAACTTCTGACAAGTTTAAAAAAGGTGGGTAATTTTTTTTAAAAAAAGTTTATCTGTAAAGAGAGATGTTAAGTATTGCCTGGATCCAAGGGTCTGAACATCCTATCCTTCCCCAATCTGATGCCCTTCCATATTTGGAATGTCAACTTCTAGGATTGAGGGGGGGGAAAAACAGAAAAAGGTATCTTTTAGAAATGTAGATAACAAATATAGTTGTTCAAATGAAAGAAAAGTACTCCCTGTTTTAATACTCTGATAGAATCTTATTTTCCCAAATGTACGTAGATGAATGGTTTTAAATATTGTGTTTTTAAGAGTGCTCCTCATCAAGTATATTGGATTATCTGTCCCATCTACAACTCAAAAGTACTAACCATGGGGGTATTTGGAGAACATGGTAGGCACTGTAGCTCAATATATTTGGGCACCCCAGGATATGGAAAGACTGAACTAAAATATGAAATATTTTTTTCTTTTTAATATTTGTGGCTACTTCAGCTATACAAGGAATTCATAAACTTGTTTTCCTGTACTTTTTACAAACAATATCCAAGCCACTATGATGAGTTTGCCATTTTAGAGAGAGGAAAGAATAATTTTGGGGGGTATTTGTGATAAATATAAAAGATTATTCTTGGAGGTCACTTCCTTTCTTTTTCTTCGCTTTTCTTTTTTCTTGCACTTTTTATTCCTTTTATTTCTTTTGCTAAGTTTGAATTAGATTTTATCATTATAATTTTAATAAAATTGGGGAATTAGAGAGGTTTGAACTACTTCTGAATATTATCTGTATATTCTGAACTTAAAAGATGCTTTATCTCTTGTCAAGAAAGCTTGCATATCTTTATCAAGGTTATCTTACTCAATACTGATATTTTTCTCTTTAAAAAAACCTAGATGAGATGTTTAACTTGTAACTGGCGAGTGACCCTTTATGCTCTGCAATTCTCGAAGTTGCTGGAACTCAATGAAGATGGGACCAAAGTGAGGAGGAAGAAGCCTATCCCAGAAACCTTTGTAAATGTCCCTCTAAACAAGACGCTCCTTGCATGGAATGTCATTTCATGTGAAGAATCCGCTAGTTCTTCAATCCTGCTTCAAGAAAACTTTCTGGATACACTCACAAAACTGTTCGGGCCTTTTGGTGACATTGCCTGCATACGCATCTTCAGACCTGGCAAAAAGCTTCCCTCCGCAGTGAAGAAATCTACCACTTCTTATCCTGAGCTTTTGAGCAGATGGTGTGCATTGGTGGAATATGAAAGGTTGAAGAGTGCCCAAAAGGCTTTTGAAGGGCTTCGCCACAAGCAGTTCTGTTCTCCTGGGCAAAGGATCAAAGTGATCAACCTCTCTACTCTCAAAAGGATCAATGTGGTCATTCAAGAAGATAGTGCAAAGATTGAAGAGATACTAAAGCCTTTTACAAAATGGTCCAACAAGTTACCAGAAGGCCCCGAAGACTTCTCCCCCCGCAGTTCATCTACAGAACCAGATAGTATCCGAGTTTCTACTCCTATCGTTCCTCGGAATTTCTCCTCTCCTCCAGTCATGTCTACAACTAAGCCTTACAACTCATCAGGTCAGGCCTATAAACCAATTTCCTCTAGCCGATCACATGCAGATGCTCTAGAATCATGCAAACCTTTGTCAAAGCCATTATGCCCCTCACCTATTTCTGCACCAAAGTCAGGCACATTAGAATTACAAAAACCATCCAATTCCTTCTCAGGCAATAGAGTAGGTCCAGGAAACATGGGGACACCAAAGTGGTGTGTAACACCCAATAAACAACCAGGTGTACAGAACCCAGAGTCTTTAAATTTACGGCCACCTTCCACAATCTTCCGTAAACCAGAAGTTGTCTGTCCTACAGTGGTCCACCTTCCTCGAGGGCCTGATGGGACCAGGGGTTTCCCCAATATCAGAGGGAGAGGGAGAGGTTTCTTATAACATTAAACTTTGTGATTTACTGGCAGGGGGTGAAATCTTTATGCATGGTGATTGGACATTCTTTGGAATGAGTTCAATTCCAAGGAATCCAGAAGTCCAATGAATAAGAAGGCTCTGGAGAAAAAGACACAGTGCACAGTGTAAAACTGCCTTGTATGAATTGGCAGATACGTTTAATTTCTCTGTTTTGTTTCCCTCATTTAGTCTCTTTTCCTTTCCTTTCCTTTCCTCAACTCCAAAGAATATTGCTGCTTTCAATATTTGCCTTTCGAACCCCAGCTGCCAGATTTTGTGTTTTTCCTTTCCCACCATTTTTTTTCTTTTCTTTTTGCAACATGACTCTTTGCATTGACAATGTATTATCAATGGATAAGGTGTCTAAATAATTGATAGTTACAATTGCCATTTAAGTTGTGCATTAATTAGACTTGGAGCACTTGCCTTGTAGTGCTGTGAGAAATTGACGAAGGATATATTGTTCAAGAGCAGACAATAAAAAATGATACTTCAAAGATTTTTTGTCTGTCTTGCTGTGTTTTTTTTTTTTTGCTGCTTCTGTCATTTTTGCCCAAAGCCTTGGACAAGGACAAAGAACCAAGAGCAGCAAGGGTTAACATATTGTTTCCTTGCTACTTGGCCTCCAATCTGTTGAAGTAAAGGCAGCCTAGCCACATGCAACTGGACAAGTTAACCTGGTGATGACGAACCCATTGGGATAGGCATGTCAAAAATTCAGAAAATGCCTAAATTGGCTTTGCTGCAACCCACCCCCCTGAACACAAACAAACAAAATTTATTTTTTTATTTTAAAAAATACAGTCAAATTGTGTGTGATTCCCCAGGATCTGCCACACACTGCTTGCTTTCAGGCTCCTTTCTGTTGACATTTCCTGCTGACCTACCTGACGTAGCTCTAAGTCCATGAAGCTTTTGTTTTTGAAGCACCTTTGGATAATGCTCTTCTGCCACTTCCAAAAATCACATAAAAGCCTGCCACATTCTCACATGATTTTGAAAGGCCCAGGAGGCAGTGCAGGAGCACAAATGGCCTTCCACAGGCCATTGAGAATACATTCCATTGTCACACAGCCTCCGTTGCCTCCAAAACCTATCTGAGAATGATACATAGTTTCGGGAATAATTGCTGGGTGATGGGAAGTTACCTAAACGTAGTGTGCCATCCTTGGTGTGGCTGTCATAGGTTTACCATTACTGGGTTAACCAAACAGCTGTGAACTTTGAGATCATTCACCTTTAGGGCTTTGGGAACAGTGATCTATTCAATGGCTCCTCCTCTGGTCCATGACTCAGTTTCTATCATTTGTGATTTTAAAATAAAGCAAAATCCCATTGTTGTAAAACTCAACATAGGAAGCACAAACTGCTAGTTCATGCAAACACAGTTTAGCCCATGGAAATAACTCCCAACAGTTTAGTAAAACATTCAGAGGGTATTAGAATGAAAATCCATCAGTGGGTGTTATCTGAAAGTTACTGGTTAAGTAACAAGTATGAGTGGAACTGGGCTACTCAGTATTTGCTTCCTGAAAGGGAAAATGTTGTATATAATCAACTTGTGGGCTTCTCATTGTATCTTGTTAACTAAATATGAACAAGCCATTATTACATGGGCTTTTGGCCTGCTCCAGTGTGGTTTTATAGGGTGTGCAAGAATGAATGCAGGGATCAAATTTCTCCCAATATAGCTTGCCAGAAGAAAAATGCTAAATTGGGTGACACATTTCTGATATTTGATGACTACATGATTATCGTAGGCTACTCGGCTTAGTCAGATAGCTTTTCCCATTTCTTTAAGAATGAGAAGTTAAAGAATACATATGCTTGGTCATTGTCATTCATTGGAAGGACTTTTTTTGTTTTTGTTTTTAATTTCATTAGGATGCTCTCTTTGCTTACAAACATACAGGCATCACACACAGAAACCAATAATTTTATAACTCCAAACAACCACCAAGTGTCCATGTGACAGTTTGCAAGCAATGGAGTGTGGTATTCAGTTTCGTATGATGGGCAATAAGCATTGTATTACACTATAATAGAAATTAAACTTTGTAATTTAGCACAATGTGGGTTTTAAGCATTAGAGTTTGGTCAATAAAACCTGGTTAATATTTATGGCTTATTAAACCTGGTTAATAATGTGGCTTTGTAGAAAGTCTAAACTGCCAGGGTTATACATCCACATTATCTTAAAAATAAATTCCCTGACAAAGGTTTATCTTGGTTTTCTTTGCTTGGCCATTGGTGCTGGGAGTATGAATCTTCCCCAGCCACCACCTATCTTTCCTGGTCATTATATGCAAATTCTACAATAGCTAAATCCATACCATTTCCTGTGAATTATTAAATAACGTGTCATCCCTAATCTTGATTGTACAATATTAAAAAATATAAGGGAATTCATTGAAGAATGATGTCCAGTTAACAGCATGGGGGGGCAGGGGGGGGGGAGGTTTTAACCCTTCAATTCCCTACTATTGTATTTCTGGAACTGGAACTGCATTGGGATAAATGAGGCTGAGAAAACTGATATATTTGGGGATTTGCTGCCCCTATTTCCCTGAAATGAAAAATTACTTCAAAAAACAGCAGCATGCTTGCAATTGCTTGTATGTTAGTTTATTTGATAAATAGTCTGTCTTTCTTTTAAAAGTTCCAAACAGGTTAGAGAGCACCCTCATATTTCTCTCCATAGCAACCTTCCCATGAGGTTAGCTGGACACAGAGATTGGTCCTCATCACCCTGTATATTTCCATGGTTGAGGAAATACTAGAATCTGGGTTTCCTCATTCCTATTCTAACACCTTCAGTGCACTGTTCCAAATCTTTGCAACATACATGCCTGTTGCACTAGCTGCATTCAAAGGAATGTAATAGCCCTTTGATAGTATTACAATTGAACAGAATGGGACTTTTAGGCTCCTACCCTTGGCTGCATCTGCTTCTCTGCTAGGGTCCCGCCTCCACGCATTAACCTAGCTTTTCTCCTTAGCTGGCCCATCCCTAGCTTTTCGCCCTGGCCAATGGGTCACAGCCACTCCGCCTCACACCCTTCGGCATGGCCCACTCGCTGAAACAGTTTTTGTCCTTGACCTTTGGCTTCCCTGGACACTTAGCCGCCAGCCAATTGGCTAACTGGCAGCCAGAAGCCATGGTGTGATCGATTGCAGGTTCTGGGGGGCTTTGGGGGAGGTGCTGCAGCCAAACGGCCTCAGGCATTTGTTAGGAAAAGGAAGGGGAGGGGATGGAAGCTCCCTGACATTGAACAGGCAGTGTTGTTTCTGTGACTGCCGCCCGGATTTAGTTGGAAGGGAAGAGCGGGGGTGGGGGTGGGGTAAGTAAGCTGGCTTCATCCAAAGGAGTTTTTGTTTCAGGTGGGTATCCTAGCCTTAGAAGGAGAGAGGGAAGCAGGAAGGAAAGGGGGAGAGAAAGAGAGAAAGAGAGGAGGGGAGGGAGAAGAGAGACAATAAAGAAAAGAAAGAAAAGGAAGAGAACGAAAGAAAGAAAAGGGAAGGGAGAAAGAAAGAGGGAGGGAAGGAAGGAAGGAAAGAAGAGAGAGAGAGAAAAGGAAGGAAGGAAGAAAGAAAGAAGAAAAGAGGGAAGGCTTAGTGAATGAGATATGGATGGATGTATAGAGGGAAGGAAGGAGAAAAAAAAAAGAATGGAAAGAAGGACCACAAATCCTGGCACTAGATGCAGCTTCAGAGGATGCTTTGAAACAGCACAGCAACCCAGGGCTGGGAGGGACCTCAGAGGTCATCTAGTCCAACCCCCTGCTTTACCAGGAGACCTTATATCATCAGGGTTATTTTGGTGCCTCTAACGGAGAGGAAAATTCCCAGAAAAGGGAAGAAGTTTCATAGGACAAGGCTGCCATGCAGAGGAAGGCAGAGATAGTCCCAACGTATGACCAAAATTGAGCCCAAAGTTTTGGTTGCTAAGCAAGAGCATTGTTAAAGTGAGTTTCGACACATTTTACTCAATTCATCCTCCAAAAGTGGATGTCAATCACTGTCAACCAGATTGAGAATTTGAGAGCAAAGGCCTGCCGGATTACCGGTGATTGACATACTCGTAAGGGAAGGGTAAGGGTACCTGTCAACTTACTGTATGTCCACCATTGAGCATCGAATATCTGTTGATAAGCAAGACAGCTGTTCAGTGAGCTTTCACCCATTTTATGACCTTTCTTGCTACCATTGTTAAGCGAATAGTTGCAGCTCTTCTAATAGCAATAGCAGTTATATACCGCTTCATAGGGCTTTCAGCCCTCTCTAAGCGGTTTACAGAGTCAGCATATCGCCCCCACAGTCTGGGTCCTCATTTCACCCACCTCGGAAGGATGGAAGGCTGAGTCAACCTTGAGCCGGTGAGATTAGAACCGCTGAACTGCAGATAACAGTCAGCTGTAGTGGCCTTCAGTACTGCACCCTAACCACTGCGCCACCTCGGCTCTTAAGTAGTTGCAGCTCTTAAGTAAGTGAAACCGGCTTCCCCGTGGACTTCATTGGTCAGGTTGCAAAAGTGGATCGTGTGACTCTGGGACACTGAGACTGTCATAAGTAGGAATCAGTTGCCAAGTGTCTGAATTTGGATCCCCTGACATTGGGATGTTGCAACGGTTGTTAAGTGTGAAAAACAGTCATACGTCTCTTTCTCCAGTGCCGTTGTAACTTGAACAGTCGCTAAGTCAATCACACAGTCGCTAAGTGAATCTGGCTTCCCCGAATCTCCATTGCTAAGTGAGACAGCTGTTCAGTGAGCTTGGACTCATTTTATGAGCTTTCTTGCCACCACTGTTAAGTGGGTTGTTGTTTAAGTCAGTCAGATACGATGGTTAAGCGAAGCTGGCTCCCCCAGTAGCATTGTAACTTTGAACAGTCACCTAGATCAGTGTTTCTCAACCTTGGCAACTTGAAGATGTCCAGACTTCAACTCCCAGAATTCCCCAGCCAGCATTCGCTGGCTGGGGAATTCTGGGAGTTGAAGTCCGGACATCTTCAAGTCGCCAAGGTTGAGAAACACTGCACTAGATGAACTGTCATACATTGCAGACTACCTTTACTGTTTTCCAATTTGATGGCAATTCTTGACTTAAGACCATCATGGCCAGTCTTGACCGATGTCGTACGTTTGTACCTAAGGTCGTGTGGGGTAGGGATGGGTGGGAACAGCAGCGCAACTGCAGGATCATGTGCCAATTGGGGAGAGAGCAGAATATTAGATTATTTGATTATTTTCTTCATCTGAAAAGGGGGACTGTTTTATCTCCCCACCCAGGGGTAGGATGTGATGTGATAAGTCAGTGATAGCAAACCTTTTCTCCCTTGGGTGCTGAATGCATGCACGCACGAATGATAGCACATGCGCGCATGCCAACACCCTTAATGAAATGCCCCCCACAGGTGCAGCCCCCCCCACATTAGCGCTCATGACCCTGTTTTGGTGCTAACAGGCCTCCCTGAAGCCTCCTGATGCCAAAAATGGGGGTGGGGTGTGCTGCACCTCCCCACACCCAGTTTCTAGGAGGCTTCAGGAAGGCCTACTAGCGCCAAAAAGGAGGATGGGGTGGCTGCTCCCCCACACCCAGTTTTTGGTCCTGGGAGGCTTCAGGGAGGCCTGCTAACACCAAAATGTGGGGGGTGCCACATACCCCACCCCTCATTTTGGTGCCATCAGGCCTCCCTGAAGCCTCCTGGAACAAAAAACAGGGAGTGGGGGGGCTGCATCCCCCCATTCATATGCATGTGACCCAGGAGTGGGTTTCTCTTCCCGTTCCAACCGGTTTGGTTGGAACGGGGCCGGCGGCATCCTCATGCACGTGCGCGGTGCATGCATGCATATTAGCTTCTGTGCGATGCTCCAGCTGCTCCTGGAGGATCGCGCAGGCGCTGTATGCGTCCTGCGCATGCGTGGAAGTGTAGAACTCGTCAAAACTGGGTAAGGAGCGCAGACGGGCGGGTGGGCCCTTCACCGTTCCCGGAAGTTACTTACTTCCGGGTTCGCTGACCAACTGGTTCGCGGGGACCACCGTGAACCGATTGAAACCCACCCCTGGTGTGACCCCCTCTCAACCCATCCCCTGCACACGCATACACATCTCTAAAATCAGAAACCTGAAAATCAGCTGGCTGGTGGGAGGCGTGTGCTCATGCACAATGGAGCTAACCTGGGTGACAGCTCACGTGCCTGCATAGATGGCTCTGTGTGCCACCTGTGGAATGCGTACCATTGGTTTGCCATCACAGCTATAAGTCCTAGAACCCAACTGAAGCCTTTTTCCCCCTTCCAATTTCAGCTTCCCACTTGGATCTATGCCACTCAGAAAAGTGATTGATATACAGTATACATATTTGTACTACCATAACAGAAGGAACCTGGACACAAATTGTAAACTTGGGTGGGGGGGAAGGGCTTAGAAACTTTGTCAACCAATCTTTATTTGGAATATGTTATAAAGGCTTAAGATTATTGGATGATTTTTGTAATAACTAATGAAATGCCAGGTGGTTGTGTTTTTAACTATGGATTATTTTAGGCAAAAGGACACTAAAACAACTTCAGCCAAATGAGAACTATGCTATGTTGATAGTAAGACTCATTAAGAATCTTTGACATCTGATATGAATATAAGTAATGACTGTGGAAGAGATACACGAAAGCTAATTCTAACCAAATGACACACTTTCTACAAGATGTAATGTAAGATGATGATTTTTTTTGTGTGTTGTTTGTTTAATAAAAATAAAAATTACTTGCAAAAAGAAAAGAAAAGTGATTGATTTCCTTGAAGGAAAGGTGTCACAGGGACAGTTGAATTCCAACAGCATCTGCATAATATCGTATCAGTGGTGGGATTCAACTATGTAGCAACCGGTTCGCTGAGCATGCGCGCAGTGGGTTTGGAAACTTACCTTCTACTGCGGGCCCAGGGTAAAACAGGTGAGGCGCAGCAATCTGCTGTGCCGCGCCTATCAGCTGGACTTCAGAAAAGGGAATATAGTTCAGTATAAGACGGGGGTGTGGGGGCATCTGAAAGTCAGAGCAAATCAGTTCACTCCCAGTTGATCATCAGAGCTATCTCTTCGCCTGAACTGGTCCGAACTGGTAGAATCCCTCCCTTGATCATAGCCTATTTTACATCTTTCATATCAAGCTAGGTTGCATTTTATATATACACATATTACTAGATAAATAGGTATCACTTTGGTAGGAAGGTCACAGTGTTCTGTGTGTCTTTGGGTCTAGTTATGCTGGCCAATTGACCACTGAAATGTTTTCAGACAACGCTGGCTCCCCCGGCTAAGAAATGGAGATGAGCATCGCCCCCTAGAGTCAGGAACTTGGATTATTCGTAATTATGATGAAGGGGATGAAAAAGTAACTTTAGGACTATTTACCATAAGAAAGGCCTGAAGTGCAAAAATTGATTAAGTCAGGCTGTAGCTGCAAAAGGATTCTAATGAAGATCACAGAGCTGAGCTGTATGTGCACACAAATGCTTGTTCTGAAGTGTGAGATAATTGAGCAAAAGGAAAGCCGTTCCTGATATGATATATTTTCTCATCACCTTTTCAAGGGTGCTACAACTAATAGTGACTGGAGATATTAAATGAGATAGTGTATCCTGTTGTATTTTTTGTAATCTGCCATCAGCACAAAGCATGCAAATTAGTAAAATTTAGTAAGTGTGTCTTTTATCACACAAAAGTTCTTAATTTAGGTCATAACTCCTAGCATGGAATTTATTTCATATTTTCTGTTTGGTCCTAACACAACACATAATCCAAAGGCAACATAAAAACCTCTGTACCTATTCTCTCAATATACAGTTTTTAATACCAGCATGTAAGTAAAGGCTTCCTGGCATATTTTTAGTAATATGTGGTTGGGTTGTTTTAGTATACTTATAAAGGGAGACCTATATTCCCAGATTATGGCACAAATCTGCATGATATCTCTGCCATCCATTAGAAAGTTTTTATTACAATTTGCAGCCAAGTTGATATGAATAATTAAATGCTTCTACTGTCTACCATACAATGTTATTTCCAAGAGGTTGCTCAAAATCTTCTTCCTCATCTTCCTCCTCCTCCCATTTCAACTGTGAGGGATTTTTCCCCCCTACTCATGAACAAACTTCACAATTCTGGTTTTATTTACCATATTTTTCAGACTATAAGAGGCTCTGGACAATAAGACACACCTATCCCTGCCTCCTGGAACAGGCCAAAAACCAGATGTGCAGAGGTTGAAAATGGGATGCACAGAGGCCAAAAACAGGGCGCATGGAGGCCAAAAAATGGGGCAGCAGTGATGGGCGATGATGGCGGTGATATTGGCAGTGATTCCCGCAGCCTGGAACAGCTGATAGGCGGTATTCTGGGAGGGTGATCCAACCGCAAATCAGCTGCTCCTGCTAAATCGGGCTCTGTTGAAGCTGACCAGGCTGTTTGCTGCAAGGAGGCAAATTGCTGGGAGGCAGGGGCTGAAAGGTGGGGGCCGGTAAGTGCCCGGGGCTTTGGCAACATTCGCTCTATAAGACATACAGACATTTTCACCAACTTTTTGGGGTGTTTGCGTGTCTTATAGTTGGAAAAATATGGTAATCTCTTCCTAAGCTATTTTGAGCTAATCAGTTAACAACCACCTCCTACATGTTCTTCCCCTTTTCTTGATGCCCAGCATAGGTTTACAGAGAATTAATTTACCAACTACAGAAGAATATTTTCTAGAGAGTTAAAAAAAAAGATGAAGAATCCATGGCATGGTTTCACTTGTAGAACACAGAATCCAGTAATGTAATACCTCCATTCCAGAAGTTTCCCTAGCCGGAGGGCAGCCAGTTTGAAGTAGGCCAATGCTCAGTCGTTTCATTCCTAGGAGCTGGATCCAGAAATATTTGGCAGAGCTGCAAGATCTGCTTTCCTTTAGTAGGAAAGCTCTCAGGTTGGATGTAGGAGCTGAGATCTAAATTTTCTACTTTGACATAGATGGCAAAAAAGGGCATGGAATACAGCTAGTGCTCGAATTACAACAGTTTGTTTAATCAAACTTTGTGATCAAACAGCAGTGAAAAATGTTTTTCACAGATTTTCCCACTTACAATCTTTGCAGCAACCCCATGGTCATGTGGTCATAATTCAGATGCTTGTTGGCAACTGTCCGATATTTATGACCGTTGCTATGTCCCAGGGTCATGTGATCACGTTTTGCGACTTTCTGACAAGCAAAGTCAATGGGGAAGCCAGATTCACTTAAGGACTGGATTACTAACTTATCAACTGAGTCACTTAACAATTGTGGCAAGAAAGGTCATAAAATGAGGCAAAGCTCACTTAGCCCAAATGTCTACTTAACAACATAAATGTGGGGTTCAGTTGTGGTCATGTTGAGGACTACCTGTATTACAGTGGCCACAGAATAGGTAACCTGGCGTCTTCCATGTGATTTGAATTGCAACTCTCATAATCCATAATTCATTGGAAATATTAGCTAAGGCCCTATTGCAAAAATACCTGGTTTACTAATCTGGTTTTAAGTATACTAGTACTGTAGTAAACATGATCATGCTAAGTCTGCAGCTAATATAAGTTAGAGGCATGACAAAAGAGCTGAAACAGCTGTGCATTCATTTTCAGTTTTTTTTAAAATGTTATGTTTTATAAAATTATATATAATTGCTGTCCACCAAATTATTTCCTTCACGGTGTAGAATAGAGGAAGGATCCTCTGATATTCTAGTTTCCATCTCTTTTCTACTGCCCTTATGTAGGGTGGAAAAGGTTAAAGATGGAATTAACCTTTGGGACTTTCCATATTAATTATAACATAGGATTGCTTTGGATGGTTCTGAAAAGTTCTCTGCTCTTTTGAATTAGCTATATAGTTAATTTAAAGTCTTGCTTGTTGCTCATGTTTCTCTCTCCCCTTGCCTTTTCTGCTCTATATTATCAGTTAACTGTTTTGTTTTTTCCTGATATTTAATATGTAAATATTATACTTTATTTTTGCTCACTGTATGAGTAGCATATGTGTATGCTCCAATTTAAAAATAAATTTAGAATTTAAATTTAGAAATTATCCAGAACAATTTTCCAATAATCCCACCAGCTGATCACTTGGTGCTGACGGTTGAATCAGAATTCCTATGCTGAGTATGCCTACTCTGTTACATGCTATTACTATAGAGTTACACATTGTGTAATGTTAAAATATTCATGACTTGGAGAGACATGGGAACAAGGTCAGCCAATGAATAGGCATAGCAATGAAGTCAGCCAATAGGAGCGTAAACAGATCTGAATCTGTGCAGAGAATTGAAGCAGAAACTTAAAAAGAAAGCAGTCCGCTGCTCTGAGAAGTAAACAAGCAGTCTATCTGTGCTGGTCTGCTAAAATGAAACTAACTGCTTGTGTTTGCCAGTAACTCTCCTGCCTTATGTTTACTTGGAAGAACCATCTGTTGGTATTGTACATTTATTCATCTATTATTTTGTATATAAAGAAGTTAATGAATCCTACTGCATCAGTTATCTGTGTGTGCTCCTGGATTTGAATTTATTCAACAAACTCTGACATGTAAGACACCACATTAAAAAAAAATGAAATAAACTGTATGGCTTAGTGCAATCTGCCAATTCAGCCCATTGTGGTTTATTCAGCAAATAATACCAGAGAAGGCATAAGTTGGAGTGATGTTTAACATGGATCATATGTTATATAAGTCACTGTTATTCATGAGGTTGAATTAAAGTGTTTTTACATCAACTGTTTATAGTCTGATCGCTGGAATATTACTATTTTCAATTTTTTGTCCCCATTTATATATCGCTATAGTCTTCTCCGTAATTGCTTTCAATTTATTTTGAAAACAACTTGAGAGAATGAACTTTTTTGTGACTTTATGTGACTGAGCACTGAAACTCAGATCCACCCAATTCCATGTTAGCTTTAGAAAAAGAAGCTTCAGCATAAAAAGACAACAAACGTAAAATTTGCATTAGGGAAAAGAAATGACATAATTTAGCCAAACAGACAATTTATTATATTCTGTCTGAGTTTAGATAATGTGGATCAGACCTCAACCTCTCTGAAATAAAGACAAGAAAACATATTGGTGTGTGTGTGTGTGGAGGAAAACATAGTTACCAGATGAGGAATCTGAGGCAGGGCTTGCTATTTTTAGAGTGCTGCACACTTGAAATGAAATTATAGCAATTAAAATCACAATTTCCTATTTCCAACTTGCAGTCATGCATGATGACAGGTATAGCAGGTACATGAGACAGGAAGGGGGGTGCATATGCACATCCCCCCCTCCCCAACTTTTCTCCTTGCCCCATAATTGTGAAACCTCCTCTACGATGATTGGCCTGTTCTAAAAAAGAAGGTTAAAATAAGGAATGACTATTGTAATTAACATTTTTCTTTTCCTTTTTTTTTTTAAAAAAAGGAGATAATTTCTGTTTGTGGAAATAATCAACTTCTTTGCAATATGTATGTATGTATGTATGTATGTATGTATGTATGTATGTATGTATGTATGTATACACATACAACATATTTGGGCATACCGGGGTTTGCCAAGGTGGCGCAGTGGTTAAATGCAGCACTGCAGGCTACTGCTAGATCAGCAGGTCAGTGGTTCAAATCTCACCGGCTCAGGGTTGACTCAGCCTTCCATCCTTCCGAGGTGGGTAAAATGAGGACCCAGATTGTTGGGGGCAATATGCTGACTGTCTGTAAACCGCTTAGAGAGGCCTGAAAGGCCTATGAAGCGGTATATAAGTCTACTGCTATTGCTATTGCTATTGCTATTTGTAAAAATCTAATAGATACCTTTCACCCTGGCCTCGCTGATAACGGATAAGAGCCTGTGGCCTAATGGCTAAGATGTCTGCCTAGTATGTAATATAGCCCAGGTTCAAATCCCAGTAAGGGTATGGCTAGCTGATGAGAGCTAAATAGCTTGAAATAGATCTATACTAGTCCCCCTTTATTTATTTATCAGCACAAATACAACAAAATGTAACAAAAAGGCAACAGTAAAAAATATTGGGTTTCTGCCTGGATGGTCTCTTGTGATGAGCCGAAGGACAGAGAATGGAAGTAGTGATCTTCCTCCCATATTTGGGCATACCAGGGGTTGTACAAATCTCATATGGTCTCTTGTGATGAGCCGAAGGACAGAGAATGGAAGTAGTGATCTTCCTCCCATATTTGGGCATACCAGGGGTTGTACAAATCTCATATATATATATATATATATATATGTGTGTGTGTGTGTGTGTGTGTGTGTGTGTGTGTGTGTGTGTGTGTGTGTGTGTGTGTGTGTGTGTGTGTGTGTGTGTGTAAAATCAGAGGTGGGTTCCTACCAGTTCGCATCTATTCGGTAGAACCGGTTCGTGAAATCTACTGAACCGGTTAGAAGAGGTTCCACCAGTGGACCCGGAAAGCAGGCCACACCTACAGAAGAGGTTCCAAAATTTTTTGAAACCCACCACTGGTCCTTGGATATAATTATTCTACACTATCATGCTCATATTTATAAAACTCAGTGCCTCTGTGAAAGGTAAGGATGACTACTGCGTTTGTGGTGCAATCAGAACATTGCGTGTGTTGAAGTTGCTTTAACGCAAACCAAAGATGAGGAAGAAGAAGGAGGAGGAAGAAGGAGGAGGAGGAGGAGGAAGGAGGAGGAAGAAGGAAGAGGAGGAGGAGGAGGAGCTGCCACTGGCATCTCTATTTTAAAAAGCATCTTTGGGGCCTTGAAAGATGCTACCATTACGTCCAGCAATCTGGGCCCAAGTAAGAACAAGAACAAAGTAATTGAACAGGAACATACACATATACTGTAGCCAATGTTAAAATAGTCTGTTTTACCCACTCCTTCCTTTACTGTTCTTCAAAATCACCTGGTGGCTCTGAAGCTCATACTCTCAAATTGGTTGTGGAGTTTTGAAATCCATATCCATGATGACACAGCAGGTTCATCTGCGATAAACTGGGTGAATTGTGGTAAGGACTTAGCAAAGAAGAGTAGGGGCATTGCAGAGCTTTCTCTCTGCAGACCCTGGGTCAAAAGTGGGCTAGTCAGACACAACTATTTCAATGATTTCTTGTATCAAGAAGAACAGAAAACTTACTTATTAGTGTTCTGTGCCACCAAAATAGTTGGTCCACAATGAGGCAACATTAAGGCTACAGTTAGAGTACTTCAACAAAACTATAGATAAAGGTAAAGGTTCCCCTCGCACATATGTGCTAGTTGTTCCTGACTCTAGGGGAAGGTGCTCATCTTGGTTTCAAAGCCGAAGAGTCAGCGCTGTCTGAAGACAGTCTCTGTGGCCATGTGACCAGCATGACTAAATGCCAAAGGTGCAAGGAACACTGTTATCTTCCAGCAAAGGTCGTCCCTATTTTTTCTACTTGCATTTTTACATGCTTTCAAACTGCTAGGTTGGCAAAACTAGAGATAAGTACAAATGGAATATGGCACCTTATCTTGCATTTCCCTAGTTAATGGCCATGGCCCATCAAAAACGAAAATTTACCTTAAACTTGGACATGGTACAAAAAAATTCCTGCACTTCATCTTTATGAGGCAGCTAAAATAATTCATTAATAATAGCTTCTTTTATATCAACAGTGCCCCTACACCCATCACCATGGAAGTCGAGAACATATTTAAAAAAGCTTCAAGTAATGAACCCAATCCTTTATGTTCTTCATGGGTAACCATCATATCTTCTGATTTCACACAAAGTTTTTCCTCCAGTAACAGTGTAAAGAATGGTTCATTATCCAACTCTCCCCTGCCCCAAAGATATATTCTTTCTTAGATTATTATCACAGATAATAACAACACAATTCCATTGGTGTAACTTTGCTTGGCCTAATTTAAAATTTCCTAGAGGTTAAATGTAATAAATTATACTTACTAGAATGATGGACAAAATCTAGATATTCTCAATTGTACCATTGTATAAGTGGTATTACACAAGCAAGTATTTTAAGGGAGGAAGGTTTAGGGTTAGCTTCAGGGATCACTTTTACGCCATACCACAAACTACAAGTACTTCAGATCAATCTTTGTAAGCTTGAGAATGAAAGAATTACTGTTTCTTAGTTGAACTTCAAAGGCAACAACTCAACTCTACTTATCTAAGAGTAAGCTTTGCTGAGCTTAATAGGGCTTAGTTCTCAATAGATATGTACAGGAGAATGCTGCGTGTTATCGGGTTTTTTCCTCAGAGTCCTGCAAGATCTCTCTCTCTCTCTCTCTCTCTCTCTCTCTCTCTCTCTCTCTCTCTCTCTCTCTCTCTCTCTCTCTCTCTCTCTCTCTCTCTCTCTCTCTCTCTCTCGTTTAACGACAAGAATCAGAAAGCAAGAAACAGACTGCATTTTTCTCAAAGCCCTGTCCCTTTGCTTTTTTATATAATAAGGATTGCATGTAGGTTGCCTGTTGCTCAGGAGAAGGAGGAAGGGGAACAGGTTATTTTTTTAGAGGGTTTCTGCATACTTTTTCTGCATAGAATGCCATAAAATTGTTCTGAATGTCAGGATGTTTATTGATCTGGCATATCGATGGAACTGGCCTTTAATTCTTCTGCAGGCAGGGTTATCTGTAGCATGTGGTAAAGAAACGGCAAAGTGCAGATTACATCATTGTCAATGCCATTTTGACTTTTTTGAACATACCCTGCTAATGCCGTGTTTAAACTGTGCATCTCATGAACATTTCTGAATTTAGTTCCACCATCCTACAATACATTCACTGATGAATGGGGGACCAAGAAGTGATTAAAAGCAAAATTATTTTTACACAATAAACCTGAGGCTCTGAGAGGAGTTCATTTATTAGCTCACTGCCCCACTCTGTTAATGCAGGGAAAGATTCACGTGACTGCAGATAATTTAGTAGGTACGTGCAGAATGGGGCTGTTGGTAACAGGTATAATTGGATTTCATGTTCTGATGTGTTTTAGTAATTTAGTAAGCCACTTTACACCAATTTGTAAAGAAAAATAAGAGCACTATTCTACTCATTCTATTAGATTTGCTGCCAGGTTGCTGATTAGTTAGGCTCTCCAGGTTGTTTTGAATATAGATACCACTAATATTCTCATGATTGTTTATAACTTGGGAGAAATGTTGCATCATTGGTCAACAATTTTTCAATCAACATACTTCAATCAATCATACTTCAGTTTAAAACCTGGGACCCATCACTTCCATAAGATTGAAATTGGTTAAAATTGTTGCCAACATACTGTTGCTGCACTGCGGAAATAAACCGCAGAGGGGTTGGCCACTTGGCAACATTTAAGATTTATGGACTTCAACTCCAGAATTCCTCAACCAGCCATGTTGACTGAGGAATTCTGGGAACTAAAGTACTCAACTGTGGAGACATCTGACACGCTATCTTCATATTATAGCCCAGACAATGATGAAAAAAGTGGCAAAACATGTATTTATCTATGGAGATTCTCAGTCATTCAGGTCATGATTGACTCTTATTTTAATGTTAGTGCTTGCAATATGTACTGTATGTTCGGAATCATGGAAGAATGCACTAAATCATTCAAACCATGCACTGTAGCCAATAAAAGAGCAAATGAAGATGGTGGAAATGTTTTTAGTAACTGTAAGATGATGGTGATGATCAGTGGTGGGTTTCAAAAATTTTTAGAACCTCTTCTGTAGGTACAGCCTGCTTTGTGGGATGGCTTGCTGGCCATGTGACTGGATGGGAGTGGCTTGCCACCCATGTGACTGGGTGGGCATGGACAGCTTCTAAAATGTGGTGAAACTTACTTGACAACGCTCTTGCTTAGCAACCAAAATGTTGGCTCAGAAACTCTTGCATTTCAAGCACGCAAGTCTTAAAGCTGTCAAGTTACAAGACCCTTGCACCCTTTAGGAAAAAAACCCCCAGGGGTGTTCAAACTTGACAGCTTTAAGACTTGTGGACTTCAACTCACAGAATTTCTCCTTCAGTCATGTTAGCTCAGGAACTCTGGCATTGAAGTGTGCAAGTCTTAAAGCTGTCAAGTTACAAGACTTTTGCATCCTTAACCCTTTAGAAAATAAACCCAGGAGTGTTCAAACTTGACAGCTTTAAGACTTGCGGACTTCAACTCCCAGAATTCCTCCTCTCGTTCTTCATCTTGATGATGTGCAGACAGGCTGGGGGAGGGAGCTGGAACTGATTCTAAACGGCACTGTAGATTTGTGGAACCTCTTCTATAGAAGAAGTTAGAACTGGCAGGAACCCATCCCTGGTGATGATGATAGAGATAGATAGATGATAGATAGATAGATAGATAGATAGATAGATAGATAGATAGATAGATAGATAGATAGATAGACAGACAGACAGACAGACAGACAGACAGACAGACAGACAGACAGACATAGATAGATAGAAGATGCATATTCTTACATGTCCATACTTATACATACCAAATGCTAAACAGAAAATGAATCCTATATTTTGAATACTTGACTGTAACATTATTGACTAAGATAGACAAAATAATTTTATAGCCTAATATTAATGAATGTGAATTTGAAATTTATTTTTCCTGTTTTATATTTTGTCTTGTTTTAGTTTATGCACTGAAGTTAATCTTGAGAATTTTTAGCTGTTTGTATGTTATAAAATGTCTACTGTTCACCAAAAAAAGAGAAAAAATTGCAGTGTTGTGATTATTGCTTTATTTAGATTTTCCAAGCAGACTGTTTGATCTGCGATGGCATTTTCACGAATGCAGTGCCACCCACAAGCCTCTCACATCTGTAACAACCTTGCCCATATTTTGTGAGGATGTGGGAAGAAAAGAAAATGTAATTTCAGTGCCCTTGCCTGAATGCTCTTGATTTCTCCCACTCCCCAAAGATATGTAAATTTATTTAGTTATTTAGTTCAACAACATAAGTACTCAAGATTAAAGATGGTATATTTTTTTGAAAAAAGAAACCATTTTTATTTATTTATTCAATTTCTACCACTGCCCATTTCAGACAAGTGACTCTGGGTGACATAAAACAATAATTTTAAAATGAAACCGATCTAATTCACCCTTCCCAGCCGACTATGTGGAACAGAATACAGTTATTCTTCTAGCAGTGCTCTGAATTGTATGTTGCAATTCTCTCTTCCAAAAGTGCACACCAATATATGTTGATTTTGAAAAGGGACATATGGAAATAAATGGAAATATGCTTTTTCCACTTTGAAAATGATACCCTATTTCCCTGAAAATAAGACCTCCTTGGATAATAAGCCTAATCAGGCTTTTGAGCGCATGCGCTAACCCCCCCAAATAACCCCTGCCCCAAAATATTGCAACACAGCAGCAGCCATGAGGTGACCGTGCTCACTGCCTCTGGCACCTCAAAAATAATACCCCCCTCCCAAAAATAAGGCCAAGGGCTTATTTGGGGGAGTCAAAAGAAAATAAGACCCTGTCTTATTTTTGCGGAAATATAGTACAAAATGTGAGACATATAAATACTGATTCATTGATTGTTGATAAATAGGGGTAAATGTTTCTTGAGTGGCATGATATAATAACTGCTATATATAGACTTGCAACTAAAACAATCTAATAATGTTTGTAAAAATAAATAAATAAATAAATAAATAAATAAACAGATGTTAATTAATTAATCACTTTTACTTTTTTAAAATATCCATCCACCTCTCTCTCTCTCTCTCTCTCTCTCTCTCTCTCTCTCTCTCTCACACACACACACACACACACACACACACACACACACTTCATCTAAAATATAACAGTGTGCTTTTCACTTGAAAAACCATGAGGCAATCAAAATGCTGCAGATACGATGGAATGTACCAGCCTACAATATTGTGCTACTCCAAAGTATTTAAGAGTATTTCTGGATCTCACACTTAGCTTTAGGAATAACTGTTTTAACCCCAAACAAAAAATATTTGCTAGGAACAACATTCTGAGAAAAATAACTGAGCACAAGATGGGGCACCCAACCGCACACATTAAGAACTTCCATATTAGCCCTATGTTACATTGTGGGTGAATATGCTAGCTCTATTTGGTACAGATCAAAACATGTAGGGCCAAAATGAAACAGTGAGACTGGTCAAGGAGGTGTCTAAAACCAGCCCAAATACAAAAGGCATATTACCAACTGCTGCCTCCCTCCAAAATTCTGCCACGGAAGGGCTACGTAGAAAGAGTGGGTTAAAACAATGTCTGCAGAAACACACATACAGCTATCAACTTCCAAGACCAAGACTAAGATTGTAGATCAGTTTTTTCAAAACTCCCACCCTTCCTAACAACCAGATGCTGCAGACTGCCCAGGAACAATGGAAGGTGAGTAAGAAGCTACCAGGCAATTGTCGCCTGGTCAAGAATAACCTTGGCTTGAATGAAGGTGACTAAATAGACTGCACTTTGGGTAGGAAAACCAAATGACAATCTAAGAAAATGGAGCTTCCAATGCAAGTTATTTTGGGACTGTGGAGAAGAACAATTCATCTCACATATGTTGCGGTGCATACAATGTCTACATGAATGGAGGAAGACCTCATGCCAAGGAGAGATAATGCAGTAAATGTGCAAATACTGGTCAATTTAATTTTAATCACATTTTTAAAATACTTTTCACATGGGCTGTATTTTTATTTTATATTTATATCTTTCTTATTTGGTCAGTGTTGAATGGTGTGTGTTTACAATTTGAAGGTTCTTCTGACATGAATAAAAAAAGATTATTTACCAAGCCAAAACAGCTCAGTTTGCAGCCCTACCTTAAGAGATTGTCCCTAAGTAAAGTTTATGCTATGAAAGACATGGCATAGGAAAAAAAAAGGGAATAAAGAGAGATAGGAAAAAAGGAAAGTGTAAAGTAATGATAGCTAGATTATTCTAGAAGCAATAAGATAAGACAAATCAGAATTTGCAGCATCCTGGTGAGCGCTCCATTAGCCTTGGAGTAGGCAACAGTATAGGGATGTGGTGGTTCAGTGGCTAAGACGATGAGCTTCTTGATCAGAAAGATTGGCAGTTTGGCGGTTCGAATCCCTAGTGCCACGTAATGGAGTAAGTTCCCGTTACTTACCCCAGCTTCTGTGAACGTAGCAGTTTGAAAGCATGTAAAAATGCAAGTAGAAAAATAGGAACCACCTTTGGTGGGAGGTAACAGCATTCTGTGTACCTTCAGTGTTTAGTCATGCCGGCCACATGACCACAGAGATGATTTCGGACAGTGCTGGCCACATATGTGCTAGGGGAACTTTTACTTTTACCTATAGGCAATACTATACCTGCCACCAGAGCCACTTCCTCCAAGAAGTGGCAATATTTCCTAGTAAAAGGGAAAGCCTTAATGGTGGACAGCAGTTATGCTGCTTGTGTGTAGTGCAAAAGATTAAGTAGACAGTACAATCCTAGGAGAACTGGAATGATCTGGCCTATTGCCATATTTCAGCCTGCAACTTCATAATTGCATTCGAACCAAATGAAGCCTTCATCATGTCTTCAAGGACATTAAACTAATTGTTGCTGGGGGTTAATGATGCATGTTGAATAGTGTGAAGAGAAGAAGACAGGTCACAGCTGGTTTACCCAGTGAAGTTGGCAAAAAAATGTTCCTGACCGTTGGCATCAGTAGAGAACAAAGCATTAAATCCAGATCAGAAGCAACTCTGCATTACATTCTTGATCAGCAGAAATAATGGTCCCTTCTCTTCTACTGCAAGTATTCTCAGTTCTATTGCCAGATTTGCTAATTGTCAGAAGTTCTGAGCAAAACCAAATATGACATTAAAATACAATGGGCGGAATGAAAATGAAATGGAAAGCCTTAATGATGGACAGCAGTTGTGCTGCTTGTGCGTAGTGCAAAAGATTTAAGTAGACATTTGATTTCCCCCCCATTTAAATAACCATTTGAAAAGAGCCTGATCAGAATTGTGTCATGTGCAAAGGGGGTGTTCACAGTTTCTGTTTCTTCCTAGGTCAGATGAAAAATACCCCAAAGCTGCAATTAGCCCCTATAGGACTATGCTAGTATCATGAGTAGTCAGAATATCCAGGAGCAATTTTCATCAGAACCATACTGGGATAGAATCAACCCCCCACCTCTGCATCATTGTCTCAGTCCTTTCTTTATGGTGATTATTTTAAAAAAAGGTATCAGGATTTCTTGTTAACTTCTGGGATCTCACTCTGCATATTAAATCATGCACAGAGGTATTAAAGTTCCTATTCTGAATTGAATGCAAGCTGAATTAGCAAACTGAAGATAAATTGATTGCTTTGATAATATGTGAGAGGCTAAATCAAGTATAAAATGAAAAATGTAAAACTGACAGATTATACTGTAACCTTCCTCAAAGAAGCTCACATGTTTTTGCTGCTTTAAGATGTTATTTATGATGATTAACAATAGTAACTGTGGCCCCATCACTTCCCAAATAGCCTTCAATAATGCAGCAGGCATTCAGGAACAGATAAGAGAACAAATCTGGCAATCAATCAATCTTTCTAACAGTATTTCATTACCCTATGACTTTGGTAAACATAGGGAGTTAATTAACAATGGTAACACTGAATGAATAAGCGCAAATGCACCAGATTCCAAATCACTTTGGATTTTATGACAGTGACATCAGGTAATCATCATGTGACAAGTTTCTGTCACAGAAATGCTGTGTAGATGTACCCTATGGCATGCAGCTGTCTTCTTTTCCTGCCCCATCTAGCCAGCCTGAGGCATCTGGCTAATTCTGCCTAATGATAAGGTTGGTTCTGCTGAAGCGTTGGCTGGGAAAAAAATTTCATCGATTTACAGAAAAAGTTGTCTTTTAAGGAACAGCTTGTCCTTCCTATTTTTAATTTGTGGGTTTGCCAAACTCACAATACAGAGTGTGATTTATCACAGAAAGATTAAAGTGCTTCAGTTTTTATTATTTGTTTCATATTTAATCTGTTTTTTTTAAAAAAAATGGTTTTTGTTGTTGTTGTTGAAGAAACTGTAGTGTGATAGCTTTGAAATCAATCTCAATGTTTTTGTTGCTCAATACAGTTGGGTGGACATCTTGATTTAATGTGGAAAAGAAAAATTCTGGGTTGAAGGGTTGACAGTAATTATTCTGTCACTATTTTCACTCACTTTGCGTGCACACATGCACACAGGGCAAAACTATCCTCTATTCAGAAAGCAAACATTTAGCTGAATAAAGGTTCTTTTAAAAACACATATATAATAGAAAAGGAAATGATGAAAAAAGTATACTGATCAAATTCTAAGATTTTTAGACCAAATTAGACAATTAGATGCTCTGTTGGGTCACTGTTTCGGAAATATTTTCCTACCAAACAGAGACACAGAATGATCAAAGGTAGTGGGAGAGGAAAGGGCCAAATTCCTGCTGGTCATTGAATTTCCTTGTGGAAGCATTGGCAGCGTTGGAAATCCCCTTTCGTTTCCTTCCCTTCCCTTCCCTTCCCTTGCAAGTTAAAGGTCAGGACAATGAAAACGTTAACAGTATATAGATATATAATGCAACCTTTTGAATATGGAGAATTTGGGAGCTGAAGATCAGTCCACATAGCAAGGTTATGATTGTGAAAAACTGAAATAATATCAATTTTTGTAAATAAAAAAATTATGAAAAAGTGAAGAAAAAAACCAGCAAAATGCACTGGATTCTTCAATCACCTTTTCTTCTCCTGTTTTTGATGAGAATGCCCTACACTTTGAAAAAAGTGTACTGTTCTTTCACTCCATAAGATAAAACTGATTTTTCAAAACATCTTTGTCCTACACTCTTAACGTGAGAGGCCTCTCAACTCGCACACTTTGAAAGTGACAGTGCTTTTCAGCTAATCCAAAGTGTAGGAAGGAGGAATGTTTGGGTGGGAAGATCATTAGTTTCAAGCTCAGCTAGAAACAACACATGACAGGTCCTCCCTGAAGAGATGTCGAAAACTGAGAGTCAATTGTGAAAGTAGTCATTTGGCAAGCAAGCAGGTCCACAGATTTGACGTATTTAAGGTTCCAAGAACAGCCACAAACAAAGATGACATATGCGTGCTTAGAAAGTCGCCCACAGTGCAGTAGGCAGCCAAATTAAACATGAAGAAGATATCAAAAGTCTTTTTAACCCCACCCCCCACCTCCATCTGTTGAGCCGACAATGCTATTTCTGCAAATAGATTAAAGTTGGGGAGTGAATATTTTAATGTTTATAGAACACTTGAGTTATTCTGGGCTGATTTCAGTTCTGTCACTTGAAGACTATCATTCTTTCAAGTTGCAATCCTCTAGAAGTCAGTCTTTGAGGACTGAATGGAACCTATTGCAAAGTGGAAATGGAGAGGAATGCTCTAGGATCTCAAAATGCTTTGCAGGCTGGTTGTGTGTTTAACAAGCCAACCAGATAAGTTGCAAATCAATCCATGTTGTCTATAATATAATTTTCTCAAAATTTTGAGAACAGGAGGAGAATGAGGGTGACATTTAGTCTTGGATCAATAAATTACTTACACACCTACATATTATAGACTGTATCATTGCTATTGACTCTTTTCTTTTCATATTATGCTTTCCATTGCTAGCTCCATACAAGTGTGTGAATTATTGTGATGGTGGGAAATTGATCAAAAAGTTTAAAAGAAGAGTGGGAGGAACTAATGTACCAAGTTAGGAACTCTGGCAGAAGATCAATGGTGAATCAACCCAAAGAAAGGTCACATAGAAAAGGTCAGTTGTATAAATATTTCCCAATTTCTAGAAATAGACTGATTCCCAGGTTCTTCAAGAAGAATGACACCGATGCAAGGAAGAGAGAAAAAAAAGAGCACCCGTGTAAGTCAGGGGTACTTTGCTACCAGCATTACTGCCAGTTCGGCGCACAAAAGCTTCTGCACATGCGTGCTTGCTTCAATCGCACACACACCAAATTACATTTCCACAATGAGAATGTTCTGCACATGCACAGAAGAAAAAATATAGAAGGAGCCACCGACAATAGAACTGGTTCGCGTGTGTGGCTGGCCGAGTTACTACCTACTCGGCCAAACCGGGCCAAACCGGTAAGAGCCCATCTCTGATGTAAGTATATTGTACCTGAAAGTGGGATGCTTTTTCAGATTTAGGAAAAGAGGAAGCTCAATACTGCAAAAGTGATGAAACAGAGGGGGGAGATCTGTTTACAACATGCATTCAAGCTAGATTGCCAATTTCTAATCTTCCAGCCTGAGAACCCAAGGATGCTTCCAAGCTTCCTGGGTCACCCTTATCAGATGTCTCAAGAGCAATAGGAATCACAAATAGTGCAATAATACAATATCTTACCATACAATTGCACTTGTTTCACATACCCGCAAGGTGACACTCAAAATCCTACAAGCTAGACTTTAGCAATATGTGAATAAAGAATTACCAGTTTTTGAAGACACAGAGGAACTAAAGATCAAATTGCCAACATTTGCTGGATTATAGAGAAAACAAGGGAGTTCCTGAAAAACATCTGCCTCGTTGACTACACAAAAGCCTATGATTGTGTAGATCCCAACAAACTGTGGCAAGTTCTTTAAGAGGTGGGAGTACCAGATCATCTTACCTGTCTCCTAAAAAAACCTGTATGTAGGCCAAGAACCAGACATGAAACAACTGATTCAGTGGTAGAATGGTGTGGCTTGGTGGGCATGGCAGGGGAAGGATACTGCAAAATCCCCATTCCCTCCCTACCACACCAACCTGCTTTCCAGCTCCATTCTCCTGTGTAGAGCAACAAAAGAAGACCCACCCAATCATCTGGGACTCAGGAGGCAGCAAATAGATGGGGGCAGGGCCACCCAAAGGTGGTATTTGCTGGTTCTCTGAACTACTCAAAATTTCCGCTACTGGTTCTCCGGTACCTGTCAGAACTGGCTGAATACTTCCTCTGAACTGATGGGTTCAAAATAGAGAAAGCAACAGGACAAGGATGTGCATTGTCATCCTGCTTATTTATCTTATATGCAGAATATATCATATAAAATGCCAGGCAGGATGAATCACAAGCTGGAATTAAGATTGCCAGGAGAAATATCAACAATTGGAGATATGGAAACGGTATCACTCCAATGGCTGAAAGTGAAGAGGAACTAAGGATCCTCTTGATAATACTGAAAGAGGAGAGAACAAAAGTTGGTTTGAAAATCAAAATTTTTAAAAAAATCCTAAGATCATGGCATCACTTCCTGGCAAATAAAAGGGGAAGAAATGAAAGCAGATTTTATTTCATTCATTTTCATGACTGCAACTGCAGTCTTTGCTATTAATTTTTTTCTTTTCTTTCTTTTCTGTTATTAGCTGACAGTTAAGAAAATATATAATTTGCCTTATCAAAGCATTTCACATTGTCTTGCAAACTTGATCTGTACACTTAGTTGTCCACAGATGCTTTAGTTTAGTACATGGGCTAGGCTCTTCTGTAATCTCCAAAGTTATTGGAAATATTGGTTGATTGGCAACAGGGAAGGCAACATGATTCAACATGTCTGCTTTGTATCACTTTTAGAAGTAGAGCAGATCATCTAAAACTTTGGTGAAAGAGATAGGCCTTTCAAGAGGTCTGTTTGTGACACTGTGTGCCTCTGTCCCTAAAATGATTCTTATACAGCCAGACAGAAAGCCTGGGTAGAGACAAGGGTTCCTGAAGCAGGGGATTCAGAGTGGGTGTCTACTCTTATTTCCCGCCCCCAATTATCTGGAAGAACGATGTCGCTAATTGAAGCCTAATTACATTCCTCCTGTTCTATGAGCTGTCTCATCCCATTAGATCTGCCATTTTAGACTTAGGGTGATGGGTACATAGCCATCAAAGAACTTGTCCAAAAGGGAAAGACTCTTATGCTACCCACTTCCCCCTAAGAAAAATCTGGATTAAACTCCACGGTTCCTAGAGTCCTTCTGGTTTAACTGAAAGCTGACATGTTAGACTTCTGCAGTTTCTAATATTGCCTTGGAGGCTATATTTCTACACCACATATAGAATGTGGCGAGACAAAGCTATAGGCTGTCAATCCCACAAGATTCTAAACCCAGCCCCCTTTTGACTCAATTCCACCACATCATCTGCTATCTGTGCCTCAACAGGGAGTTGGCTACCCTAAACAAGGCTGCTTGCCTATTGCAGTAAGAGAGATGTAATTGTGTTTCACCATTCTTATCCTTATAGTATACACTTGAACCTGAGCTTGGCTCTCTTTTTGTCAACTTTCTCTGGTGCTCTAGTGTTGCTTCTTTAAGAGTCCTTTGACAGATCAAATTACCACCTGGGAGCAACATACAGAAAGAAGCGACACAGAAGCAGTCTTATACAGGGCCCATGTGTTCTCCTGTTAACAGTAGGCAACCAAACACTCAAATGAACTGCCCATAAGATTATAGATAATCAAACTGATGCCATAAATCTCTTTAGCCAAACTATTGCACTTTGTCCAATTACTCCATATAAGTAGTCATAGTAGCAAAGAGTCAGAACTGGATTTCATTGAAGTTGAGCAGTCAATAAATTCAAACCAAAAAAGCAAACAAACAAATAAGGAACAGAAATTGATTGGACTAAGACAATGCCAGCAATACAATTGCTGCAAGGCAACAAAGAGGTCTAATCTGTTTGACTGCCTATATGAATTGAGTTTGAAATTACTTAAGACATGCCCACAGTTACCACAAAGGCTTTGAATTTCTGAGAATTTTTAACCAGGCTCCCAAGGCATGGAGATTAAAATTATTCATTAAGACCATAAATTGAGGCACCTCAGAACTATCCCAGATTAGATCAGGCAGGTTGGGAGGTATTCTGCCAGGCAATGGGGAAACTGGTACACTAGAAGATTCCAAAGCAGCGGTGGGATTCCAATTTTTTTTACTACTGGTTCTATTTGCGTGGCTTGGTGTGGCTTGATGGGCATGGCTTGGTGGGCATGGCAGGGGAAGGTTACTGCAAAATCCCCATTCCCTCCCCACCCCACTAATCTGCTTTCCAGCTCGGTTCTCCTGTTCAGGGCAACAAAAGAAGATCAGCGGGGAGACTGGGAGGCAGGGGCAGGGGAAGCCTATTTGCTGTTTTTCCAAACTACTTAAAATTTCCACTACCTGTTCTCCAGAACCTGTCAGAACTGGCTAAATATCACCCCTGCTCCAAAGACCATCCATCTGGCCTTAACTACAGACATTCACACCCTTAGAAGTGGAGACCCTGGCCACTAATAGAGAATATTTAAAGATCAGTGCCACCACTCTGCTACTGAAGGCTAAAGACCTAAAATGCAGAACAGCAGTTCTCTGAGAGAGGGAGGTTACCATCTTTGACCAAATGGATCACAGTAACACACTCCAAATTTGTACATTCATTTACCACCAAATTATAAATGGATGAAATATTGTTACTTATAGACATGGTATTGGCCATTAACATCTTGAGGTCCAATGTGCCAGCAATGTGACCATTGAAGCATAAGGTATGAGTAAATTAATCCAGTTAGGGGACATCAGAATGAGATTGCCAGTCTCTCTTGCAGTGAAAGAGTGATTATTATGCCCTCCACTATACTTCCAATTTATCTCCTGATGCAATATTGAAGTTTTCAGCCAGACTTACATTCGCATAATTGCAATCTCACAATCACCACAAAACACAAGCCAGGTGTCAGAGTTTTGGCAATGCTACTCATACCTCAGTCGACACATGAATCCAGAGTGACTAAGACCCAAAACACCATGTAACTTGAAAAAAATCCCACCACTTCTTTTGCCACTTGGGAAGCTTCATCACTTCATGAAAGTCTAACTTCATTGCAGGTTGCAGACTTCTGTATCCAAGAAGTCATAATTATTGTAAGAAAGAGAAAGGTTCTACATTTAGGTAAGAAAAATGAAATGCACAGGTAATACTGCATTCAGTTTTGGTCGCCACGATGTAGAAAAGATGCGGAGACTCTAGAAAGAGTGCAGAGAAGACAACAAAGATGATTAGGGGACTGGAGGCTAAAATATACGAGGAACGGTTGCAGGAACTGGGTATGTCTGGCTTAATGAAAAGAAGGGCTAGGGAAGACATGATAGCAGTGTTCCAATATCTCAGGGGTTGCCACAAAGAAGGGGGAGTCAAACTATTCTCCAAGGCAACTGAGGGTAGAACAAGAAGCAATGGGTGGAAACTAATCAAGGAGAGAAGCAACTTAGAACTGAGGATAAATTTCCTGACAGTTAGAACAATTAATCAGTGGAATAGCTTGCCTCCATAAGTTGTGAATGCCCCAACACTGGAAGTCTTTAAGAAGATGCTGGATAGCCATTTGTCTGGAATGGTATAGGGGTTGGACTAGAAAATCTCCAAGGTCCCTTCCAACTCTGCTATTGTATTGTATTGTATCCAGATGTTGATCCATATTGATAAGAAAACAAAAGGAAGTTATGGGCACTTTAAAAAGAAGTAAATGTTCCACTGTATTGAACAATGAATATATTCTGGTAAATCTAGGGAGGTTTGGATAGATTCTTGGCAGTAGTAAAGGAACAGCATCCATTATCCCCAATGAGGAAGTTTGCTTTATTTTCCAGTCTAGTTTATAGCACAGCTGTTCCCTAATGTATTCCATCCAAGTATTAGCTAGATCTGATCCTGCTTTGAAAACTGCTTAGGTTTCAAACCTAAAAAGGAATCATAGAAGTGGTGCAATTCAGCCGGTTCTATCCGGTTTGGGCAAATCAGTAGCGGTGGCGGCAGGAGGCTCTGCCCATCCACCTGGACATCATCACGTCCCATTTTTTTACATTCTGCGCATGCGCACGATCACATTTGCAAACCAGTAGCAAAGGTAAGTTGATTTCACCCCTGAATGATAAGTGTGTTTAGGTATATTTCCCATATATAATTAATGGGAAGCAGAGACATCTCCACAAGGAAGGGGACACACTAATAGGTTGGTCCAAAGTGCAAGGTGGGACTATTTCAAGAGCTGAACACCCAGTGAGAGACTAAGATTGGTCCTATAAATCAGTTCTACAAATTCTGGAAAGGTCTCTCTTGTGTTGGAGAGTCTATGGAATAGAATTTTTTTTAAAAAAAATCTCGCTATCACATGGAAATTTGCTGAGCTTTTTTTTTTTTTTTAAACTTGATTCTGGGACAAGTCATTTTGTAACATCTTGATGTAACAGGTCAAACTGTTCTAGGTAATTATGCTTGAAACATTCAACCCTCTGAAGGCCATGACACTTGAGAACTGATTATGAAACTTTAATATATTAAAATATAGTAATTCGCCGTTAGATGAAATTTACAGCTGGGTTGCTGCATTTGTATCCTTAAACAACATTCTATGAATTATAATTGCTATGGTAATTATGAGCCAAACTGGATTACCATGGTAACTGGCTTTTAAACATTTGCACCTGAATAATAATAAAAAAAATACATTTTATCCTTTTTATTCCGTCTTCAGCCATTTTGTAACTATTTCTCCTTAGGGCCTAGAATTGTACAGCAGAGACGGGCAGATTTCCATGTGAGATAAAAAGCCTGTGGGAATTGGTGAACAGAATTGAATGACACAACTTTTACACTCCTATAGTAAATATAAAGATGCTTAACAATGTATATTCTAATCCACAGGGTAATGTAATTCACAACACAAACAGTTTCTTCTCATTCCTCTTCAAAATGATAGCTCAACAGCATTATTGAAGTTCCTAAGATTGCTTACTGAAATAATGGCAGAAACCATATATGAAGTAGTATTATGCTGGGTCTCATAGGTTACATTTCTGTAACATTCTCCAAATGAAGCTCCCTTTGGAGACCATCTGGAATCTGCAGTTGGTCCAGAATGCAGCAGCATATGCATTCTGATCACCCCATGGTCTGCCTTAGTTGTACCGCTGTTACATGAATTGCACTGGCTCCTAGTTGTTTTCTGGGTGCTGGTTATTATTGTTAAACCTTGACATGGACAGGACAGGTTATTTGTGGGAACACTTCAGGGGTGGGTTCCGGCCAGTTCTCACCTCTTCTATAGAAGAGGTTCCACAAATCTACAGTGCCATTTAGAACCGGTTCCAGCTCTCTCCCCCTGCCCGTCCACATATCATCAAGATGAAGAGTGAGAGGAGGAATTCTGGGAGTTGAAATCCACAAGTCTTAAAGCTGTCAAGTTTGAACACCCCTGGGTTTTTTTTCTAAAGGGTTAGGGGTGCAAGGGTCTTGTAACTTGACAGCTTTAAGACTTGCATGCTTCAAATGCCAGAGTTTCTAAGCCAACATTTTGGTTGCTAAGCAAGAGCGTGGTTAAGTGAGTTAAGAAATTATAGGACTGCTCATGTAACTGATTTGGTGAATGACCACAATCAGGCATTGCCAATTGGGATTGTTAAGCAGTTGTGCAGGTAGTAAAGCTCCGGGCTGTGGACCTGTCTGGTTTGTGGCCCATTAGAAATTGAGCTGCACAAGCAGTGGGTGAGCGTATGAAGGGTCATTTGTGCTTGAGCAGGAACTTGGTTGCATGCACAAATACATCCCTCTCCCCTCACTGCTGCTACTGATCCATGAAGCCAGAAAGGTTTGGGACCCTCTAGTATAGTGGAGAAAGTTGTAGGTAAGGAGTATAATCCTCCCTGCTGAAATCCAAGTAGGATTTCTAACCTCTGAGGAAGAAATAATCAGGTGTGGTCTGCACTGGGCCTCCCAAGGCCTTCCATACCTGTCTAACTCACCCACACACACACCTTTACTTACCATGTTGCTCTCTGCTTGGATTTTGCCTCCCCTCATCTCCAGAATTGACAGAAAGAGCTGCCTGCTAAAGGAATCCAGCTCCCCTCTGTGTGCAGAAGGAAATGGCTTTGGGGGGGGTGCAGGAATAGGGCTCAGATATTTAGGATTCAGCTTGATTTCTCCTCCTCCCCTCCCATGCATGGAAGAGAACCCCTTTGACAAGGTGTGGGGACATCTCTACAACCCTCCAGTTGCCCTTAGCTGCCCTTGGCAAGCAGCTCCTTCAGCCAGTCCCCAGAGACAACACAGAGAGAGCCTTCTTGGCAAATAACAGCCGTTTGCAACCTTCCCTACTGCCTTCCCCATTGACTTTTTTGGGAGAATCCAGCAGAAAAAAATGCAAACGGCGATCACATATTCCCAAAGCATTTACCAAATGATCATAAATATAAATTTATCACCAAACCCACAGATTATGATCATATTACTTGGGGGGAAAGGGGAACAGAATGTTACCTATGGCCAGAAATGCTTTACAAGCCATAAAGTGCTCTTTACGAGATCATCATAATTCTGAGAGGTTCTTGAACAACTGGTCATAAGCCGAAGTCTACCTGTAGAGAGCTTTCTTCTTTCTGAGGAGAAGGCACAGGAGAGGGCACCTGATTTTCGAATGAAAACAATTCATTATCTATGCTAGTCTTCTTTGCTGCCAACTCTCCTGGTTTAACTCTACAATCTAAACTATTTCTGGCAAGCTTTGATTTCTTTGCCCTGGGTAGATCTTTGCAGTTCTTCTAATTCTACTGCTCTGAATACTTCTTTATAAAATAACATTGAGCTGCTAGCCTCTGTTCTGTTGTTTCTGATTGTGGGTGTTCTTGTTCCCAAAACTGGTATATTTTATTTTCAGAAATTCTCATTTTATTGCATTGGACTTGATTTTTAAGAACAGGATCATTATTTGAAGGGTCCTTGTTGCTCTCTGAGCACTACCATTCCTGGATATCCTGATCAGCAGAGACTACCATGGCAAACTTGAAACACAAATGCACCAAAAAGTCACCCACACCAATCAGGTGCTCTACTACCAAAGCAACAATCCAACCTTCCACATGGAAAGCTGTGTAAGAACGCTATTTAGATGATCACCAACACACTGCAGCAACCCTGAACAACAGAAAAAGGAAACATCATCTGTACAATCAAAGGGATATCCATGCGATTTCATCAAAAAATGTCTGACCGCTCAACCCAATGTTGTATAATCAGCACAATTTGCAAAAAGAATAAGAATGCCGTACATAAAAAAAAACATATCAGAAACACATGGAATCAGTGTAGCCCACAAGCCAACTAAAATATCCAAGACATTCTAAGCAATCCAAAAGACCCAATAGCTCCAGAAGAAACAGCATGACTCATCTGCAACATACAGTATAATGACTGCAACAGTTCCTACATAGGACAAATAGGACAGAAGATTAGCAAAATGCATTTCATGAACACCAAAAATCAATCAGAATATGTGATGGAAACTCTAATTTCACCAGATATGGACAGACAAAACCATAGTTTCAGCAGGGAAATGGTGATCAGCCTAAGCCAGGCTAAGTCCAAAAATGCTAACTGATTTCTAGAACCTAGGCACGCTGACAAATTAGCCATCAGTAAGCACATAGGCATAAACATATCTATATACTAATAAAATAACCAAGTTGGAAGGGACCTTGGCAGTCTTCTAGTCCAACCCCCTGGTCAAGCAGGAAATCCTATATCATTTCAGAAAAAAGTTACCCAATCTCTTCTTAAAACCTCCAGTATGCAAGAGACACAATCAATCAGCCAAAAAGGAAACAAAACACCAAAATCAATATTCAGATGAGCATAGATTATCTCCAAGATTAAGAGATAATCAATCAAAAAGTAAACAATACCCCAATTAAGAAAACAATCTAACAGTAAATGACCAACTGTCATTGAGGCGCCTAGAACAACACTTCCATTAACACTGATAAGGCAAGCCAGAGAATATAAACCAGGGGTGGGTTTCAACTGGTTCGCGGCGGTCCCTGCGAACCGGTTGGTCGGCGAACCCGGAAGTAAGTAACTTCCGGGAACGGCGAAGGGCCCACCCGCCCGCCAGCGCTCCTTACCCAGTTTTGACAAGTTCTGCGCTTCCACGCATGCGCAGGACGCATACAGCACCTGCGCGATCCTCCAGGAGCAGCTGGAGCATCGCACAGACACTAGTACGCATGCGTGCGCCACGCGCGTGCACGAGGACACCGCCGGCCCCATTCCAACCGAACCGGTTGGAACGGGGCGAGAAACCCACCCCTGATATAAACTAAGAGCAAACCCCACTCCTTACCAGTTTATGATGTTACTTAGTTTGGATAATGAAATAACTACATAAGAACAACCAAGTTCAGAATGCTCCAAGAACCCCTCGTTTCAACCTGAGCTGCAAATATTCTCCCCAATAAAGAAATATATTGGTGTCAGTCTTGGTATATTTGCAACTTTTCTTCCAGTAGTCCTACGGCTGATCAGTCCTGTATCTTGGAGCCCATTTTTCACTGTATGTACAGGAAATTCAACACTTAGCATGGTCCTTGTTGACCAAGGCAACGGGTGTCAAACTCACAGCGTCACGTTGCCATCACATGACTTTTTGCCATGTTTTTTTCGTTCATGGAGTGGGGGTGGGCGCGACATGCCCATGACGCATCCGGCCCGTCGGGTGCCAGTTGACATTCCTGATCCAGGCAATGACTGATCCAGTATGGGTTTCCATAAATTAAGTCTCACTACGTTGTTTATGAGAGAGAGACTTTTCATTCCTCTGTTGAGACCTGTCCATTATGACTGAACCTCTGGCAGAGCTCTCATCTTCCTCAAGCCATGCAGGTTGTGATTACTGTTACATCTACCAATTTATCATATGGGTGCTCCCAAAAGTCGACATGGAGGAGTTGCTCCCTGATGATTCATTATAACTCTTCCTAGAAAACAAAACATAAAGCGAAATGTGCATACCCTATTCCACATATTTTGCAAAAACAAGTTCTTCTTGCCTTTTTAGTGTTTTAGCCGGAGAATAAACAGTGTCGGCAAAGATTGTTAAAAAACAAATTCTCTGGATGCAAATAAAACCTTCCCTATAAAAATAGTTCAGTAGCCTGTATAGCTGTGACTACGGCCTTTCTGGTTTTTGCTTTGTTTTGAGTGTAGATATCAATCTTAAAAATCGGTGAATTTGATGAGGTTGAGAGACAATGTGATGGACAGAACCATATGATCAAAGCCTCCCATGGTTATTTCTACCACTTAGTTTTAATTGAGGCCCTTCCTACAAGCCCCATCAGCCTGGATTAGATTTTGGTGTGTGGGTTTCAACACTCTATATGTAGCTTAATAGTTATGACAGCCTGCAAGGCAGAATCATAGAATTATAGGGCTGAAAGGGACTTTGGAGGTCTTTTAGTCCAACTCCATGCTCAAGGCAGGAACCTTATACCATCCCAGCCAAATAATTGTCCAGTCTATTTTTGAAAACCTCCAGTGGTGGAGCATCCATAACAGGAGGCAAACTATTTCATTGATCATTGTTCTCACTATCGGAAATTCCCTCCTTACTTCTAGGTTGGGTTTCTCTTTAATAAGCTCCCACCCATGACTTCTTGTCCTGCCCTCTTTGTGACAGCCTCTCAAGTACTGGAAGACAGTTATCATGTTACCCCTAATCCTTCTCTTTGGTAGGCTAGACATACTTAGCTCCCTCAACTGTTTACCATACAAAGGGCCCTTTATCATCTTTGTTGCTCTTCTCTGCCTTTTCTTTCTCACATTTTTTGTATTGGCTGACAGGAACTGGAGACCAGAACTGGGGTTTCACCAGAATAGTGTAAAGCGGCACTTCTTGTTGTCTTGACACTATCCCTCTGTTGATACAGCCTATGACTGCATTGGGTTTTTTGGCAGTTGCAGAACACTAGGACATCTAAATCTCTCTCACAGTTACTGCTGTTGAGCCAGGTGTCACCTATGCTATGTTTGCTGTCATTTGCAAATTTGACGAGTTCTCCTTCTATCCCCTCATTTAGATCATTTATAAAAAAGTTGAAGAGTCCTAGGCCCAAGACTGAACCTTGAAGTATCCCTTGCATACAGGACTAGTTTCATTGACAACTACACATTGAAGGGTGGGATTCTACCGGTTCGTACTGGTTCGGGTGAAATGGTGGCTCTGACGATCAGCTGGGAGTGAACCGATTCACTCCGATAAGGTGGGCCAGCCTGCCTGCCCGCCTGCCCCTGTACTTCATTGACCTATATCTTCTCAGCTGAATCACACTGCAGAGTGGATTGTCGCGCCTCAGCTGTGTTACTTTCCAGCAGTAACATGAAAGGTAAATTTTCTTAAAACTGAACACACATGTGAAACACGTGATCACCGAACTGGTTGTTAAACTGGCAGGATCCCACCACTGCACACATTATATGTGATTGGGCAGCCAACTGCGAATCCATCTAGTTAACTGATGATTTCTAAAATCACTGATAGGGGAAAGAGGCAGGGGTGGGTTCCAGCTGCTGCTACTGCTGGTTTGTTCAGGGACACGCTTCACATGCACACACACTACACACACTTGTGTAGTACAAAGAAAAAGCTTCTGCGCATGCACAGAAGCAAAAAACAAGATGGCTGTGCCTATGGCGCAGCTGAGAGAACCAGTTCAGGGGGTGGCAGGCCAAGTTACTACCTATTCCGCTGAACCAATCTGAATCGGTAGGAACCCACCTTTGGAAAGAGGTATATGACAACCCAGCAGGGTAGTGTTATGTTGTTATCTAGTTTCCTGGTATGTTGTGTTTTCTGGATAATAGGCGAGGAGGAGTTGAGGTGATTGTAATAGCAATTACAGGAAGAATATATATGCATGACAGTTTGTTAAGGGTGCATATTTGCCTTGGTTTATTTCCAGGATGAAGCTTCTTCCTCTCTTAAAGCCATCCTTGTGCTGAGATAATTTAACATATGACTCTTCCAAAATTAGTATCTTCTTATATATTATTTAAAAACTTTTATTGTGAATACATCTGAGCCTCTCTGTGCAATCTAGAGAGCAGAGCACAGCAAAATGCTGCCAGCTTGACAAGTAGCATTACGTAGCCAAAGGAAGCCAAGAAAAGTATGTATTTATTAAATTTCTCTCACACATTTTCCCCACAAGTTCGCTGTTGCTGGATCTGCCTTTTCATCAACCAATAATTGTTTTTCTAATCAGCATGTTTTTCTTCATCCAACCTCTAATGATATTATTTCAGAAGAAACCCAACAAGATTTCAAGAATTCAATTGTTTCCTTGGATTTCAGCTCTTGAGAATTTTAGCCACACATGGTTTATCTTGGTGAACCTCAAAAAGCTTAATGGGATCAGACCTATAAGGGAGACCACCAGGAAATCCCAAAAACACAGTCAAGACTGGGAAGTTAAAAAAACAAAAAACAGAAGATGGCAAACCATGTCCATAGTGTTGACAAGACAATGAATTGAATAGTTGCTCTTCTTTGCACTTTTTCCAACGTGTCAACATCATTGAACTCAGGGGAATGTTCCTCTTTTTAAAAAAATAAGAAATGTTGAAGTAAACTGCATTCTTCGGAAATACCTAGCAATGTTAAAAAAAATAGTATGTAGAGACCATGTAGAAATGCAACTTTGAAATACAAGTCTGTTTGTTATATAACCCTGTAAAGTATTTATTTATTTGTATCCCATCTTCATTATTATTTACTCAAGGTGAACATATACAACACTCTTTCCTCCTCTTATTTTCCCACAATAACAATATATAAGGTGAGTTGGGCTAAGAGAGAGAGACTGACCCAAAGACGCCCAGCTGGCTTTCATGGCTAAGGTGGGATTTGAACTCATGGGAAGACCTTAACCACCAGACCAAACTGGCTCTTAGTCTGAGTGTATTGTTATTCAAAAATAATTATAAACTTATTATTTGAATTAATTTTAAAATGTTCTAATTGTTTATTACAAATCTAAGCTTAATCTACAGGTGATGTACATCTGTTCAATTTTGCCTATTTAGGAGAATTTGGTGTACAAAAAGTTAAAACAAACCCAGAAAACATTTAATTTTCCGAAAAAGCTAAGAAAAGGTGGGAGGTGGGAAAGAAGGCTTAAAATAATCTTATTGACAAGTGTTGCTTAATCGGTTTCATTTTCTGAATCTGAAATAATGTTAGAGTGCTATCAGTAATTTCAATTACTTCTGTGTCTGTATTTTTTTATCACTTATTATTTTCATGGACTTGAAATCCATGAAAATATAATGAAAATAATATTTTCTGTTCTTTCATGTGTTTCTGGATTTGGTTTTCTTTCATTTCTAATTCCAACTAGTTCTTTCACAGTTTTTATGTATCATTTTAGAATAAAAATTGGAAAATATTTCATTTTCTTTTTAAAAAACAGAATTCCCTCTTCACAAGGCTTTGAAAAAAGGAAACCAACTTGTATTATCTGTGCTAGTCTCACTCACACACATATAAAGAAAGACCCAAAGCACACCTTTTTTTACATGAACAGCTATAGAAGGAAGTTAGATTTGTCTAGATTTTTCTTTTACCCACTGAAAAATAGAATTGGCATACTAATTTCACAAAATATCTGATGACTTCGGAAAACTTGCTGTCAGGTGGCTAAGTCATCAAAATTCTAGAAATAATAAGCCTATTTTCAGGCCTTTCTTAATTAAATAACCAGTCTACATAACTAAGAGTGGGTAGAAAGAGCTATGGTCTTTCACTTTTCATTTTCTTATTTTAGGCCATAGTATACTTTTTGTCACATGCAAATCGTGCAAAGCAAGTTGTGAAATTTGTGAAAGCGGTAGTGTTGCCAGCTCCTTCTTTTTAATCTAGTTGCGCTGGGTGATAAAATACAAATTTAAGGAAACTCTGCATTTTGTGGGTCACTCCTAAGCCATCCTACAGATAATCCAACTTTGCTCCCACATAATATTTAATTTAGGAAGGAGATAGTGTGGAAAATGTGTCTGTTTATTCCAGCAAGCAAACTTCAAGAGGTTAGTGATAGCTTTAAAGAAACCCAGTCTTATACAGCCCACTGAGAACTTGAGACAAAATCCCAGAGGGTCTTATAAAAAATAGGGACTCTCTAGCATTCTCTCAATGCCCGTTTTGGTTTTCACTGCTCTTTCAGCCACATAGGAAAGAGATGAAAATGATCAGTGGTGGATGAGCCTCTCAATCCATATGGTTTGATATTTACCCAAATTGCACCAGTGTGATTTTTTTTAAAAATTTACTTTGGTTTGAAAGAAGAAAGAAAAAGGCAATGTGAAAGAATGTGGCAGCTTCAGTTTTGGGGAAGCTGTGAAAAAAAATCCCTTCAATACAGACCTGGTGGTATGTAACTGCGTAGAGTCAGCACATGATGTTGAGTATGTTGACTGAGAAAAAGGAACGACTGGACTTTTTATAGCTATAAGTCCACATACACCTTTATCGTTTATTTTTTGCAGTTAAAGTAATCACATCTTGATCTCATCTCTTCCCCTTTGCCAGCTGATCGCTCTCTAGGCAGCTTTCTTCAGACTTGTTTACTGAAAATAACTCTTCTCCGAAGGAGCTAATTAATCACTCATTAGCTCTCATCAGGGTTTGCCTATATTCTTGCCTTAATTCTACAAACATGGCACCCAGTGGATTTTTCATGCAATGAGAAAGGGACAGTAAGAACAGGAAGTGGGGGAGGATAGGATTTATCTTTGCAAGACTTTTTCTTTGCAATATAATTCAAAGTAACTGATTTTTACCAATATGAAAATAAACGAAGGTACATGATTGATTGATTGATCATTTCCATCAAGTTGTTGTTGAATTTTAGCAACCAGATACTAGATGAGCTATGCCTAACCCGATTTTTCAAGTCTTCCAATGTATCTCTAGTGCCAGCCATCTTGTTCTGGTCATCCTCTTCTCTTTTCTTTCCCAGCATTAGAGTCTTCTCCAGAGGGGAGAAGATCCTTGCACTATGTGTCCAAAGTATGACAATTTGAGCCTTGTTGTTTGTTCCTCCAAGGAGAACTTTAGTTTGATTCGTTTGATGGTCCATTTATTTGCAGCTATATTAACAATAATTATATATATGTGTGTGTGTGTGTGTGTGTGTGTGTGTGATTGTGTGTGTGTGTGTGTGTGTGTGTGTGTGTGTGTGTATGTATATGTATATAATGGAAGCAGTTAGCTTCCTCCCATAATTGGGGCATACCAGGGGTTGTGACACTAAATATATACCTTCTTCCCTGGCTTCAGCTGATAAGGAGGAGGGCCTGTGGCTTAATGGCTAAGACGTCTGCCTAAGATGTAATACAGCACAGGTTCGAATCCCAGTAAGGGTATGGCTAGCTGATGAGAGCTAAATAGCTTGAAATAGATCTATACTAGTCTCCCTTTATTTATTTATCAGCACAAATAAAACACATATGTGTATGTATGTATGTATGTGTGTGTGTGTGTATGTATGTGTGTGTGTATGTATGTATATATATATAGCAGGATTGCAGTCCAAAAACAAATAGCTACTTTTATTTTATTATATCTGTATTGGCATTCCTACACCAATGCCTGTTTAATGGCAATAGCAATAGCAATAGCAGTAGACTTATATACCGCTTCATAGGGCTTTCAGCCCTCTCTAAGCGGTTTACAGAGAGTCAGCATATTGCCCCCAACAATCTGGGTCCTCATTTTACCCACCTCGGAAGGATGGAAGGCTGAGTCAACCCTGAGCCGGTGAGATTTGAACCGCTGAACTGCTGATCTAGCAGTAGCCTGCAGTGCTGCATTTAACCACTGCGCCACCTCGGCTCTATGAAGCATATGAAGAGAAGAAGCAGGAATGCCTTCTTTTCTTATTGGAAGTACTGCATGGTGGGTTTTTTTTAATGATAAAATATTGTATTGTTTTCTCAAAGGTCATTAATAGTGTGCTTTTAAAATTACTTCCAGGAAAGCTTCCTGCTTCTGCTCATTATCAAAGTCTATTATCCACTATATGCAGTGGTGGGTTGCTGACTGGTTTACTACCGGTTCGCTTGTGCATGTGCGCACACTAGCGCATGCATGCAATGTTTCTGCTCAAAAGCATGTGGGTGGATGGGCGGAGCCTCCCTCCGTTGCCACTACCAGTTCAGCCAAATCGGCCACAACCCACCTCTGTCTATATGATGCCTTCCCTATGGTTTAGAATATAGATTCCATCATCTTAGTTAGCACAGCCAACAGACATAACAGCTCTGAAGAAAAGAGAATTGGAATCCAGGACTTCTAGTGAGCAAACGTTTCTGAGTTTCTACTACTCAAGTGATAACCTAAAATTTCTAATCCTCTTCTCAGGTCTTCAAGAAAAGAAAAGAAACCTTGAATTTCAAAATCAGGGGAAAGAAACAGAAGGTAAGGTAAGACAACTCTATTTTCTGCCTAACCTGGGAGGCCTGACCATTTAATATGCAAATGCAGAGAGTTGTGCATGAAATCATCAGTCCAGCTAGCTGGGGCAGCCTGACTGAAAATGGCTATCCACGGTTTCAGGCAGGAAGATGCAAGGAATTGAACTTAGAGTCTTCTGCATGTGAAGCTGGTACTGTACTACTGACCACAACCATGAGTGTAACAGACTATATTCCCGAGGCACCAGAAAATAATCAGGCTGGCCAGAATATTTTCATACTTGGCATCATTAGCTTCTGCCTTAAAGATCCCCCAAAAATCTGTTCCTTGCTACCAACTTTAAGTTCCTAAGACTGGAAGACTCTAGGGGTGTGTGTGTGTGTGTGTGTGTGTGTGTGTGTGTGTGTGTGTCTGTGTGTGTGTGTGTGTGTCTGTGTGTGTGTGTCAGTCTGTCTGTCTATTGTGTGTATGTATGTATGTATGTATGTATGTATGTATGTATGTATGTATGTATGTATGTATATCCATGACCTCATGGACAACGTTCCTCTAGGCCTTCCTGTCCTGTACCATACTCTGGAGTCCATTTAAGCTCAAGCCTACTGCTTCGGAGACTTCATCCAGCCACCTCATTCTTTGTCATTCATATCTTGGTTTTGTTATGGAATTTGATGTCTTGCCTTATTTAATAAAATAGATTTAGATATATATGCCCATGCTATGGCTTCCTGTGACTGCATTTTCATTGTGCGACAGCTGCAATTTTGCCTGCATCTCTGCTAATGCTGCAATAATGGTGATTTTTCCAACCATTTTGTAGGTGTAAAACAGTTTTGCAACATAGGTTATTCTGATGCCTCTGAAATTCTTTAGTCTTTGTTGATTTGTAACCTGCTTGGCCAAAGCTAACCCTTCATTAAAGAATCTAGGTTCAATTTGTATGCCTGTTTTTGACTGACCCTGAAAATCTCTTTCTCATTGTTTTGAGGGCTCTGTGGGAGATGGGAGCCAATTAGACTGAGAATCTCCATAGACATATACCAATCTATCTTTGCTGATAAATATAAGAGGCTTGTTCCTCTCTTCTATATGTTTCCAATTTTATTTTACGAACTGTCAGGAATTTACCACCAGGTGTCCACAAGTTGCTATTTTGTTTGCATGACTTGCTCATTCTTTTATTTTTTATTTTATTTTTTTGCTTCAGGGAGTTTTTGGTCCTTTCTATTCTATCTCATGGAACAGCAATCAGTTCTGAAAGTATTGCATTTGGTTTGAAGACTCTTGTCTTCTGCACGTCCGCCAGGGCCAAAATAATCATGTAATGAGAGAGATGACAGTTTCCTGGTGCTTTTAGATTTTGTCCAAATGAAAAAAAAATGTTCTAAGGTTTTTTGAAAAGGAAAGCTAGAGTTGAGTGGAATGGAGTGGAGTGGAGTGGGGAGGCGAGGAAAGGCAAGGCAAGCAAGGCAATGCAAGGGAAGGGAAGGGAAGGGAAAGAAAAGAAGAGAAATTCTTTTGTACATGAAGTCATGGACTCCTCTGACTATAAATCCTGCTCAGACACAAAATTTGTTCTTGTTCTTGTTCTTTTTCTGTCTACCTCTCTTTCTTCTCTCTCCTCACTTCACCCTATTGCTATCTGGGGTATGGTAACAGAAGGAAAAGGAAGTTGAGCTATGCTTTTCCCCCCAAGGAGAAGCAAAAGGCAAATCAGTGCTTTGGCAATGCTGCAAGATTATATTCAACAAGGTTGGCAATCCATTTCTTTCTTAAAGCTGGGCATTGGGAAAAAAGAGTTGGCCTCAGAGGAGAGAAGTTGGATAGGCAAAGGTTTCCCATTCAGTCCCATAAAATCATGGGATTTTGCTCTCTATTCTCCATGTAGGATACTTTCTTGGAATATTGAAGGCTGCAGCTTAAAGAGAAAGAACATGCTTCTTACTATAGTGAAGAAAATTGTAGCCAGATAACCTATGTGCTTACACAATCCACTGTTCAGATGGAAACTGTAGATGAAAAATTTTCAGGTCCTGCACTCCCTTCTTAGGGTTGATGATCTTTGAATCAGAAGAGGTAATCTTGATGGGCAGACTTCTTTGAAACTGAGAAATTGCACATTTATACGAAATGATTGTAGTGCTGATAGAACATTATTCAGAAGTTTTGCCCTCCAATGAACCTAACTATCTCACCCAGGAATTCCATCAGTGCTTGTTTCTCTCTGGAAGTCTAAATGCAATGAACAGTGAAGGTGTAGCTTTGATAGGGACGTGGATTGGCTGGTTCCTGGTAACATTTGAGAGGAATACAGTGGACCAATGGTTCGCAACCTGTGGTCTGTGGACCCTTCAGGGGCTGCAATGTCATCATAGGGGGTCTGTGAAGGCTTGAAGAAATTGTACGGTTTAAATCTTGTATTAGGTTTTGGGGGAGTATGTGGCCATGGTCCATTGCCAAAAAAGGTATTTAAAGAGATCAGTGGTAAAAAAAAAAAAGGTTGAGATTGAGAATCATTGCAGTAGACAATTTAATGATTTTAAAAAACCATGTTGCTGGTCAGGAAAAAGTGTTGAAAGGAAACAAAATATTTAGAACTTTTGCTTTGACTGGTATTCCAACTAGAATCAAATGACATGTTCCATGCAGAAGTTGACAATGACCACTCATAGGGAACTGAGGAATCACCATACTATTTTTATAAGATTGTACAGCTACAAAACAATTTAAAAGCAGCTGAAACCATAGCAAAACAAACAGATCTTTGACAGTTAAAGGATACAATCAAATGCGAAGGTTTGTGGGTCAACAACGGAATGAACACAGAAAGTAGTGTTTAGCAAAACAATTCAGCTTTTGTTGTCTACAGCATTATAATTAAAATGTTCAAATGAGCGATGAGAACCTTTAGGGAAACACAAAATACATAAATACAAATATTTTTCACAAATTCTTGAAAACATACATATATCGTCTAGTTATCGCTAGGTATCATCTCTAGGTAACCTCTACACTGATTCTGCCGGCTATAGATGATTTTTTAAAAGCCCCCCCCCACCATTATTTTAAAGAATTTTGTTTGTTTAGTTATTCACCATTTTAAATGTTTGCTAAAGAAAGAATTATGTGGAAAAATAGAAACAAACCACAGATTCTAATTGTGAACTGCTTGTCTGTTTTAACAAGTCCTTCCCAGCATCTCTCTCTTCCTCTTCCACCATCTCCCCCTTCCTCCCCCTCTCCCCCTCTCTGGAGAAACATTGCAAAGTGGGAGAAAATGCAATATAATGTAAAATAAATGATCAGACATGTTGGAGATACATTATTTATATATCCAAATTTAACTTTTCTGAACATGAAATTCAGATTACTACAAACTACTGTAGTATAAACTACTATAAGTGAATGACACTAATGTGAAAAGCCTCATGTGTTTTATGGAATGATTGTCAATTTGGCTACTGTTTTTTCTCTGGTGCCTCTTTCCTTTGTTTTCAAACTATAAATGCAACATGACAAGCCTGAATTTATAATCCCTGCTGTTAACTAGCTAAGAATTACAGATGTCCTCTTGCATTTATTACCCTGTCATCTATTTGCTCCAGTCCAGTTTGATAGTAATATCTTTTTCTGGTTTAATAAAAAGAGACCCTAAGTACAAAAAAAAGCTCCTCTTATTAGTTGAATATTGTCCTTTCTTGTTTTTGAAATTAGCCTCCTGACAATATATTTCTAATCACTTTTTTCTTTGTATAAGATTTACATATAAGATATCTTGCAATATAATATCATAGTTTGCTATGAGTGTAAAAGAAACCCTAGAGTTTCATTAGAAGTAAGCACTTTTTTTTCCATGGCAGAAGAATCTTGGATACATTGGCTTTTTTGGGTTCTCCCTTATTAAAGCCATCTATTCTATCCCAAATATCTGATATTGGAAGCAAAATTAGATATTACATTAAGCTACACTGATTCCATGTGTATTAAAATAGCCACTTATGGGGGAAAGGCAACCTTGTCTAATTCTCAGTCATAGCTTTATTCCTAATATATATTATGGCTTTGAACAGATTTCTCACTGTACCCTCTCTAAGTGGGGCTCTAGACCCCTATTTTGGTAAGGGTTTTGGAGTTATAAAATACCTGGGAGAATATGTTCCCTGGAAAAGTGATCTGAATGAGAACCCAAACTAGAGCCGGCTCTGTGTGATTATGGTGGGTTGTTTTTTTCCCCATACAATGTGATCTCAAAAGCATCTTTTTTCTTTTTTTTTAACAATTGCTTTGCTTGTAGTTCTGATATAGCCAGAACTACATATAGTCTGCAGAGGTGCCACAAAATTGGCTACAATTATGCAATTAAAGCACAATTCATTTTTATGTGTGTAACAACATACACAGACACACACAAAAAGGGAGGGGACTTTAGTTACATGGTTAGGGCTGTCATCTTGGGTTTTTTTTAACCCCTTCCTGTGGATACATCTGGATGGCATTATACCTTCTAATGGCTGAATGTGATCACACAGTTATGAGCACAATACTATAAGAAGCATCAGTTTCTAATATGTGATCTAATATAGATCACAGGAGAAACTTCTGACTTTTAATCAATTAAATAACTTGACTGAGTTCTATGGAAACTTCATTCTCTAACTGGGTAGTTCTTCATAGCCTGGACTGTGCAGAGATTGCCATCAGTTGTAATCATTTAGGCAACAGGATAAAGATGTTATTAAATTCTGGAAACAGTTAAGTGTGGTTTGGTTTTCAACTGGATTGGAAGCTATCAGGAAAATACCTGGCTAAACACTTGTGTAGGAAATGGAAAAATGTCCCTGAAGAAGAAAATGATAAATCTTTCTATATTGTTACCAAGAATGTTACATGGATCTGTTCATAAAATCATTAAGAATCAAGCTTGTCTCAAGGAAGTCATACAAAATATTTCAATTTGTTAACATTCAATTTTGATCCAATATTAATTTCAATTATATCAATTTAGTTTTTCTACTGTCATCAAATTTCTGGCCAATAACACATCACTTGAGACAAGTGCAGATCTCAGTTATCTAAATTGTTGGCCAGCATTTTATCTTATGCTCTTGATTCCTCAGTTTATTCATATGTTAAATGAAGAAGGATGCCACACTAATTCTTTAGGGAAAAGTTTAGATCTAGTACTCCAAAATTCTACCTGAGGAAACTTTGGTTCCTCAGCCCAAAATGAAAATATCTGAGATTAAATTAGTAAAATTGCATGATAGGTTGGAGTGGTGTTCACCTTACACATTTACTCTTTGGGTTCACAAAATAGACAGTAGACCTGGGATCTGAGCAATGCTGATAATGAGCAGGTGTTGTCTGAGGTAAGTCTAGCTCTAAAGAGTAGATGAGAATTGACACAATTTAAATTTAATACAAACTGTTAATATGACTGCTTCTTATGAATAGCTTCTACCTTTGAATAATACTTGCCTTCTGAAATTTTAGTTCAGTATCAACCTTTGATGAAGCTCCTGGGGTAGAATAAATATTTTAGATCTCCTAGAAGTTCAGTTTTTCACCTTGGTTAGAAATTAGAAGTGTAGCATGCAGTTCAGAAGAGCCTTGATAGAGAAAATAGGACTTGGGAATAGTTTAATTAGTGAGCTTGGGATAATGTTAATATTAATATCTCAATAACCAGAGTTCTGGCCACTTACCCTGATGATTTCAAGAATGAATTTAACAATTCTAGTGAGGCCATGAGACTTGTGCAATCATACTTGAGGTGGATAACATGGAAGGAAATTGTATAATCAGAAGATATGGTCAAGTAGGGTGGTGTGTATGTGACACGTTAATAATACTGGGAAATAAAATTATTTTCTTCAAATAAAAGACAATTCAATTCAATTTCATCAAATGGTTATATACCCATTACTTTTCTTCCTAAGAGCAGTACTGAGGTTTCACAGTCAATTTGTCAGATAGTTGAACTGAGATTTGCCTTACAACACAATACTATACATGTCTCCTTAGAGATAAGTCTCATGGACCATAATTTATGTGTTTAGGAATTCAGAGTAAAAGTGAGAAGTTATAAGACTGTTCAATTCATTGTGAATGTATAAAAAATAAAGGGAAATGAAATAAAATCTGTCTTAAAACAATGTTGGGTCAGAAATGTCAGACAATACTGTAAAATAAAATAAATACAAGACAATGTAGGGTCCAGCTGATTGTATACTAAAATGGATTTATATTTTTTTTTCCAAAAATGAGATATAAATATGCAAATTTCTGCTTAAGAAGGGATGTCTAAAGAGATGAGTTTGCTCATCATAGCTGAATGAAGTTTTCAAACTGACTTTTAAGGAGTAAATCTTCACTTTAAGTTCACAAAGTGAGTTTAGTTAAATTGTTTTTCCTTTGTGAATCCTTTACAAGAGTTTTAAGGCTACGGTGAATATGTTCTTTCAAGCTTCTTGGACAAAGGGCAATATGCAAGTACTTTAAAAAATGTAAATGTGATAATTCCTCATTTTAAGGAGTTTTATTGGGAATGACTAGCATATATGTGTGAGGGCAACCTTTACCTTTACCTTAGGAAAAAGAAAATTCCAAAAGTGTAATATATGCATCAATAGGCTCTCTTTCTTCAAATTAGGTGCCATTTTTTTTAATGTAGTGAGATGTAAACATATATCTAATTGTAAGTACATTTTGGGTATATCTCACAATTCTGCAGCACTCTATTTCTGTTTGGCAAAGGCTTAGTTCCTTCACTCCTTTTCCCCCTTCTATCCCCACAATTATGTAACAGAAGAGCCAAAACCTATGATTTTTCCCCATCCAACAACAAGTAGATGGCAATATAAAAAGAGACTAAGATGGCTTAATTTGTTATATTCAGTCATAGCCTAAAACAGTGTTTTAAATCTGCAGAAAATTAAGTTGAGTCTTTCTTTATCTCTTTTCTTTGAGATACTTTTTGCATTTCTGATTATTAGCCTGTTAACTGAGCTATCTGGTGTTTCATTTTAAAAAGCAGAGGAAAACCTTTCTTAAAAGTTCATTAGGGCAATAAATAATAAAATGTTTAAAGAGTGAAATACCAAAAAAAAACCAGCTGCTTTTAAAAACACATATTGTTTTATACTAAATATCCTCACAACCACCTTTGCCTTATTGCAAGGAACTAACATCACATTGTATCTGAAAAAGATCTTGTACCATAATGTTTTTTAAAACACATGCTTTTTAACTATGGATGCTACCAAACATGCAGTTCCTAGCATTATCGATCAAAGGCAATAATGTCCCTTGTAGATTTCTGAGATAAGAAAAATGAAGGTAGAGGTGAATTACATTTAAAAGGAAACAATATTTGAATCCTCCTATGATTTCCATAAATGAGAAATGTATGTTGGTTCAGTAAAAGCTTTCCATGAAAGCACCAACTGAGCAGACAAAACAAAACATCACATTACTTATCACTTTGAGGAACTTAGAGTGTCTTTGTCTTGAATGGTCTTGACTTTAAATTTTGTATTTAGATAAGAATGTCCAGCTCATAAAACAAAAGCTTATGTCCCGTCATTTATGTCCTTATAAGCTGATGTCCAAGGGAAACAATGTAAAAGACTTGGACATCTTCACTTACTTATCTTTATACATAGACTAGTCATGCAAACAATATGACATTTCTACAGGCAGAAATTTAAAATTTGCAGAAAACTCGCTATAAGAATATTTCTTTCTTCTCCTCTCTTACATCTGTAATATACATAGATTTTTTTTACTTTCTCTCCTCCCTTCTCTTTCCCTCCCTCCTTTCCCCCCACCCCCTTTCTTTTTTGTAACTCCATCTAATAACATGCCACCCCAGGTTCCCTTTCCTCTAGCCACAACAATATTCACATCCTATACTTGCAGTGAGAAAGCTATTACTTGAATCACCCACTGAGACATGCTCCACAATCTTTGCTCAGTAGAGTCCCATGATTGCAATGCCAACATCTTTGGATGGCCGGCGGTCTTTGACCAAAAAGTTGATCATGCTCTCTGATTTGATGAGCAGGTTGCAGCCTAAAAAGAACACCCCAAAGATGACAGTCAATGAGAGGACACAAAGAACAGCAATCTGGACCACTCGGGTGATGAAGAGGCTCCTTTCATCTGGGAGCAGGATGGACGCTCCTCCATCGCTGGCCACCACCGTTCCTGTCCCATTGCAGCAGCCAATCAGAATCCCCAGATCTTGGGATCGATTGGAAAACATACCTTCTTCCAACAGTGTTTGGTTAAATAAGCTCCCATTCATTCTGTATTTCAATCCAGTGGAAGTTCCAGAAAAATGAGAACAGTGAGCTTTCTTTTGCTGAGTGACCCTAAATGATATAAGGACTCCTCAGTAGTCAGCAAGGCTGTCTCCTGCTTCTTGATCTTCTTGCACAAAGGCACTGTCAGCACAAGAAGGTAGACAGCTGAAAAAGGACAAGGAAGCAGTTCCACCAACACCATGCCATCCAATCTTTAAGAGAAGCAGGACAATTCCAAACGTCAGATTTCCAAGCAGCTGGGAGCATGTGCTGTCAAACAGGCTGGAATCTCTGGAGATGCATGTTGCATTGTACAGTAAAGTCTCTAAGCAGCATGATAAAAACAACTTGCAGGAAAAAAAAACTCCACCCCGAACTGATCCTAAGCACCACCTTCATCCACCACTACAGGCAGAGAGCTGCCAGTCTGCTAACAGTCCTCCTCTATCCAGAAGAAAACCACTTCACTACAAAGAGTTCATGTGCTGATAGGATGCACTAGCATTACCAAACACATATAAATCTTTTCTCCAAAGAGCTCCTGAGGTGCTGTGTGTAAATCCATTCTTTCGCTGTATCTAATCACTAAGCTTATCAGCTGCATCTCCAGTTGACAACTGTTCTCCCTGAGATTAGCAAAGAATACCTCTCCTCTCCTTACAGTTTTAAAGGGAAAGACCCTGTATGGGCTTCGAACCTAAGAAGTTTCTTTCTCAGACTGTGCGTTGAGAGGGATCAAAGATCACCTGATCAGCCTTTTTCCAGTCTTTAAAAAAAAATCTTTTTCCATAGCCTGGTCTAGTTTCAGAATACATTATTACTATAATCTCTAATGGGTAGTTGCAAGTATTTTTTCTTGCTGTAAAGCTGGAAAGGGTGGGAAGCTAATTTGAGAATTCTTGCATCCAAATTCACCGTAGATTATAAATACATTATGCAAAGAGTTTACCCTCATTTCTTATGCGTCATAAAATGTGTTTTCCCCAAATAGTGCTTCTGATTAGAATGAGGTTCAGGCACTTTTCCTAAACTAGCACTATCTTTTTAGGTGATCATTTTTGTTTTATTTATCTATTATGCTTATAGAATGCTACCTAAGAAAATTATTTCTTGGACTATATTTACCCTAGAGCATACAACAGTTGCACTATAATAGCACAACTGATTAATATGAGTAAATCAGAGTAGTATTCGGGTAGACCAGTGGTTCCCAAAGTAGGCAGTACTGCCCCTTGGGGGAGGTGGGATGACTTAGGGGGGTGCTAAGAGGCAAGGGGACGGCAGGGGGGTGCTAAGAGGCAAGGAAGGTGGCAGAGGAGTGCTGGAGGTGGCCCCCTTGCAGGGCGCAAGACTCTACTTGGAATGACAGGGCCACAGAAGGGGATATAGTGTGTTGTGTGTAAATAACAAGCCCCAGAAAGGCTATCCAGCCTCCAGCAAAAGTCTCATACCAGCGATAGGGAAGGAAACAGAGAAACGCACACCTATGGGTGCATTTAAAAGCAAAGCAGAGAAGCCAACTTGTTTCTTTCCCAAGGCTCCTTCTCCCTGCTTGGGAGCTCCTCTCGAAATCCTTACCCACAAAGCAAGGGCTTTGCCTGGCTATTCCGTTTTGTGCCCCTCTTCCCTGATTTATTTATTTTTTAAAAACCTGGATTGAAAAAAGCGATCCAGGGTTGCCATAGGAGTCAAGCTTCCTTCGGCGAGTTGAGGCACCAAAGCCCGAGTGTATGGGCCTCCTGTCTGCTTTGCAGCCCGGAAGTGGGAGAGCAGAGAGGTGGGTTCCTAAGCCCAGGGTGTGTGTGTGTGTGTGTGTGTGTGTGTGTGTGTGTGTGAGAGAGAGAGAGAGAGAGAGAGAGAGAGAGAGAGGGAGTGAGAGTGAGAGTGAGAGTGAGAGTGAGAGTGAGTGAGAGAGAGAGAGAGAGAGAGAGAGAGAGAGAGAGAGAGAGAGAGAGAGGAGGGTCCTGGAGAGTCTCTTTGCAAGAGGAGGCAGAGGATGGGCTGCCTCTCTTTCTCTGCCGGCCTGTGCCAGTGCTCGGGCTGCTCCCTGGCCCCAGAGAGAAGAGCGCCGTGCCAATCATAAATACAGCAGGGAAGCTGAGGAGGCGGGTGGGAAATACATGGGGGGAAGGAATCCGTCATACCCACAAGGGAGATTTGCATGACAGTAAATGGAATGGTTTCATTGGAAGTTGGGAAGAAATGGGCCATTTCAATATTTAAGGTTTAAATCTAGAAATCAGGGGTTCTAGTTTTGGGTACCACAAGTTCCCCCTGTGGCTTGGATCAGAGTCTTGAGCTCTTCCTCTGCCTGTAACCAGGTTTTTAAAAACGAGGATCCTCCAGGTCCCACATCCTGTAGTTTTGCCTACAGTTTGGGAAATAGCTGATTGCCACTTCCTTTGAAAATACATTTTTTTCTGGTATCACTTCATCAAGCCCATCCATCACATTAAGAATTTACTGAACAGTGAAGTAGTTACTAAATTTTACTGAGTTTACTAAGTTACTAGTTACTTAGGTTCTTGATAAATGACTATCAGACTTTGAAAACCTGGTATCACTGGATCATGTTCAACAATTCTGTTGAATTAACATTAACTAAAAAGGTTTTTAAATTGGATTTTGAATAAATGTGCAATTAATTGTTACAGTTTTGAATTTTACTGTTACTATCTCCCTTCCTTCATGCAAACCACCAAGTCACATGACCCCCCGCCACGCCCACAGAACCAGTAGTAAAAAAAATTGAATTCCACCACTGGATGGGAGGGCACTGAGGATCAGTTTGTAGCACCAAAGGGGCGGTGGACTGAAAAAGTTTGGGAACCACTGCGGTAGATCAATAGTTGCCGAAGAGGAACCAGACTGTGTGCTGTCATATCTACATGTTGCTCTTGAGCTTCCCAGAAACAAAAGTGACCATTATAGAAACAGAATAGATTGTTTGTAATCTGATCCAGGATCCACAGAGTTCTTCTTATAGTCTTACAATATAAAATTCTTAATACCATAAAATTATATGGGACATAAATGGTTTTTTTTTTTGCATAAGTAGTTCTTAGTAAATGGAAACAGTGACCAAGTATGCAGATAATGTTCAGAAGAGTATATATTGATATTTTTAAAACATTAAACTGTTTTAAAATAACATTTTAGTGCCAAAGTGCCTAGCATGAATACTGCAGGAAGGCATCTTCTAGGAAAGGAATACTACAACGATTATGTCACCGCTAACACGACTTTGCCTCTAATAATTGTGTCCCCACCCTTCACATCTGCAACAGCTCCTCTGAAGAGGACCTCATAATTCAATATTGAAAGTGGGAGAAAGTGATCCTTCAGAGCTTCTGGGATTAGTTGAAATGATCCTGAAATCTTTTTTTTTTTTTAAAGCTAAAGATCATCCTTTTCTCACCTGGTGAATCTCCTATGCATTGGACTAAAACTCATTCAAACCTCATTCTGCATGGAAAAATTGTTATACTGGGTAATTATATTGCAAAGTGTACTCCAATGTATCTAATACTGGTGTGGACACATTTAGAATGTATAGTTGAAAATTATGCTAAATAATGGAGAGGCGAGAATCCTGTTGGGCCAGCAGGCAATAGTCTTAGTTTCACTTTTAACAGGATGCTGAGGTAGAAAAGAAGTTCTGAAGAAACAAATGCCCTCAAGGAAGGAGTCATATCCAAAATTTATAGTTCTCCAATAAATCTATTTATTTAGCTTCTCCCTGAGTCCGTAATAGAAATTCTGATGCATGCCTCCATAGCCAGAGTCCATTTAAGGCTCAACTGTAATTAATCCACTGTATTCCAAATGGTCCTGCTCACAAGGAACATTGAAACTCTCAAGTAGCCCTTCCACTCCCAAGGGGACTCCTATTTTGAAGCCCTTAGATCAGAGGTGAGATTCAATTATTTTTACTACCGTTTCTGTGGGCATGGCTTGGTGGGCATGGCAGGGGAAGGATACTGCAAAATCTCTGTGCCCACCCCACTCTGGGGCCAGCCAGAGGTGGTATTTGCCAGTTCTCCGAACTACTCAAAATTTCTGCTACTGGTTCTCCAGAACCTGTCAGAACCTGTTGAGTTTCACCCCTGCCTTAGATGGATCTTGTTGCCAAAGATACAGTATAGAAGAGTATATTAGTAGTGTATAGAGATACTTATAAAAGTGTAAACAGGTTGAATAAAAAAAACTTTTATTGCTTGGAACTTGGTCCACTATAAGCAATCAAGTGATATGATTTTGGAATACCTGCCAACATGTTCAGGTTGGGAATTAGAATTGGAAGTGTTAGAACACCCACATCCAATTCAATTTTCCTCAGTATCAGTTGTGTGTTTAAAAAGAAGCTAGGAAAAGGTCTTTGCCTGACTATGAGGATTTTATTTTTGCACGCAAGAGGGCAGCAAGACAAAAGAGACCAAATGAGATCAAGGCAGGCTACATGTGACTGAGAAACTTATCCGCATGTACATTAAAGAAGCTCAAGAGCTTTCAGTCTGTTTTGAAGTCCTTTACCAAAAGATTCCAGACTTGCCATTTTCCCATCTCATTATTCCTTCTTTTGATAGTGCATTGAGTGTATCTTATTTAATTAAGTAGGTAGCAAGCAATCAGGGATTTTTACTTGCATTCTGTTTTCTAGAGATAAGGCATTCAGATGAACATTTTGTAGGCTAAAAATATTCAGGCGGACATCATCCAGAAAATAATGAAATATTAGTCCCCTCTCACACACCCTTGTCTAAGTTCCAAGTTAAATTTCTTCAGTCTTGGTTAACGTCTAGTCCCTTTGCCTTGACTTGGAAAGTTGTGAGGAATGTCTGCTGAAATATCAGAAGGAGGGGATAAAGTTGTTTCCCATGTTTAACACAACCAGAAGAAGCCAATAAAATTGTATAATTGGTTTATATTTGATTTAGTTTATATGATTATATTGATAATAGAATTCAGTTTTTCTAAATTAGAACTGCAGAATGCAATCTTTAAAGCATGTTGTAATGTTATACATACCACCTTACTTATTCTATGCTTTGTAAAAAAAAGTAAACCTTATTCAATCATCTCAAATCTGAATTTGTATGATACTTCTTGTTCTGTAATTATCTCTAGAGCAATGATTGCTATACAAATTCTTTGATAAATCAAAATTTTGAGAAGGCTATGCAAAACTCTAGGTGGATATACAAAATAACCCATCTAAAATCAGTTTAAGAGAAGAGCATTTAAATAACTATTTCTCAAAGGATTATACACTTCTATGAGATTTTTTGCATTTGTAAATTTGTAGGGGATGATGGGAGATGATGCCGAGGTGGACAAGTCCAAGGTATAACTTGCTTGACTAAGGTATACTCTGCTTTCTCCAGGTAGGTAGCTGGATGGAGGGGTTGGATTGGGAGGAAAATGCCCTAGCCTCTCTCAACTTCTTCCTCGACCCCCCCCCCCCCAAGGACTACAGTTCCCATTTCCGAATCAATTGTGACAATGGTCAAGGAACCGATCCTCAAAAAAAGAAGAAGGAAGTAAAGAAATAGTTTGCGGTTAGGAATTGGCGCCAGTTTGAATGGGACGATTGCTGCTGTTTCTTTAAATTTGTCATTAAACTCAGAGGGTCAAGTAGGTTAAAAGGAGGGGGGTGTTTTTCTCACGTTTGATTCACGTAGTTTTCTTATAGTAGCTCCACTACTGTAAGAGAATTATACGCAGGAGGAATAGAGAGGTTCAGGGTTCATTCCGCCACAAAAAAAAGGGGGGGGGGAGGTGGCCAATGAATTTAGGCACTGGGGGAGGAAATCTTTGCCAGGGATAAAGGGTGTACAGCAGTGGCTGGCAGAGGTCGTCTCCTCCCCTGCCAAGCCCCCCTCCCCCGTCTTTCTGGGAGGGGTGGAGAAAAGGATCCTACGAAGCTGCGACCTCGGCGACCGGCGGGAGCATTCCGTGACTCCCATCTGACAGTTGTTTCCTCTCTGTGGCCGCATCTGCCCGATCTTCGGATCCCTCGGCGATACAGCTTGCTTACAACTTGGCTGATCTTCGGGGCGGACCTTTCGGGAACAGACTGCTCCGCTCCGCTTGGCAGATTTGTTAAGTTGAGACCAGGATGGGCAAGTTTGCCTCCCCTGCACTTCTGGTCTTTAGTCTGCTTCTGGTCGCCGCCGGAGTCTGTGGTAAGTTGGGAAGACCCGCCGCCTCCCCTCCACGATTCCAGCTGCCGAGCGCTTTCCCACCCCTCACCCGGTTGAAAGAAAACGGGGAAGGTCTCTTTCCTACGCGTTTGCTGGCTGCGAAAGGGAAGTTCAAAACTTAATGAAAACCCGCTCAGGCGTTACTCCCCCCCCCCCGGCTTTCCAGGACAGCTTGAGGCGCGGTGCAATTTTATGCTTTCATACACTACAGTACTCAAAAGGAAGCTTGTTTTGAGGTCAGTGGCCTTAACGTTCTGGTCGGTGTGTGCCGACGATTGCTTTCTTATATTGAAGGAGGGGAGGTGAGGTTAGGTTATTTTTAACCTTTGGAAACAAAGCCTGACTTTCAAACATGGATTTGAAAATATAGCAGGACAAGTTTGTTTCCAAGTAAATTCTATACCTGGTTCTTCCTATCCCAAATTTGATAATATACAATAATAACCAACTCAAACCCCGAGGCTTGGAAAAGTCTCTCTTCCCTTGCTCCATCATTCAAACTAGAATGCTGCCCCACCCAAAGATAGGCATAGATGGCAGGGTGGGAAACTCCCATCCTCTAAAGGAGGTTGCTAGCTTTTTTCTACATTATTCTGATCCTAGTTTTTTTAACTATTGGAGCAGCTCTGGATAAGTTTCCATTTTCCAGACTGACTCCCCCTCCCACTTAGCCATGAAGGTTTTTTTTTAAAAAAAATACAGGATTGGCCTGTCCAGACTTGGGCTTGGTGGAGGACAGTAATTAATAGAGTTATTGTGTCTATTCTTGCAGACAGACAGATACAAAAATAGTACATTCTACTCTACAAGTATGGACATAATGTGACTTTTAAGTTCCCTTAGTTTTATTCAAACCATATTAGGGTTTAATCTCCAGAGTAACCACAATTGGTTAGGTTCACACAACAATTAAGTCCAAAACCATGCAATCCACACCATCAAGTTTTTGGGACTGGAAACAGAAATCCCAATGGTTTATGTTGCTTGCAGAAATGCACTTGATGTCATGGCCTTCCAAATTCTTCTTGTATTCAGATTTCAATCCAAAATATCCATTTCATCTACCTATTCACTTCCCTTCTACTTCACTTTCCTAGTTGGTGCTACATCAAGTCATGGAAATGAACAAACGGGAAGGGACATAATGCCTTCAGGAAAATTAAATAAATGTGTGTGTATAAAAAGTCACAGAGAGGAGCCACAGGAAGGAGAGATTTATATTTCTCCCCTAGTCCACAGTCAGAGTCAGTGGTCATATATAATAAAACCAGGAGCATTATAGGAAGAAAAAAGTGACAACATAATAGATTAAATCTCTCTCAAACACACACACACACACACACACACACACGCAAAACAAAAGTCACTATTTCTAAAAGTCACCTTAGGCATGGACTCATACTCAGTCCATGCCTAAACAAAGTTGTTTTTAGCTCTTCTGATTTTCAAGTCATGTTTTACTTCTTATTCTACAGATACATTCTGGCATATTTTACATCATTTGGTATATGGTACTGTTAAAGTTTGGAACCTATCTGCTATACCTTCAGGCATGACCCCCTATGTCTGGTTGCTTAGCACAATTCTCTCTGGCCTCTCATGTGAAGCTGCAGATGTCAGTCCTTTGAGGTAGTCCAGACAAGAAGTACCAGTATTAACACTACCTTCTTTGTAAAGTTACCTTGATGGAATCTTGCAAACCTGAAAGCACACAAACACCCCTCACTTATTTTTACTGTCCAGAAAACTAGGGAGGGTACAATCTGAGATGATGTTTTCATACCCATCCCTCTTTTGGATTCAGATTTCTGTTCTCAGACTGTTCTCTAAACCAGGGCTCTCCAACCTTGGCAACTTTAAGCCTGGAGGACTTCAACTCCCAGAATTCCCCAGCCAGCTCCAGGCTCAGAAATCCTCAAGGCTTAAAATTGCCAGGGTTGGAGACCCCTGCTCTAGGCTGCGGCTCTTCCTCCTGTTTACCCAAGGCTATTTTCACACAGCCCATTACTGTACAGCAAGACAGGCCAACAGTTGGATTCCACATAGGCCTTTGCCCATGTCATGCCTGTTCATTACTTTCCATATCCCTTGTCAGGGTTTATGTTAACCCTTTATAAACAAATCTTTACTGCTTTGGACCGGTTTTTTAAAACACAGGGTTATTGTTGCTTTGAAAGAATGCAAGACTTGTACTACCAGAATATCACTTGAAATTAAGAAAGAAAGTTGGATGGTGCCCATTGTTATGCTACTAGCTCTGTCATCATTGGATTCATTTCAGGTTTTCTGTTGCTTCTGCCAACAAAGGGATTTTTATGGCTGCTCTTTTTAATCCTTGTATTATTGTTAATTATCTCTGAGGAGGCAGTTAGAGTGCTGAAAATTGTTAGGATTGCTGTCTAAGAATCAGCAAAATGCAGATTCTCTCTCTCTCTCCCTCCCTCCCTCTCTCTCCATCTCTCTCCCTAGTGAGGGGGAAGTGGACATCATTCCTAGTCACTTGTTGGCAGCACCGCCCTTCCCTTGGCGATAGATGACTAGCTTTTCATTGATTGTTCCTCCTGCTGCATCCTACGCACTCTGTACACCTGTTATTTGTGGGTCAGGCTATTTAACATTCTTTCAGAAAATTGCTATACCCATCTTCAGAAATAGCCTAATAGGTAAGAGACATGGGAGAAAAGTTGCACCATCTCAAAATACTATTATGATTCCTTTCTGCTTCATCCTCTCTTCTCTGTCCTTGTTAATCAAATGACTAAAGTTATCACTTGATGAATTTTTCCAAATTTGCCCAATCTATGTTAGATATTGGTGTTCCTGCAGATGGAATGTTTGGTGGGAGGAAAAATGAGTCCAGTGGAATCTATTAATCCTTTGCAATAGTTAGAACTGTTTATTGACCTTGTTAATGTTATCTGGCAACAGGGATGGGAAGTAAGGGTAATACGATTCATGCCAGCATATTTTTCTCTTGGCTCAAGGAGATCAATATTACACTGATTTGGTCATGTGGAAGAGACCAATGAGTGCATTAAGTTTGACTGGCAAGGAATGGGGGAAATCATTTGGGAACTAGTAGCTTGGTCTATATGAGCTGAAGAAAGCTTACCTATAAGTTTAGTAAGTTTTCAGGCCAGAACATAGTATACAGACAGCACTGATGGTGCTTATGGACAATTTCTAAGGACATTGGGATGTAGGGATTGATGCGACCTGGATTTCCTTGATATCTCAGCTGCTTTCAGTACCATTGACTGGGGATAAGGAGTTGGAACCAGGAGTAGGGTTGGATGGCTTTCCTTTCTCTTAAGTAAATTCCAGTTGGTATCAGTGGTTTGGGGAGTGGGAGATGTCAAGCCTTTGGACTTTACTCATGGGTTGTACTAGGTAAGGGAAACTCTTACCTCTGTTTTAACATCTATATAAAACTGTTAAATGAGATCAATAGCCAGCACAATGTCTGTTTGTGTTGGTATGCTGATGATACTCAGCCATACATCTCAACCCTGAGCTGATCAAGTAAAATTGGTAATACCATGTCCCACTGCTTTGAGACTTTGAAGATCTAGGCAGAGAGGGACAGGCTTTAATTTGATTTTACACAATGGAGAAGCTATGAATTTTTAGCTCTCCCAAGATCTGGTGTTGCACAGAACTGATATACAATTTTAGAGTTCTCCTTGATTACCTGCTCCTGTTTAAAGAGGCTGTGACTCCTTAGTCCAGATTCACCTATTGTACCAGTTTTGTTCCTCCTGGACTGGGAATCCCTTCTCTCAGACACTCATACCTTAAACACTTCACATTTAGAATTTTTCAATGCATCTACAAAGGGTTGCCTTTGAAAACCATTTGGAATCTGTGATTGGTTCAGAATGAGCCTTATGCGACACTTATACTTCCTGAGCTGTAATGGTTACTTGTGAGTTTCTGTGTGCAATTTGAGATGCTGGTGGTGACCTATAAAACCCTTCGTGTGTAGGATGTGGTTACTCAAGGAATCCACTTTCTCCCATTATCGTTGTCCACTGGCAGATCCAGCAAAGGGAGCATGTTCCTTGAAACAATATCTAAAGGATCCCAGGAAGCACACCTTCTCTGGAGAAGCATCTGCCTTCTACAATTGCATAACCCCGGGAATTTGTGTGGCCCTGACCCTGTCATCTTTTAAGAAAATTTGAAGTTCTGGCTCTCTTCCCCAGGCCATAGGATAAAATATTCTTCTAATTGGTGCTTTTTCAAGAGGCAAATGGACTTTTTGGTTTTTCTTTGAAGCTTCAAGAAGCTTCTTCATCCATGATCCAGATGATTGAGAATCTCTATAGACATTCTCACTAGGTGATGTTTTTTTGCAGAATCAGGCTTGCCTTTGGTTCTTTTTATCTGGTTTGGCCCTCTCATTTTTTTAAAAGAAGCTTTTATTATAAGCTGCCCAGAGTTGGATGCATTAGGCAGTTTTATAAAGTTGTTTAAATAAGCATTCCATGTCCCTTGATCTGGCTCTCCCCAGAGTAATGTTTTCAAATACAAAATAAACATATTTTCACTACACTGATCACATCCCTGTTCTGTTTAAGTGACTTCTGCTGGACAAGGGGCTGCTCACAGGGGGGTTAATTTTCTCTCTGTGTTCTGTATATTTGCTGTAAATGCCTCATTAGGATTTCTGGTTATTTTTGGTAGGAAGCTCCAATTCTCTGCCTAGTTGCATTTTCACTCACAGACTAGCAGAATGAGAATTGCACAAAAATATGTAAATAGATTCAAATGGCCTTTTTTCAGATAATGGAGAAACTGTTTGCAGCAACCACTTCCAAATGCGTTGGGCTATAAATTCCAGAATGCCCACTGGATATACTGAATCTACTTGCATTTGGATGCTTTTGAACTGCTAAGTTGGCAGGAGCTGAGGCAAATAACAAGAGCTCACCCCATCACACGGCGCTCACGTCTTGAACCCAGGCTGTCAAGTTTTCCAACTTTAACCTCTGAGCCATCGAACTCCTTTAAATTGCCATTTTATCTCTATGTTGTGATACATGTCCCATAATGGTCACAAATCCCTATAACATGCCTTCCAAAGAGATATTGGATCTGTCTGTCCTGCATTCTTTTCAGTATACTCAATTCAATGGGCTCGAAACACTAGTCAATAACACAGTTCCCTCAACATCACATACACACAAGCATCTTCAGTCTATTGTGCACTACTCACCCCTACTCCATTCTTGCCCACTGCTACTATTGCTACTCCAACTAGTCCTTGTGAGTCCTACTTCTCCTACTCCTTGTGAATGCTGCTAGAAAAAAAGGATCTTTTTCTAGCTGCTTCAGCCTGCTTGCCTTCCTTTCCTATATATCTCTTCTAACTCTTACACACCAACTCCATTGCACCAGTTGCCTCTCAGCACAGATTTATAGTCACAGAATCTGTGCTGGCTGGAGAGAGAGCTTAAAGAGACAGGACAACAGCAGCCCATATTCATTTTTTTTCTTTTTATGAGACTAATGCCATTTCTGTGTCTTTCTCATACTGCAGTAGGGAATCGGCAATAACATTTTGCTGTTCCACTCTATCTAAAATATTGAAAAGACACAGTTGCAATGTTAAATAAATGGCACAGTTGTAGTGTTAACTAACTGGTACATGAATTTGTATCTTTCATTTGTTCCAGCCAGATGAGCAGTTGTTGTTTGGTTATTCCAGTGAATCCCAGAACCCACAAATCTACAGGCAAAGCATTGATTGCCCATTTTAGTACATAGGCTTCTTATTCAATGGTGCTGTCCTTTTGTAGGAGTATCTTTGAGAGGTAGATCACAGGATAGTCCACCCCTTCATGGTTTTGGATAAGTACTGGGCTTGAGCCTATGTAAGATCAAGTGAGGTACTAATACCACTCTATAAAGCCCTAGTAAGACCACACCTAGAATATTGCATCCAGTTTTGGTCCCCACACTATAAAAAAAAACATGTTGAGACTCTAGAAAGAGTGCAGAGAAGAGCAACGAAGATGATTAGGGGACTGGAGACTAAAACATATGAACAACAGTTACAGGAACTGGGTACGGCTTGTCTAGTGAAGAAAAGGACCAGGGGAGACATGATAGCAGTGTTCCAATATTTGAGGGGCTGACACAGAGAGGAAGGGGTCAAGTTATTTTCCAAAACACCTGAAGGTCAGACAAGGAATAATGGATGGAAACTGACCAAGGAGAGATTCAACCTAGAAATAATGAGGAACTTTCTGACAGTGAGAACAATCAACCAATGGAACAGCTTGCCCTTGGAAGTTGTGGGAACTTCATCACTTGAGACTTTCAAGAAGAGATTGGACTGCCATTTGTCAGAAATGGTGTAGGGTCTCCTGCTTGAGCAAGGGGTTGAACTAGATCACCTATAAGGTCCGTTCCAACTCTGATAATCTGTTATCTGCTAAACAAACAAACAAACAAACAAAAAGAGTTGGGGGAAAATCCAGCCCTTTCAATATCGATTTCCTACATAATGGCTCCTGGCATAATTTAGACCACTTTATCTTGGAGGGTTCTATCTTTCTTGTTAGTCTATGGGGGCTTCAGCTACAGTAAAGAAGTGAGTATGAACCTTTGAAAATATCCTACTAATCTACAGCTTTTAGGGTCTGGTTCATCCTTTCTGTAACAATCTGTAGATGATAAAGACTACAATGCACCCTTTTTATTTCTAGGTCTGAATATAAATATTTAAGCAGCATTAATTGGAAATCGGATCCATGAGAATTTCATTTGTTATTCTACCCTACTAAAGATCTTTACTAGCACTTCTGATATTCTTTTGGGTGCCACATTCCTTAATTGAACCCATTCAGGATACCAAGTTGCATAATCACAGACAACTAGGATATATTCTTCACTTTAATAGATCATGGCAAAGGGTCTACGATGTCCACATCTATTTTAGAAAAAGGACCTTTCTATTCAAAGGAACTTTATTGTGTTCCTTTTGGTTTTAGCAATTGACACAAGGAGCAGAATCTGCAGTAATGGACCATTTCATTACAGATCCCTGGCCAGCAGCCAATTAAATCTGGCCAAGATTGTTCAGTGGTGGGATTCAAATAATTTAACAACTGGTTCTCTGCCCTAATGATTTCTTCCAATAACCAGTTCACCAAACTGCTCAGAAACTTAACAACCAGTTCTCCCGAAGTGGGGCAAACTGGCTGAACCTCACTACTGATGTTGTCCCATCTCTACCAATACATCCAGACTATGGATTTCCATGGGCTAATTCCAATATGAGTCGCAGTGGTGTATTGGTTACAGTGCAGGACTGCAGGCTACTTCTGCTGACTGTTGGCTGCCTGCAATTTGGCAGTTCAAATCCCAACAGGCTCAAGGTTGACTCAGCCTTTCATCCTTCCAAGGTGGGTAAAATGAAGACCCAAATTGTTGGGGGCAATATACTGACTCGGTAAAACGCTTAGAAAGGGTTTACAGTTTTACCACTGCAAAGTGGTATATAAGTCTAAGTGCTATTGCTATCACTATGAGTTTCTGACTTCCCAATGTTTTCTTTTCATTTGGGCAGGAACAAAAGGCTTCTTTACTCTCTTCACCTTTACGCTTCTATCTCCTTAGAGTTCCTAACTCTTTGGACAGGCTTTCTTATTATCCTTTCTCCTTCTCTATCTTCCTTTCTAACATCCTCTGACCTTTTTACTGACATGTAGTCCTCAGCCAATCCTTTGACCCATTTTGGGTTGTGATCTTATACTCCAAATGCCACTTTAGCAGAAAGAAGAAATTGTTCTAAAATTACTTCCTCTATCACAGGCCTCAATCATTTCCCTCCTAAGTCTACCAGTCTTGTCCCCAGTTCATAAATTCCTTCATGTTTGTTGTAGGTGTAGCTCCTAAACCTCTCTCTGTATAAGGGGTTACATCAAACCTCTACATGGGAGTAATCCATTACTTTTCTTGCTGGAAGGTGACTGTAAGCACTCAAAGCCTTTTCCATTAAACATGAGGCTAATCTGGCTACCCATTCACTCTCACTATCTCTTACAAGAGATAGCAAATCTTTCGAACATGGTACAATAAGCTTCTATGTCTTCTTTCTCAGACAATTTAGGGATTTTTAAAAAATCTTTGGGACCACTTCCCCTCACTAGACATTCTGAAAAACTTTAGAGATGACTGGATCCCATTAAGGCTACCAGTCCCCAATCAACTTTTGTTCTTGTCTATCTTTCCTTTCTGTCTCCCTCCAAAGCTATCCTTTTCCTTTTTTAAAAAATAGTCAAACTTTCTTCTTGCTCTTGTTTTAACATTTCTGTGCTATTGGCCAATACCTGAGCCTAGTCCCGTTTTTAGGCAGGCTATCTTTTTCTTTGGCTTAATTACAGGTGTAGCATGGATACCCATATCTAACCAAAGTAGTGGTCTCATCTAAGGAATAATGTCTTTTCTAACTTTTCCATGTCTGTTTGGTTAGGCCAGGGGCAACCTGTGGCTCTGGAGCTGCATGTAGCTCTTTCATCCCTCTGCAGCTCCCTGTTGCCAGTCAGCTCCACAATTGATAGGGCTTTCAGTTAGGACAGGTAGAGGAAAAAGGACACCATGCTGGGGGGGCTCTATGGTGGGAGAACTGGACTTCTGGTCAGCTCCAGAATTGAATGGGGGGCTTCCAGTTAGGACCTTTGTGGCGCTTTGAGTGTTTAAAGTTGCTGACTCCTGGTTTAGGCTTTGATTTTTGCAGGATGTTAGCCAGGGGTGGGTTTCAACCGGTTCGCGGCGGTCCCTGCGAACCGGTTGGTCGGTGAACCCGGAAGTAAGTAACTTCCGGGAACAGAGACTGGCCCACCCGCCCGCCCGCGCTCCTTACCCGGTTTTGACGAGTTCTGCGCTTCCAAGCATGCGCAGGACGCATACAGAGCCTGCGCGATCCTCCAGGAGCACCTGGAGCATCACACAGACGCTAGTACGCATGCGTGCACCGCGCGTGTGCACGAGGACGCCGCCGGCCCCGTTCCAACCGAACTGGTTGGAACGGGGCGAGAAACCCACCCCTGATGTTAGCTATGGTATTTCCTGCAAAGTCTGGCCCTGTGAGGGCCAAACTCCTTTCTTTTTGCAGCTAGCTCTTGTTTTCTGTTCATGGAACAGAACATTCATTTGTGTGGTAGTTTACCCTGTGTTGTTATCCCACCCAATTTTCAATACCTCACCTGGTTTTGGATATCCTACCACTACCACCACTTTATCACAGATCCTTTTCAGTGTACCCAATTCAGTGGGCTCCAAACACAAACAACAACATCCCGTTGCTCCTCCTCTTCCTTGGGAGTCCTACTACACTTATTCTTCGTGAGTTCTATACAAAATTATCTTGCCAGCAGTTTTACTTGCACACATGAACACAATACCTCCTTCCCTCTTCTTTTTCCTCCACACACCACCACAACATCCTGCTGTCTCTCAGCACAGCTTTTATAGCCATAGTTGCTATGTCGGCTGGGTAGAAGGTTTAAAGAGACAGGACAACAGCATACAGATGTTGGCCATTTTTTGGGCAGCCTGCTCTTTCACAGTGTCAGGTAGGTGTTCATCTGATTTATCGCTCTTACAAAAAAATGTCTGTTGACAGCATTTCTGAGAAAGATTAATTTAAACCAGAGTCATAGTCTGGTTCACATATCATGCTTATTGACTAAGCCACCACTGGCTAAATTCACATACCACACCAAGTTATAACCAAGATTTTGCAAATCACTGTGGCTACAGTCACACAATGTAGTAAGCCAATACTAAATAAATTATATAACAGCCCAATGCGGACATAAGCACTTTCTGTCATCTTGAGGACTACCTAAAATTCCTAGCACATTGAGCCCACATTCCAAATACAGTTTCATTTTTTTCTAGAGATTTGGGATTTGAAATGTCTATTTTATTTCTTGCCAATACCCATTATTTTTCCTTTTTGGGAAGTTTTGGCCCTATCATCCTTGTACCAAGAAAAGGATGCTGCTGCCCTCCCCCTCACTTTGGCCTAATATGATGTGTGAATTGAATCACAATTTTTAGTAGGGATTTAATCCTTCTCCTTAAAATTACTTGAATTGGTCAACCCAAATGTCAAATTACATATTATGCCAAAATTGCACAATGTCAATAGCACTTAGACGTATGTACTGCTTATAGAGAAGGATATGAACTGACCATAAATAGTCATACGTGTTATATTGACCTTTTTCTTTTTTTAATAATTCACATGGCATTTGTCTTATTTCACGTATGTCACTTGTTTTATTTCATTTTCACAGTCGTGTTTGCATGATTGCAATATATGCCCAGTTTGAACATGTCTAAGTGCTATTGACATTGTGCAATTTTGGCATAACATGTAATTACCATTAAGTATATTTATATTGTACAAATGTTTATATTTGTGTCTAGCAATGAACAAAGCGTAAATAAGTTTAATTTCATGCCCTCAGAGAATTTACATCCTAAGAAAGGAACTAAATGTTAGAAGGTGATACAACTGCATCAAGATATTGCATCCTACAATGTATTACAGCAGCAGGAAACAAAAGGCCATGATAGCTCACAAGCTAACTACAAGAATATTGCTTTTTGGTGACAATTCCTGGGGAACAGTGGTCTCCAACCTTGGCAACTTTAAGACCTGTGGACTTCAATTCCCAGAGTTCTTCAGCCAGCAAAGCTGGCTGAGGAACTTTGGGAGTTGAAGTCCACAAGTCTTAAAGTTGCCGAGGTTGGAGACCACTGCTTGGGAAGATGGATATAGATGAATAGATTTCTAATAATCTCCCCTGTAGTAAAATTAGGATATCTAACTTAGTCAGGTTTAAATAACTACAGAACCCTGGGATAAACTACCTAGTCTACATCTGAGTAATGCTGTTCCAGAGAGCGAGGTCCATGGCATAGAAAACATATTTGCTCAGTCCTGTAAGACATTTAATAGAAGGAACACACTACCTGCCTGCATATACCAGGCAAGCAGCAACAATGAGAGTAAGATTGTCTTTCAGATAACCAGGTTCTTAAGTCACAAATGGCTTTAATAACAGAGGGAAAAAGTAACAACCAGCATCTTGAGTTGCACCTGGAAGCTAACTGGCAACCATTGTGGTTCAAGTAGCAATAGTGACACTGAGCAAAACAAGAAGTGCCAATTACCATTTATTTTGAACCAGCTGTAGCTTCCAGATGGTCTTCAAGGACATTCCCATGTAGAATGCATTGCAGTAATCTAATCATGAGGTGCCCATGCTGTGAATGACTATCAAATATGTCCTCATTCCTATGTATAAATGGCTTCCTGTTAGCAAACTTGTTCTGTGAAGTATAAAAAGAAGCTTGCTCCTTATCTTCTGATAAGATATAAAGCCCCTCAACCATTTGTCATCTCCCAAGCTATGAGCAAAAAGATACTCCCTGGGGGCAGGGAGAGGACTTTGCCGAAACTGATGACCAACTTTTTTGCCAGCCCACAAAGACAAAAACATTCCAGCGAGAACAGGGAAGGCAGCTCCTATACACAAGCCACCATCGAGTTAATAATAACCCAGGAAGGTTAATCAACAGTTTCTCAGAGCTTTTAGGAGCTACAAAAGCCGCAGCCTGTGAATCAGCAAACCAATGTGGTTATTAGAGGGGGTGCACTAGGAGGAGAACAAATTATAGAGCTGCAGAAGGGGCTACAGCAATTCTAAATGGAAGGCTACCTTCCTCCCACATTAAAGTTGACTGAAACTTGTGTTGCTCATCATTGTAGGTAGTGTCCACTGGTGACAATAATGTGTTATGCAAAGTTCCTGAAATAATTCACATAAAACCACTAATGGGAGCAAAGAGGTGTAGAAAGCTACCATCTGAATTTTTTGCAGGGCTGACCTCTCAGGCCTTTAAATTTGATTCCTGTTCGAAGAAATTTTTTCTCTCTCTCTGTAAGGTGATGGTGCACTAGTTTTTCATCTAACCTCGGAACTAATGCTGCAGAGGTTGCTGGAGTCACACAGCTTGGCATGCTTTTATGGAGAACTGCTGCTACTTTTTTTAAAAAAACTTTTTTTTAAAAAAAATTACAGAATAAAAATGTAAGGAAAAAGAATAAAATAAAAGCGACAAGAATAAATAAATGAAAGGGAAAAGAAAAAAGAGAAAATACAAAAGGCACTCCAAACGGAGCTACCCGTGAAAAGTACCTGGAAGCTACTGCAGATTACAGCTACGCAAGCAATCCGAGGCACCCAAAAGACAGCACATGTAGCACCTCTGTTGCACAAGCTGCATTATGTGCCGGTTTGCTTCTGTGTCCAATGCAAAGTGTTGGTTGTGATCTTTAAAGCACTACATTGCACGGAGCCAATTTACCCGTGGAGCCATGTTCACTCCATTACATCAGCCCATCCCACTCAGTCAGGCAGGTATGTTGCAGACCTGGTCAGTTGAACAATTCTGACTGGCCGAGTGTAGGAAGAGAGTCTTTCCTGCCATTGCCCCCACCTTTGGAACATTCTGCCCCCAGTGGTGAGGCAGGCCCCCATTTTCCTGGCCTCTTACAAATGCCTAAAGACCTGATTATGTCAACTTGCTTGGGCTTTCAGGGGATGCATGCAGCCATGGGGCTGGTTAGCGCCCTGAAACCCCTTCCCCACCTTTAAATTTTTATTCTTATTTTTAACTTTATTTTTATATTGTAATATAAAAATATAATATTGTTGCCTCCGGGGATGTGGACAAGGCTATGCGAGCTGTGAGCGCCTCCACCTGTATACTGGACCCGTGTCCCTCCTGGCTGGTTGCCAACAGCAGTGAGGTGACACGAGGCTGGATCCAGGCGGTTGTTACCGCCTCTCTTCGGGAGGGGTACTTCCCCACCGCGCTTAAGGCGGCGGTGGTGAGGCCCCTCCTGAAGAAACCATCCTTGGATCCAGCAGTTCTTAATAACTACCGTCCAGTCTCCAACCTCCCCTTGTGGGGAAGGTTGTTGAGAAGGTGGTGGCCTTCCAGCTTCAGCGTACCTTGGAGGAAGCTAACTATCTTGACCCCTTCCAGTCCGGCTTCAGGCCCAGTTACAGCACAGAAACCGCTTTGGTCGCATTGACCGATGATCTCTGGAGAGCCAGAGATGGAGGCTATGCGTCCATCCTGGTTCTCCTTGACCTCTCAGCGGCTTTCGATACCATCAACCATGGTATCCTTCTGCGACGACTGCGGGAGGTGGGGGTGGGCAGCACTGTTTTGCAGTGGTTCTCCTCCTACCTCTCGGACAGGTCGCAGTCGGTGTTGGTGGGGGGGCAGAGATCGTCCCCGAGGCCCCTAACTTATGGGGTGCCGCAGGGCTCGGTCTTATCCCCCCTACTATTCAACATATACATGAAACCGCTGGGCGAGATCATTCGGAGGCACGGGATAAAATACCATCAATACGCGGATGATACACAGTTGTATCTGTCTGCCCCGTGCCAACTCAATGAAGCGGTGGACGTGATGAACCGGGGCCTTGAGGCTGTTAAAGACTGGATGAGAGCTAACAAACTGGTACTCAACCCGGAAAAGACCGAGTGGCTGTTGTGTTTTCCTCCCAACAATTTGGCTAATGTTCCATCAATCAGGCTGGGGGGGCAAAATTTATACCCCTCAGACAGGGTCCGCAACTTGGGAGTCCTCCTGGACCCACAGCTGAATTTCGACCATCACTTGTCAGCTGTGACCAGGGGGGCATTTGCCCAGGTTCGCCTGGTGCGCCAGTTGCGGCCCTACCTGAACCGGGAGGCCCTCACAACAGTCACTCGAGCCCTTGTGCTCTCTAGGCTGGAATACTGCAATGTGCTCTACATGGGGCTGCCCTTGAAGAGCATCCGGCGACTTCAGCTAGTCCAGAATGCGGCCGCGCGAGTGATCGTGGGCACACCGCGGTTCGCCCACATAACACCGATCCTCCGTGAGCTGCGCTGGCTACCTGTTGATCTCCGGGTGCACTTCAAGGTCCTACTTACCATCCACAAAGCGCTCCATGGTAGTGGGTCTGGCTATTTGAGAGACCGCCTTCTGCCAATTACCTCCCTGTGTCCCATCAGATCGCACAGGGTAGGCCTCCTCTGAATTCCATCCGCCAGTCAGTGCTGACTGGCGACTACGCGGAGGAGAGCCTTCTCAGTTGCAGCTCCGACGCTATGGAACAATCTCCCCGTGGAGATCCGCACCCTCACCACCGTCCAGGCCTTCCGCACGGCCCTTAAGATCTGGCTATCCCGTCAGGCCTGGGGATAGGACTTTACTCTCTCCCTGCCCGAATGCCGAGTGAATGTTGTGCTTTTATTGTTAATTATTTTTACTCACATTTTCTTTTATGTCTTGTCTTGCACTCCCCTCCCTCATTATTGTAAGCCGCCCTGAGTCCCCTTATAGGGTGGCCTATAAGTGTTCAATAAACCAATAAACCAATAAACCAATATTTAAACATGCCCAGAATCACTCTATAGGGGTGTATAAATAAATAAATAGAACATTTGATCGCCTTTGCAGCAGTTATAAATATATTCAGAATGTATTTAATGATGCTTCTTTGTAAAGCACTCTGGAGCTGACCAGAGTGACTTCAAAGGATTTTCAAAACAATTTAGTCTGCTCTTGTGAATGTTATTTTTCTCTATCAAAAATAACATATGAGGACCCGAACTCAAATGTGACAGTGTAAATACTTTTTGCAAGAAGTGGGATTTATCTACCGTACATAGACTTCTTGCTATGTGAAAGAAGGCTGATTAGAGGGTTTGGTCATGTCTTGTCTTGCTATTTTTATAGTAAGCTCTTTGGGGTGAGGACAGTCTGCTTCTAGCTTTGCAAATTTTTCACTGTATTAGATGAAGAACAGCCTGATGGGTATGAGAGAATCATATCAGCTTTTTCGAACATTACGTTATAGCGGCAGATAGAAGGTTGTATGTGCAGATTTTATTAGATTCAGGTTGTATTTGTCTCTTGGGCAATACAGATAGAAGAGCATTGATACCTGGAGTTCCTGAAAAAGGAAGTGATTTTGTTTTAGCTGTTGTCAGGCCACCAACACATTTCAAGCAGCACTTGTTTTTTACTGCCATGCACTGTGCAAAAGCTGGTTGCACCACCTACCTACCTACCTACCTACCTACCTACCTACCTACCTACCTATCCATCCATCCATCATCTATGCAGTTCAGCCTTCACAATGGCAAAGTACAGAAGGAACTAGAGAGCAGTAGGCTAGTTACAATGCAGAGACCAGCTCTATTTAAAACAGAAGCTGAATAACCTCCAAGTTCTTTTTGCACAAATAGAAATCAGGTGGTGAGGGCAACATTGCACACTAGGCTTTGTTTAGTTTTAATACTACCACACATTTAAAATTAAAGCTACAAAAAGAGGAACCAGGAAATGCAGATTCCACTCACAGTCCAAAATAGGATCTGTTCGGTCTTCTGCTCCTAGCCAATGTACACAGTTCTGTATCCTATCACCTGTCTGCCATAACATCCTGGACAGCTTCCAATTATTTGAGGCAGCACATTTGGTCTACTTTTATTTTCTTTGAGAGTGTGGCAACTTCCAGAGTGACATCATCATTTCCTTGATTTGGTATTCATACAAAGAAGAAACCCACTCTTCCATTCATTCTTGTTAGCAGAGAATTATACAAGCACAGTTCATTTGCGATTTGGCAATGTCGCTGCTGATAGCAAGTTTGGTACTGTGGTTAAAGACAAGGACTGAAAACTAGGAGATATGAAAGCCAACTGAGTGACAGCCAATCACTCTTCTCAGTCCAACGAAAAAATGCAACAATAAACCACTTTTGAAAATGCTGCCTAGAAAATTGGATAGACTTTTCCAAATAGTTGTCAGGAGTCATAACTGACTCGAAGGCATATGTTCCCTGTATAATTATGTGTGTGTGTGTGTGTGTGTGTGTGTGTGTGTGTGTGTGTATGTATGTGTATATGTAAATGTATATGTCATTTTAATTACATATTATAATTGTGTACTTAGGGTAAACATAGATTTCAACCCATTTAGTATATAAAACCATTTCTCTTTATATTTAACTATGTTCTTTAACTAAGAGAGGTTAACAATGTTAATACATTTCATTTCTTTTGCATTGCTTTAAAGATATTGCTGATAATTCCTTAAGGAATGCAGGCATTAGCTATTCTGAAGTTCTGTGTAAATCTTCCAAAAGCAGTATTTAGCATTTTTGCCTTTAACCCTTTCATATTTTTCCTATATCAGTCTTGTAAAATGGAGGAGTGGAGCAGTGGAAAACAGTGTCTGATTTAAGCATATTATATAGATTCAACTGGATATTTTTGTATTGGATCAAAAATTAATATTTGGGGCACATTTTTCTATTTAGTATTTGGCAATTGGAGATTTTGACCAATTACTCACCAATATCTAACAAAAATTATTCTAGCAGTGCATTCTATATTGCTTATTTTATGCCTAGACTGATGTCACTGAGCAAAATAGCACTGGGCTTCTTTTCTCCTGCTATCATACATCCACTTGTTTAAAAATAATTATATTAAATAGCACCCTCTTTCAGAAAAACTTGTACACATTTTGATACAGATACAAAGCTGCGTTTGTTGAATTTAAGAGATTCATTCCACTTTCCAAAGAAGAAATCTGCTCAGAAATAGAATTAGATATTAGCTTTTTGAATTTGTCATTTTTTTTTCCAATTGAGCTGTATAAATAGACTCTTCCCCTTACTTTAAAAACAAGCACTGCAAAATTTTCCAGGTTTGTCTCTCTGGATTCTGTCCGCTTACTCAGAGCACAGATTGCATAATGGTCTGCATATTTCCTGTTTATGTTCGTTTAAATGTGCAAAAGTATTTAGAACCAACAGCAAGCAGAGTTAATAAATCTCCACTGGTCACATGGAAAGAACAGCTGTGAAGTACAAACACTGTATATTACACTATATAGTATATTGGCTGTGTAGGTATCAGAATTTTTTTTAAAAAAAACAGCCTTTGAAAATCAAATGGCAAATGGTTGAAGGTGTAATTAGGGCAGACAATAAAAAAGATGTCAGTAAATTTCAAAGAATGCCAAAACCAATGAAGAGCTGTTTATGTCAGCTGCTTTGTTGTTACTAAGGAAATGCTTTTAAGGTCTATGGAACAATTTTTGTCTGTTGTATTTCAGGTAACAATATCTGTACCACAAGAGGAGCAAATTCATGTCAACAGTGCCTGACTGTAAATCCACATTGTGGTTGGTGCTCCCAGGTGGTGAGTCAAAACTAAGTCTATACTATAGCATAATAATCGTGACCCGTCAAAACCACGCTCGACTAAGCCGCGCCCGATTAAACCGCGTCGCTGACGTCATCAACAGGGCGACAACAGCCAGCGCGGAGAAAGAAGGGCGCTTTAAATAGCGCTTTGAAAGCAAGACGATTCAACTTAAGGTAAGGGTTAGGTTTAGGGTTAGCTTTAGGGTTAGCTTTAGGGTTAGGTTAAGGGTTAGGGTTAGGTTTAGGGTTAGGTTAAGGGTTAGGGTTAGGGTTAGGGTTAGGTTAAGGGTTAGGATTAGGTTTAGGGTTAGGTTTAGGGTTAGGTTAAGGGTTAGGTTTAGGGTTAGGTTTAGGGTTAGGTTAAGGGTTAGGTTTAGGATTAGGATTAGGTTTAGGGGGGTTAGGTTTAGGGGTTAATTTTAGGTTTAGGGTTTACAGCGTGCTTCTGTCTCCACGCTGTTGTCGCCCTGTTGATGACGTCAGCTACGCGGTTTAGTCAGACGCGGTTTAGTCGAGCACGGTTTTGTGGTGGAACCCATAATAATCACTTGTCATGAAATACTTAAAGGACACTTCAAATGCAAGTTTGCTTGTTGTTGTTTTTTGTAAACAGAGGAAAACAGACACAAGGGCTTTGAATTCTACCCTAGATGTTCTGATGCTACCAGTAACAAAGTAGAGTGTAGCCAAGTTTGAAAAATGCTGTCTTATTGCCTTTGCCTTAGATTCTTTTATGGGGAAAAAAAGCCAAAGAAAGAGTGGGGAAATATGAGAGAGTTACTGGTGAAATATTGCACCATCTAGACCTCTGATAAAAGTATGAGTTTCAGGCAGGTTGTTGCACAATAAAAACCTTATATGGAAGCATGCCCAGATTCAACCACCTGTAGCTCAATCTGCTGACCAACTGTGTAGCTAATTGTATATTTAAGAAACAGAGGAACAGATAAACGCACAGGAAAGAGAAGCCAGATAAAAACATTGGGCAGATTAAAATATTCAAATGCTGTTGGAGAGTTACCATATAAGGCCTTTGGCAGTATTTCTAAGGACAAGAAACTGACATCTCAGAAAGCTTTTATTTCATATGCTTGGAAGAGCCGAGGTGGCGCAGTGGTTAAATGCAGCACTGCAGGCTACTTCAGCTGACTGCAGTTCAGCAGTTTGGCTGTTCAAATCCCACCAGGCTCAAGGTTGACTCAGCCTTCCATCCTTCCGAGGTGGGTAAAATGAGGACACAGATTGTTGTTGGGGCCAATATGCTGACTCTGTAAACCGCTTAGAGAGGGCTGAAAGCCCTATGAAGCGGTATATAAGCCTAACTATTGCTATTGCTATTGTAGAGTTTGTGGAAGAATGTATTTCATCAATATTGGTTCTGAATCAACCATAATTAGTAGTCTTTGCTAATACTTATTCATGCCCAGGTCACTACTTGGATGGACTATTGTAATGCACTCTAAATGGGGTTGCCCTTGAAGAGTATCCGTAAGGTTCAACTGGTACAAAATGCAGCAGAGCAGACCGTTATGGGTGCCCCTAAAGTGGCATATATCTGTGAACTGCATTGGTTGCCAGTTTGCTGTTGAGTGCAATTCAAGATGCTGTTTTTGACATTTAAAGCTCTACATCACCCCAGAGCCAACATATTTGAGGGACAGCTTCTTCCTGATTATATATACTAATCCTATCAGGTGGAAAGAGGATGTTACATGTCCTATCTGCTAAGGAATTCCATTTGATGGGACTTGGGATGCATGCCTTTTCTGACAAGGCACTCATAGTTTGGGCCATCACTCACCCTCAAGATCAAATTAGATTTGTATTAAGATGTCATTTTTCCAGGAGACTTGAGGATCCTTTTGGGAAAAGGGCCCCCATGAAATGGTTTTATTATATTTGAATTTTTAATGCATGCATTAAAATAACATATTGTATGCATGTTTCTTGTTTTTTTGCTGATTTCAAGATGAATTCTAATTGTTTTGATTAATGTGGATCACTTAGACTATATTTGTGAGATGGATAGCTACATAAATTTGATAAATAAATAAATTTACGTGTAGAGCCTAGTCATTTTCCTTTCCATTAATAAGCTCAGTTGTTATATATAGTGACCTTCCACCACCGGTCATTAGCTAATATTTCTATATTGTACCATTTTACCAGCATCTGTCCTTATTTTTCAGTTAAAGCAGTAGAATATTATTTCAGCCATGCTTACTGTACGTACATTCATATATTTGTGTGCTTGTGTACAGACATTCCTGGTCTTTGTTCCACTTACCAATCTTCTTGCTCTTTTGATTAAAGTATTTCACAAACAAAATGTTCAAATCACCCAAGCATCCAGATTTTTCCTTCCTTTTCCTTACATCGTGTCAATTTAACAAGCTGCAGTATTGACAGAATATTACAGAAAGTCTACACTGGAAAAAATGTATAACAAATTAGTTGCAACTGTCTTGTAGTTTGCAGTAAAAGGATTATGGTTGAGTAACTTTTAGAAATACATGGTAAAGGAGTGTGAAAGGTTACATGTAAAACATAATCTGAAGAATTCATTTTAAATCATGAAAATCCAATTAACAATGGAGTCCTCTTGAAGTATTTAAAGAATGCTTTTCCATAGCTGTTAAATCCCAAGAAGCAAGGCCTTTTGGCTCCAATCCACCAGGAATAGGAGAAGATTTTAAAAGAGAAGCAAATACCATTTTTCTAGAGCCTTTTCATTCTGTTTAAAAAAACATGTCTTCTCACTTAAAGTTTCTTTATTGCTTGGATAATTGTAAGTTGCTTCACCAAGTAGCTTTATTTTTGTTTTTGACCCAAGATTAAACACCATGGAATAAAATCACAATGATATTGTACAGAACACAGAGTTGGAAGAGCACTTGGCAAGCATATCCCACTAGTGAGATATTAAAAGAATCGTACACAATGACCCCTACAATGCATTCATTCTTTATGAGCAGGCCAGAAACATGGGCAATTTTAGATGCCACTAGTGAACCCCAAGGAGCTGTTTGGTATCATTTGGGAGGCAAAAATTGCATTTCTTAGTGTTTGCTCATCACTGAGAAGTAATCAGGCAACCTTGGTATTTACCATATAATTTTCCTTTCTGTGAATATGTGCATTTTCTGGTTCTATCTCCTGGTGTAAGGCTTGATAAGTTACTAAATGATAATCCAAATAAATAAAGTCTATGGTCCCATAACTCTAGAAAATCTTCAAAACTCCTTGAAGACAAGGAGAGTGCAAGTAGTAATTTATAAAAATAAATATTCAGAAGCAGAATATTATTCAAAAGCATGCCCCTGGAAGTTCTTTGCAATCAGAGGAGTGTGAGTGTATATCAATAGTCCACAAACACTGTTATGGTATTGAACTTGATGTTTTCTGGAAATCAATGAAATTGGTTCATGATGATCCAGATCTATTGTTCCATATGAAAAGGTCAGACCATGTCTGAAATACCGTAACAATTCAGAGGATTAGTTTTTGAATAATCTCTGGATTAACCCCAGGAACAGTCAGCTCAGTGTGATCCAGAGGAAAGAAAAGAACATGTTAGGATTTTCCAGAATATTCTGTTTCTAAATTGTTGCGTTTTCTACATAATCATAACATATTATTTTACCACAGCCACCTATTTTATAATAGCCTACCTTGAGGATCCTTCAGTTTTTAGACATCCTATAATTTCTAGAAAGTTATCCATCCAATGTCTCCTCAAAGTGAGGATGAGGATTGGTACTACTCATGTTGAAGTGGTCAACCATCTTCAAATTATATACTAATATCACCATTCCAAGTGCTGCTTGACTGCTTGAAGAAGAGAATCTGTTTAATTCCAGGGATGCAACCTTGAGGTGATTCTCCACCTGTGTGAGAAGCAGTCTTGTGAAATCCTAATCCATAGACACATTTTTCACAAGTCAAGAATTCTTTCTATAGTCAGGGATTGGTAAAGTGAAGGGAAGATATATACAAGGGATTAACTAAAAAGTGTAGAGGGAAGGTTCCTCTGTAATATTAGTCTGAAGTAAACTGAGAAGTTTACCTCAGTTTTATATTTCATGGATTGGGTATGAAATAAAAAATATTGTTGCTAAAACCAGGCTGGATTCATTTTTGGGTTCTTTACCAACTGGCAAAAAGGTATTCTGCGCCCCATCAAGGCACCCTTGTTGATTTTAAATCAGCTTTAGATTTAATACTAAAGAAGAGACTTGGGGACAGTCTGAAAAGTGAAAAGCTGTTTGTGTTTATCTAGTCAATTTCAAGACTCTGGAAATTAGATGTGTCCCTGGAGGATATCTATATAAGGAGTTTCAATATGTATTAAACAAAGTTGTATATTAATCCTATTACTCTTCAATTTATGTCTAAATCAAAGAATTCAAGCACACACTGTTCCAGCCCGCCATCCTACAACTATTGTATACCAATAATGCTCTTATTATGTCTACTTCATAGGTGGAAGTAAGAAAAGCAATTAGAGCATTAGCTTTATTCTACAGAGTACAAAAAGTATTAACAAATTATTAAAAAACCAGTCATCATTTTTGCCTGACTTTATCATAAACTCTTTGAATGCTAAATAAATGGAATTCCAATGGAACAGATGCATATCTTTAAGTACCTTGGTGTGTAATTTCATACTTCCTTACATTGGAATGCTCTTTTTTAAAAAACTGTACAGTTATTGTAAAATTTTACAGTTCAAAAGATATTATGTTCCTGCAGCCTGCAAGGTCTTCCAAGAGAATCCCACAGTTTCTCAACAGCTCCCAAATTTGTTACCCTGCAAAGCTCAGTATTATCAAAACAACTCAAAATATGTTTATTGGACCCATTTTGATGGTTTCAAATATTATTCAAATAATTAGAAACAGGCATAGTGTCTATGGTACCAGGGCATGCTTTTTTCTTCTTAACTTCTAACTAAAGTAAATTTTATTCTGTATAAGTTTGGCCCCTTTAATATTTAGTGATCATTTTAAACATTTATGGCTTTAAAAGCCCTAGGTAAAATTTGGTTGCTGAACTTCTTTATGGAAAGTCTATGTACATTAGAGTTTAATAATGCTAGGACTGCCCTTAGGCAACAAATCTGAGATACAGATCTCCAAACAGGCCTAAGTAAATTATCATACCACAATATTTATTATTTGCTTCCAAAGGGTCCTTTCCAGCCTCTTGTTCATCATCCTTTCCAATTTTAAAATTTTATAAGGCTAGCATTTTAGCAAGGTATAATGCTTTTAGAAGTCCTTGGATGTTTTAATGTGCATCTTTGATTATGTTCATGTGGTAATAGTTCAATAGAATCTTTAGACCATCTCTAGACTGTTACCTATATAACTATTACCTATATAACTCTACCCAGGTCCTTATGTATTCTATTTCAAAGAGATTTCCAGGTAGGGAGTGTGATTTAACGCTCTTACTCTCAGACGATTCGAAAATATCCCCTGACATCGCCCAGTTCTATTTGTATGATATGCCATAATATTATTTAGGATTAGAACTTCTTATAATAGTATTTTATTTGGATTTATTTTAGTTTCTGTATTTTCAATTATTATTAGACTCTATAATGAATATTGTTTTTCTCATAAACACATACATATATATAGAAGGATATGGTATTTTTTAAATTCAATATCCTGAATAATTTCAAGTTTATTTATTACAGTCCTAAATAATTTATTATTTATTGTTCAGGGCTGTTATAAATCAATTTGAATTTGAGCAACTCATGGGTTTAATAGAGCTTGTGAGACATCCTGGCTGTTGTTCCCATGAGGAGATATTTGTGGGTTTGTGATGGCTGGACCACATGGCTTAATGCCAGAATTACTTGCCAGTTTTCTATATAACACGTTGGAGAAGTTCTTTTTTTAAAACAAAAGTTGACTAGCTCAGGCCAATACATCAACAGTTCTGCCTACTCTGCCAACGGTTTCAGTTTCTCATCTTCCAACACAGCAGCTATGGCTACAGAATTGTTTTACCTCTGAGAAAGCTTCCAAACATGGCAATATTCTTCTGGCTGTGCCCCGAGACATAGTTCACTGAAGAGATGTAATAATCAACAGAGGCATCTCCTGCTTCTTGCCAAAAACCAGGCCCTTCGAGTGCAAAACCTATTAGCCAAGCAGTTTCCTAACATGTTGCTTTAATTTAACAAATGAGATTTTCCCCTTCATTGTGTCCTCTATCCTCCTGACTTATTTCAGACTTGGACTCTTCCTTGTTTCCATATTTTTTCCTAACAGAATCACTCCAATGAAAAATACTATTGCCAACATTTGAAAGGAAGAATGAGCAGATGAACAGGGCTTTCTGCTCTCTTTTTCATTTTACAATGCACATTTTAGGTATTTAGGTATTTATTGGGATTTATATGCCACCCTTTTCCCTGAGGGGACTCAGGGCGGCTTACAACCACATTTTCTCAAATGTTATTAAAAACAACAAAAACAATAAATATGGGAATAACAATGGGATAATTTAATTTACAAGATCCCAGTCTAAATTTTGAATTCTGGGAACAAATCTGGTTTCTGAGGAAGGCCTATTAAAATGATAAACAATGGGGAATTACCTCTTTTTCCAAAGGCCATGCTCATACTAGGACAGAGACCACAGAAAAATAAATTCTCTCCTGGAGAACTTTCCAACTACAATTGATCTGAGCAAACTAAGTCATAAGAATGTGACAATGAATTCTGGATTTCATGAGATATCTGGGAACACTCAATTTCCTTGCAAGCATGTTCCTTCGTGGCAGAAAAGAAATGGGCTATTTAGCTCTGAATAGCTTTGTTTGCAATGTTCAGTTGCACAAAAGTGTTTCCAGATGATAATTTTCCTGTGTAATTGTCTGCTCTTGCTCACAGGGTTTTACAGAGGAAGTTGACCATGTTGTTTTTCCATTTGTAATTCTCCTGTAGTTCCCTGAGACGCCTTTCATTTTCTTTTACCATTAAAAAATAACCATTAAAAAGGAAATAATGTAATGATATTAGAAATCTTTTGTCTGGAAGTACCCAAAGCATGTTCTGTTGCATTTTCAATTTATGCAGAGCCGTAGTCAAGTCCCACAATGCACTTTGTGGCTAATCTATGCAGAAACTCATCTGATATGCTAAGGCATTTTTGCAATTGAGACCTAAAAATGTATAGGAAACAGCAGTCTATTGTTTGAAAATCTATGCTTTACAAAATAATGAGATAGCAATTGTAGAAGTGCTTGAACCACTAATGTCAGAAGACTTCCCAGAGGTTCTCTTGGTGTGTTTCTCTATAGGATATTCTAGCATTTATGATTTTATTTTTCTTGTCAATCAATCAATATGTTTAGTGTTTTGACCACCTCCCCTATGTAAAAGCAACATATTTATAGTTGGAATTAAGTGTCCTGAAAAACATATTTGTAAATAATTCTGCAGAAACACTCTTGATGGTTGGATTCACAGATCATGCTAAACGAAATGTGGTTTGCTTGATTTGGGATTAAGGTGCTATGTGAATCAAATTACTAAGATTCATATTAAAAAGGTCTATTGGCATATGAAGTTTAGATTCATATACAGTAATTGTGGTTTTGTTAAATATATGTACAAACTATGGCAATATTTTTATTAAAGTTTAAAATAGAAAATTAAAATGTGTGGAGAGGGGAAAAAGGAAAGGGAAAATTATAAAGAAAACAGATATTTAAGAAACGACTTCTCCCTTCAGTCATTCACAAACAATTTCAGTAACTTATTACCTTTCAGCCAAAGTAGTCTTCATACCATATCTTGTCTTTTATCTATTAACAAATAAGCCCTCATCAATCAATCTTAATCACTAAAAGTCCATTGAAAGACACACACACACACAAACAAACACACATATACATGCACACAAACATACATATAAAGATCTCTAAATCAATTTCATATTCCTTTATTTTACACAGTAACTTATCATTTTCTCTAGAACAAGAGAAAACCCATTCTTTCTATATCTTATCTCATATCTATAAATAAGTCTTTAAAACTTCATTCAAACTTAAAGAAAAATTGCATTAGAGCTAGGTATTAGAAACAACATATTGAAAATCTCAATCTTCAATAGCCCTTCTCACAAGTTAACTTCTTATCATGTTCTCTTCATCTCTTCTCAGAAACTCCTTTGCATGATTAACCCTTTCTTTTAGTTTCAACACCAGTTTATCATTTTCTGTAAAAATACAACAAGAAAAAATCTCTTCTTCTCATATCTTGTCTATAAAAATTTTTTTAAAGCCTTGTCATTCAGTTACTGTTAAGACCAGCTCATTAAATGCTACTAGGGAAAAAATAATAGTGATTGAATAAGACTACTTTATATTCTTTCTTTTTGCCTTTGATGTTTATTCCTTTTAAGCAATGTCCCAAAAGTTATCTATTCCCAGGAATCCCGTCATTAAGTATAATGCATCACTTTTGTAAGTGCAAAATAAAAAAAAATGTGCAAGTAAATCTTCTGTGTTGAAATCTACATACTCATTTTAAAATCCATATCCAAAACAGTCTGATTCTCAGTTGTATCCTCATATATCTCCTTTTAAAACCCATTTTACAGGAGCAGATGATCAAACTCAATTTCATTGAGGGCTGCATTTCGATTGTGTTTGACTTTGGGGGGCCAGGGTGGGTATGGCCAGCGGGACATCCCTTGTGTCGGGGGCAACCGTGGTGGTCCAAGTGCTCTGCTAGTGAAAATGGGTTCCTGAGCTCCATTTTTGGCTGCAACGGCTTCCTGCAACTCTTTGCCAGTGAAAAAGGAACTTGGGAGGGCCACAGCCGCCTCAAGCTTCCTTTTTGGCTGAAACTGCCCCCTACAATCTTCTGCCAGAGGCACTATGGGCAGGTCCTTTGCTGTTTCCAGGGTGGCCCTGCGGGCCACTTCTAAGCACTCCATGGGCCAAAACTGCCCCCCCAGGCCTTGAGTTTGACACCTCTCTCTTAAAAGAAAGTTCTGAGTACAGTGTTCTCAAGTATCTTTTAATCTTTCCAGAGTTAAAATATTTTTTTCCATTTTGTATTAATAGTTCTCTTCTCCTTTATTACACTCTTTAGTTCTTTCTTGTTGTCTCTAGTGATTAGCCTTCAAATCTCCACATTTTCCAATGGAAAGATATTCTTATTCTTAGATTTAAATAGTTTCAAAATCTTATCTTCAGTCCATATGACTCATTGGTCTATTTGTAACTTTCCAAAATCAATGTTCTAACCAACTTTTTGCTGCTTATTACTGAGTACCGGGTATTTTTTCTTTAAGTTCTTAAACTTACATAGAGCTTCTTTCACTGAAGCTTGAAGGAAAATAACCCAGTATAATGAAATTTGTCCTTCTGCGGGTTCTTAATGTCTGTAAACCAGTTAACAAGCCATTTCCAGAAGTGATTAAGAGAGGAAATGAGTGAACCCAGTGTCTATTTGAAGGTTCCAAACTGCCACTCAGGTGAGATGACTTTCTCTCAGTTCCTGGAGCTCTGAAATTTTGTGAGAAACCAGAGAAGCAATTACAGATTGAAGACAGCAGAGCCAACAGCCATGACAAAAAATTTTTTTTTGATACATTGAATCAATTTTACAACCCCTCTCCAGATCAAGGTGAGAACTAAGATTGTTCACAAGTTCTCCTTACAGCATTTTCCCACAAAAAGATTATAAAACAGTGATATGAATAGATGCGAGAACTCAGAAATTGGAAAAATTGCTTTAGTAGTATTTGGTTTACTATTTGCCAGGATAAACAGTCTAGAATAAAACACAGTAATCCAGTTAAAACTTTTGTGTATGGAATCACCCAAACGTATTTTTATTTATCAAATTTAGAGACCATCCATCTCACTCATAAACTTCAAATGCCAAAATACGTTTATACAAAAAAATAAAATTTTATATCTTGTGTGGGAAGAGAAGCTGATACAGTAGAGTTACAGTTAGCAGAAATTTGGCTATACATTAAAAGGGTTCTGGGTTAAATCTTACTTCATCCATCACATTTCCAGGATTGTATCCAGAAGTCCAGTTCTGACAGCAATCAGTCAGGGAAGCACTGTAGCGCTATTTCATCTTTTCCGCTTTAATGGAGTTCTTTTCATGGGGAAAAAAAAGACTGAAGAATTGCTGGGGAAAAAACAGAAAGATTTCAAGGGCAAGGCAAGATCATTCTTATGATCTACCGTATATAATTCTGTATATGAGATATTATGATTACAGATAATCCTCAATTTACAACTATTCATTCAATGACTGAAATTACAGTGGTGCTAAAAATGGACATGAACAATGTCCAAAGTTGCAGCCATTGCAGCACCCCATGGTCACATGGTCAACTGTTTATATTGATGTAATGAAGAAGTCATTTTATGCATTTCCTTTTTTTCTTTACTATTTTCTTTTTTCTTTTCTATTTTTATTTTGTGCAGTTTTTTTCTTTTCATTCTTTTAGTTTGAATTCATTGTTATGCTTTCAATCATAATGTTTAATAAAATTTCTATTTTAAAAAAAAGAAACAAAACACTAGGTTGCAACCACTCCTTGCCATAGCAAATGTCATTTTTCCAGTCAGGAGACCATAAACACTCTCAAAATGAAGGATCTTTGTAAATATGTCCATAATTTATGTAAAATGTGTATTTAATATATTCCTTAATAGAATTCTTCAGGAGCAATATTTGGCCCATGTTCCAGAATTCTCGTTCTTTATCCTAAAGTTATTTTCAATTTAAACTTGGCTCCTAATGCTTTATGGACATGGAAATATAGTTTTCTTGACAATAATAGACTTGAATTCCCACTGCTCTCTTCTGAGATCTATTGCAATTCCCTGGCCCAGTGATGGTTAACCCTTTCAGCACTGATTGCCAAAACTGGAGTGCACGTTTGTGCATATGTGAGCACTCATGTGCTGGAGCACCAAACCCCAGAAAACAGCTGCTGGTGCACATGCACGCAGTGGCCAGCTGCTCTTTCATGTTCCGGCGTGCGCATGCACACTGGACAGCTGGTCTTCACATGAAGATCACCTGGCCAGCGCACATGCATGGGATAGAATCTGAAAGAGAGCAGCTGGTCCGGCGGGCATGCGCACAATGGAACCCAGAAGAGCAGTTGGCAATGGCACGCATACCCACAGAGAGCATGCCATAGGTTTGCTATTATGGCCCTAGCCTATGGGCTAACAATTCTTGGAGGCCACTCATAAAATACCCAAGCTCTGCCCTTTAAGAAGGGACAGGCAGTCAATATCCCAATACAGGTCATCCTCAACTTACGACCACAATTGAGCCCAAATTTTCTGATGCTAAGTGAGACAATTATTAAGTGAATTTTGCTGCATTTTATGGCCTTTCTCACCATAATTGTTGAGTGAATCACTGCAGCTGTTAAGTTATTGACATGCTTCCCCATTGACTTTGCTTGTCAGAGGTTTGCAAAAGGTGATCATGTGAAACTGCAACCGTCATAAATGTGAGTCAGCTGCCCAAGCACCTGAATTTTGATGAAGAGGATGCTATAATGGTCAAAATGTTGGAAAATGGTCATGTTACTTTTTTTTAGTGCTGTTGTAAATTGAAACGGTCACTAAATGAACTGTTGTAAGTCAAGGACTACCTATCCTCAGGTAGAGTAAAAGAATAATCTTTTCTGAGTGAAGGAATGCCAAGTGGTTGCCCAACCTTTGCTGAACAGTCACAAATATGGCTAGGATAGATTTCACACTCGGTTCACACCCACAACCATTGTCTACATGAATTTATGAGGAAAGATAAGAGTAAACTTTGCTTCCTCCCATACCCTAACAGAAATCTTGATCAAGATGCTGCAATTTTGCCTGGAGGGATCAGAGTGTGGAAAGAAGGAACGTCCCCACCTCAATTCAGTCTGGCTCATTTTCCATGCTTTGAGCTCCCTCAGTTCCTAGAACTCAAGTGAATCTATGAAATATACCAAGATGTTTCTTTCTTTAAAAACTAAATATGGTGATTCAAAACCTATTTTAGTGTAAGTCTATTTTTTTAAAAAATACCATTCAAAACCTGAATGATCTTCTCTTTTTTTCCTATAGACCCACACCAATATCTCTAAGTCTCAGGATGATTCTGTATTTCCTTTCCATCTCCTCTGCTTTTCTGCTTTCCTTTCCATAGTATCTGCCTTGCTACATTCTGATGCTTATTCCTTTTTTGGTCTTGTGTTCTCTCTCTCGTGTGCTGGAGGAAATGATAAGTCTTTGGGAGAGACATTTTTTGTTTCCAGCCAGCTTTTTGGAATGGTGACTAAGCACTGCCATATACAGGTTTAGGGAATTTTGCCTCTAAAAAAAAAGCAAAATTTCCTGGCAGTTTTTCAGAGGTTAATAGGATGCAGCAAGTCAGTACAGTTTATTAATGGCTGCCAAAAAAGGGTGGGAATGGGGGAGGGAGTTACAACATGCTTATGATCCCTTTTTGGAGAGTTTTGCCTTTATAACTAGAGCACAGAGACACATGTGATGATGCAGACAGAATTTTGCATTTGAATACCTTTCAACCAATCCTAAATTTCACCTTTTTATGATTTTACACCTGCAGAAATGGCCATTTTTAATCTCAAAATCAAATTTGATTTTAATCAAATTAATGTGTGAATTATTTTCTAATACTGGCTTTTCCATTCATGCTATCGTAAGAAACCTGGAAAGAAGAATTTTAAATCATTCCAAAGGAATCTATACTCATGAACTCAATATTGATAATAGTTGGAAATTCCTCCTACAAAGATTATTTATTTCAAAACGTGCTATGAAGATACACAAAGACTGCTTAGTTCTCATTTCCCTGAATTTGCTTTACAGTGTGGATTGGACAATGGTATTTTCCAGATATGTTGGACCATAGTGATGAGATTCAAATAATTTAACAACCAGTTCTCTGCCCTAGTGATTTCTTCCAACAACCAGTTCACCAAACTTCACAGAAGGTTAATAACCAGTTCTCCCGAAGTGGTGCAAACTGTCTGTATCCCACCATTAACTACAACCCTTATTATTTTATATCCTACATTCAGAATGGATAAAGTTGTGAAACACATTTGGAAGATATGGAAAGTCCTTGACTTACATCTGTCAGTGGTGGGATTCAAAAAAATGTAGCAATCATAAGTTAAGGATTATCTGGTTATACCCATTTGTATCAGAAGTACCATTTAAGGTTAGCTAAAAGATTAGCCGGTGACATCACCATTACCTGTGGAATGCCCGTGGAATGCCTTTTATGTCCCTATCAAGGAGCCGAAACTAGTGACAGGAGTTCTCTCTGCCACGTAACAGCACTTGGGTCTCAAATGTGGGCTTGCTAATCTCCAACCCAGCAGCCTAACCACATGAACCACTGTGCCAGAGGTGGGATTCAATTTTTTTTACTACCGGTTCTGTGGGGATGGCTTTGTGGGTGTGGTGTGGCTTTGTGGGCATGGCAGGGGAAGGATACTGCAAAATCCCCATTCCCTCCCTACCCCACTAACCTGCTTTCCAGTTCTGTTCTCCTGTTCAGGACAACAAAAGATCAGATGAGAGGCTGGGAGGCAGCAAGGGCGGGGCCAGCCTATTCATCAGTTCTCTGAACTACTCAAAATTTCTGCTATAGGTTCTCCAGAACCTGTCAGAACTGGCTGAATAACAACTTTGCACTGTGCTGCATATCAAGTGTGAGAAGGTGTTTTAGAACCACATTAAATGCACAAATGAATATAATTATTATGTTACAAGTATTCTCAAGTCTCTCTCAATTTCTATTCCAAATGTTCTCCTTAATTAAAGAAAATTCTCTTAATTAAGGTTGAAATTAAGTTGGTTGCCTTTTCATCCCAGTGTAAATTATTGGGACTGAATGTCTAGTACAGAAAATGATCCTTTGAAAATTAGAACAGCATTCACTTAGCAATAACATATTCATCATTTATAGACAATTCAGTTTCAAATACATTGTTATAATATTCAAAACCAAAAGTTCTTTTTATCTTCTTTAAATCTTTCTCATAATAGTACCTAAGAAAAGTATTCACATGTATATTCTTCTTATCGTCAGATCTTTTCCTGATTTTATTTGATATCTCCTTATGAAAATATTAATATGTTATCATAAAATAACTATATTTAATTTTAATTTTTCTCTTCTATAATATGCTTCCTGTAATGAAACCACTTTTTGGATTTATATCTGTTCCATTTTCTCAATATGGCATGTCTAACAAAGTGATCTTTAGAAACTACATTAACTTTAGCATAACACAAATAATTCTGCCATTCAAACACCAAATTGTCTCTTTCTAACTCCAATAATCTTCTATTTCTCAGCATCACCTTGTATAGATTAAACAACAAATCAGATATCACTAAATTTCCTGTTTCATTAGCATGTTGTAACACCTTAAGTCTAAATCACTCTTTTTACCTACCTACCTACCTACCTACCTACCTACATACATACATACATACATACATACATATCTATATATATTTCTGCCATTATTTAAATGGTACAATAATTGTCAAAACAAATGTTGTCTAAAACAAAAATAACGTTCTAGAGAAGTTTTTAATCATAGAAATTCTTCCCAATAATGACAGTTCTAATTTTTCCTTTCTTAATATAACTTTTTAAATTTCATTTCATATTTTAACATATTTTGGAACAACATATAATTTATATTTGTCAAATTAATAACCAAATATTTTACATTTTCTCAGTCTTAAAATCTGTTTCGTTCACCAGTTCTGCTAGATCTTACGACTTCATATTTTTGTTACCATCTTCTGTTTAAAACCAGCTAATGCAAGAAATTATTTTAATTTTCTCATTAATAATTCAATCCCTTTAAAGTATTTTCCAAAACCAGCATTACATCTATAAAACTTTTCAAGTTTTTTTTTTACATCCATTTTCTTATGTGCTTTCATTGTGCCTTATTGTCAGCCCTGGAAGTCATCTTTTCTGTTGGACATTCAGGGCTGCCACATTTAGTGCCTGAGAAAATGGGAGGGGGGATTACAAGGAGTGGTGGAGGATTAGGCATAACAACATTGCTTTCACTGGGAGTCAGGGGCATTCACCTGGATCGGAGTGATAGGGGGTCAATGTTCCCTCTATTTATTTATTTTTAGTGTGTGTGGAAAAGTATAGTGTTTGAGTGGCACATTTTTATGCCTGAGCACCTGAATTTTTTTCGTAACGTTTATTCCAGTCTTATCATTAGCTTTACATTCTGACATCTGTCCATATCCTGGACACCAATTAAGCAAAAGTGTTGTTATATTACTTATTTACAGCTATCTGTAGATCTTATCAAATTTATCTCTCAGCCTATGATATAAACCTAACTACAAAATTATAAATGTCTACATTACTAATATAATTATTCTCCACCCTGATTAAACAGATGGTATATATTATAATGTGCTGTATGTGGACTGCTTGGTTCAAATTCCACTTTTATTTTATATTTCTGGAAGAACTCATGCTAAGCTAAATGCTTGTCATAATCAGCCTGGGTAACTAGGGTTCATAAAGTTCATTGTAAGGCAGATGCCTCTTTTTTTTTTTTTTTTTTTTTTGTTAAAAAGTCCCCAATGGAAAGTCAACCAAAAATCTGTACCTCCGTAGGGGAGAGAAATTCCAGAATTGGGGCAGGACAAGGAAGACTAATGGATGAGACAGCAGAAGGAACTGGACATTTAGAGGGAAGGAGGGAGAATAGATACCATCCTGAAGATGATATCAATAGATGAAAGATAGTTGAGACACAGACCGACCAACCGACATAGTTAATAGATATGAGATGAGATAGATAGATAAATAGACAGACAGACAGACAGATTGATCATAGGTAGTTAATAAAGGTGAGAGATGGATGGATGGACAAATAGCAAGGAGAATAAAACCATTGAAGCAACTGGCAGAGGTTCCCAAAGGCAGAAGGTGAGCACTGTGTCTGGAACCACATAGTTTCCCAAGCAAAGGATAGCGGGGCGCCGGATTGGAGGCTGCGGGTGTCCTGCACTCGGCGGTGCCTTAATAAGTACTCGGCCATTGGCTTGGAGGGAGGCGCCGGGGTGTGCGGGTGGCAGGTGGTGGGGGTAGGCGGGAGCCCCGATCTTACAAGGCAGGAACCAGACAACTTGCTAGGGGCAACTGGTAGTGGGACACATTTAATGCTTTTATTTCATGGTTTAACCAAAATAAAACTTGTTTTCCCTTTTGCCCTTCCTTTCCCTTTCCTTCTGTCCCTCCTTTTCCCTCCTTCCTTTCATTTCACCATTTCTTTGATATTGCCCCTCTTGTCCCGCCTGTGCGGCAGTTGGAAACTGCTGTGCAGTGATTTCTTGTGACGTGTGCGGCTGTGCAGCCGCGCAGCTTAGAGAGAACATTGCAGGAGGTTGTCTCCAGTTGGCACGGGGAATTGATTGGACCATGTGATGGAGTTGTGAGTGCAGGGGATGGATCTTTGACTTTTTGGGGGGTGAGGAAAACCCGGAACTTTCAGATTCGGGTTTTCCCAGATGTGCCAATATGACATCTGTAATAAAATGGAACTTTGAGGAACTTCATACCTCGGGGTCTTCTTTCATTGGGGGTGTTACTTGGAACTTTGACACTTATATTTCCATTTAAAACTTCAAAAATCAAAATAAACAAATTTAAAAAATTTGAAGCTCACCACTGCCTCAGCTCTAGTATGTGTCCGCTACTGAAGCAGGAAAATAAAAAATGGTCTCAGTTCAACCAACTTCAGGGTTGATATACACATTGATCTTCATTAATACATTCTTCAGAATGATTTGCAATCTGTTTGCTTAAGACATTATAAACAATTTATAATTCACCATTCAATAGGGATATTGGTCTATAATTTCTTGTTGAAGTTAAATATTGCCCCTTTTTAGATTTCTTTCTTTCTTTCTTTCTTTCTTTCTTTCTTTCATTCATTCATTCATTCATTCATTCATTCATTCATTCATTCAGTCAGTCAGTCAGTCAGTCAGTGTGTCTGTGTGCTCCTTACTCACAGTTTGAAACAGCTCTCAGCAGTTAAGAGCAATCTAAAAAATCATGGGTTTGGAATGGAGCAGTGGTGATGTCTTTATTGTTACTGCATCAACTACCTCTAGTCAAAAGCTATTCCTTTAGGGTCCCATGGCAGGTGGTATAGCCAGGTTTTAAGGCTTTTCCTGAAGGCCAGAAGAAAAGGGGCAACTCTCACTTCCAGTGGCAAGATATTCCAAAGGTCAGAGGTCAAGGCAGAAAAGGCTCTTCTCCTAGGCTCCAGCAGTCAAAATTCCTTGGCTTATGGGACCTCCAGTAGACCTCTTCTGCCAGAGTGAATGGGGCAGACCGATCCCATTGGGAGAAGATGGTTCCTCAGATATCCTGGACCCTTGCTATAAAGGGCTTTAAATTCAACACTTTGAATTGGACCTTAGAAGCTGACAGGTTTAATTTAATTTAATTTTAGCAACAACATAATTAGATTGGAGTTTGAGAATTCCCCATTCCAAAAACTTATTGTTCTTTCTGTTCTTCCTCCAACAGAATATGCCAAAAGCTTTCTCTCGCTGTGACTTGATAGAAAATCTATATCAGAATGGCTGCACACAAGATTTTATAGAGTATCCACGCAGCGAGACCTCCATACTGGAGGCTAGACCTCTCAGTGCCAAAGGATCAGGAAGTGACATCACTCAAATGACTCCACAGAAGATTGAACTCTTCCTGCGTCCAGGTAAAACCAGATATACTACTTGATTTACCCACAGAAAGCCTTGGGTTCATTCCTCACCATTTATAGAGAAACAGTAAGAAATAAAGAAGAAAGCATCTACATAAAAGGTTGAAGGACTGCTTCAATTGAACTGGTAATGCTGCAAACGCGGTCCACTAGTCTGAGACAATATGATGATAGCTTGATAGTTTTAGAGCTAGCCTATGATAGCTTCAGAGCCACGTTGACTTGACTATTAGCTACCTATTCAGAATGGACATACTGTATTACCTTCCGGCAATGGTAGTCAACTTTTGAGATTTATTTATTTATTTGTGGGTATACTGAGAATCTGAGGACAAACAGCAGCTACAGTTCACAAAATGGTCACCATTTTGAGCATATCCAATCTTTCAAATTTCATTTACTAGAAAGGCCTACTACCCTTTAGATTTTGGGATAAAAAGCAGGTTTAAAAAAGCTTGTTGTTGTTGTTGTTGTTGTTGTTAAGAATGTGGGTATATTTCCTGGCAAAGCATTTGGCAGCAGCCACCCATTATTTTTATTTTTCATGAATATAAGACCTATTTGGTGTTTAGAACCATTCTTGGAAATAAATATTGCTGCCTTTTTGTTATATATATATTATTTGTAATTATATATTTGAATATTGTAAGCTGTTTAAATCATCTGGAGTTGATGGCTGTAATAAGAAATAATAATGTGAATTTGTACTGTTTCATATCAACTTATCACTTATTGGTTTTTATTAAAAAGTAAAGATAGCAGCAGTCTAGCAGTGACCAAAAGAGATGTCTACAGATGTGCTTGTGCTTAATGATCACATTGCTTTGCTGTTATTTGGAATATTGATCTCGTATGTCTACAAATATCAATCAGGGGAAAAAGAATGGTGTATGTTAGGTTACAATACAATACAATAGCAGAGTTGTAAGGGACCTTGGAGGTCTTCTAGGCCAACCCCCTGCCTAGGCAGGAAACCCTATACCATTTCAGACAAATGGCTATCCAACATCTTCTTAAAGACTTCCAGTGTTGGGGCATTCACAACTTCTTGAGGCAAGCTGTTCCACTGATTAATTGTTCTAACTGTCAGGAAATTTCTCCTCATTTGTAAGTTGTTTCTCTCCTTGATCAGTTTCCACCCATTGCTTCTTGTTCTACCCTTAGGTGCCTTGGAGAATAGTTTGATTCCCACTTCTTTATGGCAACCCCTGAGATATTGGAACACTGCTATCATGACTCCCCTAGTCCTTCTTTTCATTAAACTAGACATATCCAGTTCCTGCAACCATTCTTCATATGTTTTAGTCTCCAGTCCCCTAATCATTTTTGTTGCTCTTCTCTGCACTCTTTCTAGAGTCTCCCACATCTTTTCTACATCATGGCGACCAAAACTGAATGCAGTATTCCAAGTGTGGCCTTACCAAGGCATTATAAAGTGGTATTAACACTTCACGTGATCTTGATTCTATTCCTCTGTTTATGTAGCCTAGAACTGTGTTGGCTTTTTTGACAGCTGCTGCACACTGCTGGCTCATATTTAAATGGTTGTCCACTAGGACTCCAAGATTTCTCTAATAGTTACTACTATTGAGCAAGGTACCATCTATATTATACCTGTGCATTTCATTTTTCTTGCCTAAATGTAGAACCTTACTCTTTTCACCATTGAATTTCATTTTATTAGATAGTGCCTGATGTTCAGGTTTGTCAAGATCCTTCTATATCTTAAGCCTATCTTTTGAAGTGTTGGCTATTCCTGCCAGCTTGGTGTCATCTGCAAATCTGATGAGTTCCCCATTTATTCGCTCATCCAAATCATTGATGAAGATGTTGAAGAGTACTGGGCCTAAAACAGGACATTGGGGTACTCCACTGCATACTTCCCTCCATATAGATGCAGTACCATTGAGGACTACATGTTGGGTGCGGTTGGTCAGCCAGTTACGAATCCATCTGGCAGTGATGCTGTCCAACCCACCTTCTTCTACTTTATCTAGTAGTAGGTTATGGTCTACCTTATCAAATGCCTTACTGAACTCCAAGTAAACTATATCAACGGCATTCCTCTGGTCCACTAATTTTGTCACTTTGTCAAAGAATGCAATAAGATTAGTCTGGCATGATCTGTTTTTGACAAGCCCATGTTGGCTTTTGGCTATTACTTTGCTTCTAGGTGTTCGCTGATTCGTTGCTTGATTATCTTTTCCAGAATCTTTCCTGGTATTGAGGTCAGACTGATATGTCTGTAGTTTATGATAGCATGCGTCTGTAACAATGTAACTTAGTAAATCAAACATTTGGAAAGAATAGGCTAGTTTGGAATTTTTGGAAAAACACCCCTCATCTTTAGTCCTTCACTCCTTATCCAATTTTGCTATTTCAGATGACCCCCAAACTTTCTCAATACAAGTGCGCCAGGTGGAAGATTATCCTGTGGACATCTACTATCTAATGGATTTGTCTAACTCCATGAAGGATGACCTCCGTAATATCCAGAACTTAGGTACCAAGCTTGCCCTGGAAATGCGCAAAGTGACCAGCAACCTGAGGATTGGCTTTGGAGCTTTTGTGGACAAACCCCTGTCCCCTTACATGTACATTTCTCCTCCAGAGGCCATCAAAAACCCATGCTATGAGTAAGTTCTCTAGTCAGAAGAAACTCTGATGATTCTATCTTTGTTAAACAAGCCTGATTTCCCCAACTGCAATTGAAGTTAGCTCCCGTCACCTTTGGCCAACTTGGCCAAAAATCAGAGATGAAGGGTGTTGTAACCTAGAAGCATCTCAAACACCTCTCATCCTCTATCTCTAAAGCTAAAATTTATAATCTGTAGGTCTGAAGATTGCTAAATGTGTATTCCTATTTCCTCTTTATCTTAAATATGTGCAGGCAGAATGAAATATTTCTTTCTTAATATCAGGTAAAACCTAGGGAATTTTATGAGTATTATTTTATTTCATTTCATCCATTTGTGTAACTGCCCATCTTAACAAGTAACAATTACAACAACAAATCCAAAATTAAAAAGGCATAGCAGCCAAGGAAAACCTCATAGTCTATGCAGCTAGGAGATGGATTCCTTCATATGCTCAGGAATCTAGATCCAGGCAGAAAACCCGATATTCAGAGCCTTATGAAAAGCCAGGAGAGTTTGGGGCCTTCTTGTCTCCAGTCGGAGAAGTTTTCATAAAGTGGGCACTATAACAGAAAGGGACATCTTCTGGATTCTATCAACCAACATTCCTTAGCCAATGTCATCCAAAGCATGCCCATTCTGCCAGACTGGATCAGACAGACAGAAACAACAAGGATGAGATGATCCTTCAAGTAACCCAGTCTCAAACATTGAAGGGCTGTAAAGGTGTCAACCAGGCCTTTTAGTTATACCTGGAACAACATTGGCTCACCAAGTAGTGGTGTTATATAAGCAAAATAACTCTAGTAGTAAGTAGTAGCTGGGTTCTTCCTTAGCTATTTCAACTTATTTTTGGGGATTTTTGGGAATAAACAACTAATGTGTCTGATGTGGGCACTACCATGTGCTTTTGGGAACTACTGTGAGAGAGGGGAAGAGCTGGGTTAAGGACCCTTTAATTGAGCTCATGACAAATTGATTAGGTTGTTTAACTGGGAGGTGTGTAATGTGAGGTCAATGGCTGTGCTAAATTTTGTGGATTTCCTTGGGTTTTCAGTTTCTTGTTCCCTTTTCTAAGCTTAATATACTTAATATATTTTAGCTTGAAACCACCGAATGATCACTGCCTACCAATGTTTGGTTACAAGCATGTCCTAGCTCTCACAGATGAGGTCAAGCGTTTCAATGAGGAGGTGAAGAAACAAAACGTGTCTAAGAATCGAGATGCACCTGAAGGAGGATTTGATGCCATCATCCAAGCAGTTGTCTGTGATGTAAGAAGAAATCTCTATTATGGGGGAATTCAGAGTTTCTTCAAGAATCATTTCTCTGATGCCAATTAAGTGGGCAAAGATGTATGGGCTGGATTCCCCTTTGGAGATGAGAAACATTTTGTCTCCTAGATTTTGGTCAACTCTATGTTTTTAGAAGTCAACCATATTTAGGTTGTCATATATAGTCATTGAAGGGATAGAAGGAACATCCCCAACCCCAAGAGTCAATTAGCCTTCCTTGTCTTTAAATACTTGGAGATTTTTCCCCTCTCTCAAATATGGGAGTGGGTGATCTGTTGGATGAGTCTCTTCTTCTTCTTTTCTCCCACTATTTATATAGAATAGGAATAGGAACAGAAATAGAACAGAAACAGGACAGAACCAGAACCAGAACCAGAACCAGAACCAGAACCAGAACCAGAACAGAAACAGAAACAGAAACCTTAGAGGTCTTCTAGTCCAGGCTCCTGCTCAAGCAGGAGAGCCTTTACTATTTCAGATAAGTGGCTGTCTCCACTATTTCTGAAGGCAAGCTTTTCCACTGGTTAATTGTCCTCACTGTTAGGAAGTGTCTCTTTAATTCCAGGTTCCTTCTCTCTTTGGTTAGTTTCCAACTATTTTTTGTTGTCCTGCCCTCTGGTGCTTTGTAAAATAATTTGACCCCCTCTTTATGGCAGCCCTTCAAATACTGGAATACTGCTATCATGTCACCTCTATTATTATTATTTTTAGACTAGTCAAACACAAATCCCGCAGACGTTCTTCATATGTTTTAGTCTTCAGGCCTTTGATCATCTTAGTTGCTCCTCTCAGTACTTTTTCCTAGGTCTCAACATCTTTTTGGTAGTATGGTGACCAACATTGGTTGTAGCATTCCAGGTGTGATCTTACTAGGGTTTTATAAAGTAGTATTAGTAATATGTATCTATGTTGCTATTTTGCATTGTAGCCTTTTACATTTTGTTTCATTATATGATCTGTACTGATTTTTACTATTGAGCCTAATAATGATTTTTTTTTCAAAAAAGGCATTAGTCAGCCCTATACACCACTTCTTTTCCACCATTTATATTTCAGTCTTAAAGAATTAACTAATTTCCTCGGATTGGTGCTGTGAATATCTTTGTGACTTCTTTATGAAGTTTTGTTTTTGTTTTGAACATATCATGGAGGTTATTTTCTTACAGGACAAAATTGGCTGGAGACCTGATGCTTCCCACTTGTTGGTCTTCACTACAGATGCCAAGACACACATTGCTTTAGATGGGAGATTGGCTGGAATTGTAATACCCAATGATGGGAAATGTCACATGAACAGCAATAACTATTATGAAGCTTCTACCACACTGGTGAGGGTATTTCATTTCATAGCCACGAGATTGGAATTAATATAGCTACAAAAAATGTCCCATTATAGCAGATGATACATTTGGCTGGAATTCCATAAACTTTAGGTTTACTATAAATGTCTTGAAGATTTGGAAGAAAGCTGAGATACCAATATTAGGGTACATAATACATAAAATACAGTACATAAAATAGCTAGTAAGTGGCATATTTCTGTATTCAACCAATTCCAAGCTATTATTTTTTTCCTATGCAATGATATGCAAGCAGATTACTCATTTGATTCTCTTGATTTTTCTTCCCAAGGATTACCCATCCCTTGGTCTGTTGACAGATAAACTCTCACAGAAAAACATTAACTTGATTTTTGCAGTGACTCAGAACATAGTTGGCCTTTACCAGGTAAGAAGAAACATTGATCCCACATTATGGGATATTGTGGGACTGGAAAGTCAAGGAAACAAGGAAAAGTTTGTTTGAGTTGCTGTTTCCCTTTTGGCTGTTCTTTATTAGAAAAAAGAAATCAAAGGACAAGAGATAAGAAGAGGGTAGTGTTGGCTCCCTTTTAACCCCCTTTTAAAAAAATCAGTCTGACATAGAAAAACTGTATCCCAATTTTCTTAGCTTGTATTTGTCCATTTAAGGGAAATATCTGTTTTCTTTTCAGAACTACAGTGAGCTGCTTCCAGGCACTACTGTAGGGACCTTGACAAAGGACTCAAGCAATGTTTTACAGCTTATTTTAGATTCCTATGGGGTGAGTCTATGAATAAGAATGTCTAAATCTTTCACTGAGTTATTGTCAGGATTTGCCTGACACTAGACGCAAAAGGTAACTTCTGTAGATGTTAAAATAGCAAACTGGGGGGGGGGTGTAAAAAATGCCTATGGGGTAGGAGCATAACTATATATTTGAAACCCTGCTTATTTAATGAATGTTGTAATTGTGACATACACGGGAAAGAACGTAACTTTGATCACACGTTCATAGATTCCATTTTGACTTTTTTGACTTCATCCAAATATGTTCTTATCCATAACTAGATAATTAAAGCAACAGCTTGTACTTCCCAGCCCTCTGCTTGACTAACATTTGTCACGTACCAGAGATATAACACAAAGCCTTCTAATTTAGGGAATGAATGGAGATACAAATAGGGAGTTAATTTCTAAAGAACTCTAGTAATTTTATTTGTAATGCAGGCATTTTTTAAAAGAAAAGCCAGATAAAGTAATTTATAAATCATTACACTTGAGGGGTTTTATTTTGCGTTGCCCCCCTCCCCTGCCAATGCATATTCTCTTCCTGTATTGTGGCTTTCTTAAATTTATTTGCTAAAATAAAATTATGTTACCAATATCTGATATGGATAATGAAGTCCTCTTGGACTGTTTTTCTTCCATTTAAAACCTCTGGCACTGCCTTCCTTTGAGTATGGCAGTAGGATGGATATACATTTAGGTAGGAAGATCTGATTCTAAATACATAAATGCAGATAGTATAAAATCCCAGTTTCACATTAAAACTTTCATAGGAAAGTTATCCTTAGTATTTCTTATCTTTTCTACTAGCATTGAATCCATCTTCTGTTTTGGAGGGTGCCTTTGAATCCATTTGGACCCCCGACAATGGCGTGGCATGTCTATGCAGGTTTTTTTGGCAAGATTTCTGAAGTGGTTTGCCATTGCCTTCTTCCTAGGTTGTGTGTGTGTGTGTGTGTGTGTGTGTGTGTGTGTGTGTGTGTGCGCACGCGCGTGCGTGTGTTTGTGCATGTGCGTGTGTGTGATTGGTACAAGATCACCCAGCTGGCTTTCTGCCTATAGCAGGACTAGAACTCACAGTTTCACGATGCCTTAACACTACATGAAACTGGTTTTTTTTTTTTTATGCTGACTGAATCACTGAACAGTTTCTTTTAATAGCTAAGATTCCTATTTCTGGTGGTCAGTTGATAGATACTTACAGAAATCTACATTAGGAACTTTATGGCTGAGCAATCTGATCCTTGATTTCATAAGAACATAGAACTGAAAGGAGCCATTTAGGTAATAAATCCAGTTCCTACTTAGTACAGGAATTCAAAGCATCCTAAGCAGATAACTAGCAATCTATTTCAACATATCTAGCAAAGAGCAATCCAGCACATCTTTGGATCATTGGTCCATGCTGAACTATTTTTATTAGTAGAAAGGTTTTCCTTACATTCAGATATAATCTGCATCCCCGGTAATATAAATCTATTATTCATTGTTCTATGCTCTGAGCAGACTTTTCAATGTTCTTCATTGAAATCCTTTAAGGCCTTTGAAGAATTTTATCATATATCTCCTCAGCCTTCTTGTTTCAAGGTTATCCACACGGGTGGGCTTCAAAAATTTTAGCAAGGGGTTCTCTGCCCGGTTGCTGGGTGGTTGTGGCCTAGTCAGCCTCCTGCACCACAGTGGGGGAGGATTTTTGCCCTCCCCTGGCTCTGGAGGTTTTCCTCAAGCCTCTGAGAGGGTGAAAATGAGCTTCCCAGGCTCCAGAGGCCCACTGGAGGCCTGAAACAGGCCAGTTTCCAGCCATCCCAAACTTCCGGTAGGCCCATTTTTCACCCTTCCTGAACCTCCGTGCGTTCCCTGCACTTACCTGCATCCAAAATGGGCTCTACGTGGGGACTCTTGGGAGGGGCATGGCGGAGTGGGCAGGGCCATCCAGGAGTGGGATTTGGGGGTTCTCTGCACAGAATCTTAGCTACAGGTTCTCCCGAACCCCTGCAAGCTCCCAGCAGCCCACCCCTGGTTATACATCCCCATTTATTTCCATCTCTTTTCATGAGACTTAGTTCTTAGACCCCTGACAATCCCTTAGTGCTTTTCACTTCATCCACTCTAGTTTGTCTGAATCATAAGGCTCTGCTATTAGCCACGATGGGCAAAAAATGAGAATAATGTGATTGTGTCAGTCGTGTTATTCTCTCTGACTGCAAGTAGGTGTCATGTCATTTGTATTAAAAAGATGGTACACATGACATTTGGCTTTCCTTGCCACATATGCTACCTATTCATTCCCCTGGTCTTAATCCCTCTTCATCTATTCAGAATGGAACACTGTATTGAGAATCTGATTGCCATAGATTAAGGGAAAGCTATTGTCTCCTGTAATTTGGAAATACTCCTTCTGTTAATGCAGCCTTAAACTGCAGTTGCCTTTTTTGTTTCAGCAACGTTACATTGCTGACACATTTTCAGTGTGTAAACAACTTCTATTCCAAGATGTTTTTCACTGAACCAAAATAGTAGTTGAGTAGCTCTGCCTTTTCTTCGCTCTTTGTTAGCATTTTGCCATCTTTACAGAGCAGCTGTTGCACTAATTCTTTTCTTGTGAGTATATCGAAGAAGCTCTTTTTATTATTCTTAGCCTCCTTTGCCAACATCCTGCTGAGCTTTAATTTCCCCAAGTCCATGTCTAAAGGTCTGAGCTACTTAGATGCCCCTCTTGTTTTCTATTATTTACCATACCAGGCTTTTTCTACTGCCCCTAATATTTTTCTAACTGGACTTGTTATACTGCCTTATTTTAGAAACTCCCATCCATATTTAATTGCTTTTCCCATTAGCTCCCTCTGCCATGGAATGCTATTAAATCTCCCCCCCCCCACCCGCTTAAGCTCAATTGAACCACTCTTACCAACTTATCTACATCAACTAACTAATTTAAGTATATTGAAGGAGATACTGGAACCATGATTATTAAAAAAAAAGAGTTGGAGACTGTCAAATTTAAATTGGGAAGATTAGTTGGGTTTTTAGATGAGGTCTGCAACTGGATAGAGGCTGATTGTATCTTTATGTCCTTCCTCAGAAAATCCGTTCCAAGGTTGAACTAGAAGTCCGTAATCTCCCAGAGGAATTGTCTCTCTCATTTAACGCCACCTGCCTTAATAATGAAGTCATTCCTGGAGTTAAGTCTTGTGTTGGACTCAAGATCGGCGATACAGTGAGTTATGGGTGCACTATATTAAGGCAAAAATAATTGTATAGAGTTACAATTAAAGCTACAATTAAGATGGTGATTTCCATCACTTTTAAGAGGAATGTCATACTCTACTACTGGTATAGCACGTAAACATGCTATAGGGTTAAATATTAACCCCACAAGAGCTCTGAGAAACATTTATTGTAAGTTTTGCTCCAAGGTATTTAAAGGAACATTTCCTGAATAGAATATACATCTTTCCATTATCAAGCTGGGTTTTTGTCTCTGTTTCCTGAGTTAACAATCTGGAAATGACCACTTGATATCAGTCCTATTTTAGCAAATGTCTTCTTGAAAAAGGGGCCATCATTGTTTTAAAAAGCTCAGCTATGATTAACCTTAATAAATTTTAATTAAATTTAGAAACCTAAATTTCTGCAATGGATAGGTAGATTTTCTGGTCAAAAAGCTGTCCCTTTTTAAAGTTGCTCTCTGCATTGTAGCAAAAAAAAAAATCAACACAAAATTTGTATTTTTTTAGTATCTGCATTCGGGCAGCAAATGTGTCTCTCTAATGTATTGCTATAACAAGAAACACCACTTCAGCCCCCGCAGTCACACAAAATAGCCAACCACAAGGAAGAAGCAAAAAATAGAGATAAGTGCCAAGGAATCATGGGTCAAAACGACTTCAATTATAGGACAGTACATTTTTTTATTGTAACAATTGCAATAAACCTGCTTCCTTCCTTCTTTATGAACAACCTGTTTATAAAGAATCAATAACACTTTGACATTTCTGAAGTTTTGCAAGAAGACACACAAAGCAACTTTTTAAACTCAGAGATTTGAGAGTAGCACAATTGGACCCACAATATATTTCTGGAAAGGTTGTACACAAAATGGACCTTGAATCTGGGCAGTTCAAAACATTCTTTGAATATCTGTTTGTGAGAGCTCATCCTCACATGTTCCTAGCTGCAGTACAAAATTCAGGCTTAGGAACCATTTTTATGTAATGCTTTTTCAAGACATTGCCTTCAACTCCTCTCCCTCACACTCAAAGCAGCTTAAAGTAATATGCTGCTATTTTAGCTTTAAAGCAATTTCTCTCTTCTCCTGACACAATTGTTATTGGAGAGAGAATGTAAGGTGTTTTGTTGACAATGAGGTTGGGAATGCACCAATGGCCACCTGTAATTTGCCTAACTCCTGTTGGCTACTTTAAGCTGCCTTCTATGCATGGTATTGCCCACCATGGCCATTTTGACATGGGCAGCCAAATAATCTATTTTCACAAATACTCTTGTCTGTATAATGGTCAAAGCTAAAATTAATAAGCATTTGTTGTTTGAATGAGCTATATGAACCTTAAATTCCTAGACACGTTCTCTCTTCTTCCCAGTGTGAATGCACATTTTAAGAATTCAACCTCTTCCTGTTGGGGAGGTTGAATTATATTACATAAAAGGCATCCACCTGTGTCAGTAGCATCTTAGTCACGCCTTTGGTATGGGGCTTTTGCCTTAGTAGACCTGTGAAACACAAAGTGAGAGAAAAAGATTGCTTGGGTAGATAGTGAGAAGAAAATGTCTTTCTGCAAATTCAGAAATTTTGTACATTGTCTCTGCAGTAGCAGAAAGTAGCCATAACAGAAGAAAAGCAACAATTTCATATTAGCCAGCACACATAATATAACAATCATGTGACAATCATGGCTAGAAGGTCCTTCTCTCAGTCATTCATATCCTGGTCATTTCCCACATGGACTACTGCAAGGCATTCTACATGGAACCAATCTGGAAGCTGCAGCTAGTTCAGAATATGGGCACACTACCAATTTTGCACATTCTGAAGATTGTACCTATAATGACGCGGTGGCTCAGTCACTAAGGCACTGAGCTTGTTGATCAGAAAGGTCGGCAGTTTGGCAGTTTGAATCCCTAGTGCCACATAATGGAGTGAGCTCCCATTACTTGTCTCGGCTTCTGCCAACCTAGCAGTTTGAAAGCATGTAAAAATGCAAGTAGAAAAATAGGGTCCACTTTTGGTGGGAAGGTAACAGTGTTTTGTGCACCTTTGGTGTTTAGTCATGCCAGTCACATGACCACAAAGATGTCTTCAGACAGTGCTGGCTCTTCAGCTTTGAAACGGAGATGAGCACCACCCCCTAGAATCAGGAATGACTAGCACATATGTGCAAGGGGAACCTTTATCTTTACCTTATGTGCTACATTGATTACCAGTTTGGTTCCAGGTCCTATTAAAAATATTGAATTTAAACCCCTTCATGGCATGGGACCAAATTACTTGAGAAACTGGGTTGTCCCAATTACATTGATCCATCCCGCCCAGTAGGCAGATGAGATATGTAAAGGCAGTGGTGACTGAAGAATTTTGGAAGAACATGATGACTTTGGCTCTCTCAATTGATGCAAGAACTAAAGGATAGCAGGCTAACTGGGGCTTGGTTGCTGACCTGAGGATGCTCCCTCCACCTTTTAACGATGTTAAACTTAACCTTTTTAACTCTGTTTTTACTTTTTTCTTTACTCAATTTTAATTTTGCTTTTAATTAAGTCACTTTTAATTGGTTTTATTGTTTGTATTTGTAAGCAACCCAGAGCCACTTGGATAGTGAGATGGATGGTGTCTAAATTTGATAATGAAATTACAAAATAAAATAAATCAATGGTTACTATATGTTTAGAAATATTTAATGTAAGTAAGTAATACTTACTTTTTTTGTTTTAGTTTTTTGCTGTCCACTACACAGCCTTACACTTAAGATAGTTTCCTCATTATCTCAGGCCAGCTTATTTTGGATCTTGGAGACCAACTTTGGGGGGGGGTGTAAAAAAGAAGTTGAAATTGATTTGAGGAAGGGATGTGAAGATGAACAACAGTTGAACACTTTTCTTCCATCCACAAATTTTCCTCCTGAAATTAATGAATATATCTTCCTCTTTTTATTAGTAATAGGTTAATTAAAGACAAACCTAAAGACAAGATATCCATATAGTTTTGTTTGCAATTATGTGCAATTGGTTTCTCAAGGTTTCGTTGTTATTTTTGACCTTTTCTGCACAGCCTGCAGCCCTGGATTTTTTGTGAGTGGTCTCTCATTAAATTACTTTGTAGCTACAGATCATCCAAGCTGATATATTCTATTGCCTGCTGCAGGTACATTAGCCTTACAAGGAAATTATTCCCATGCTGATTTTGCAACCAGTAACTCCATCCAAAAAATTATACATTATTCTGATTGGTTTTTCTATCTCTTTCTCTGTGTATAGATCTAAACTGAATGTGACATATTTAAGGATATTTCCTTAACCTGAGTAATTCTTTCTCTTAAACCTCTTCCCAGGTGAGCTTCAGCGTTGAAGCGAAGATCCGTGGCTGCCCAAAGGACCGACAGACCTCTTTCACCATTAAGCCAGTGGGCTTTGAAGACAGCCTGACGGTTCTGTTGAACTTTAACTGTGACTGTGCTTGCCAGAAGTTTGCCAAACCTTATAGTAAGATCTGTAGCAATGGGAATGGCACCTTTGAATGTGGGATGTGCCGTTGCTACCCAGGCCGGCTGGGTTCCCTCTGTGAGTGCTCAGAGGAAGACTATGGCCCATCCCAGCAAGACAATTGCAGCCCCAGTCAGGGGCAACCGCTTTGCAACCAGCGTGGAGAATGCATCTGTGGCCAATGTGTTTGCTACAGCAGTGACTTTGGCAGGATATCGGGCAAATATTGTGAATGTGATGACTTTTCCTGTGTTCGCTTCAAAGGGGAACTATGCTCAGGTGAGTGGCATGAGGGAGTGGGATGGGCTTCTAAGAGCTGTACATACCTGCAAAGAAGAATGATTTTTCCCAGAGAGTCCTCTTTCTGTCTTAAAAAAATAACACTAGAATGTTTAAATACAATACTTGTGAGGGTTCCAAATAGCATCCAAAATTAAATCAGAGTCCAAGGTGTGGCAGGCCAAAGATCCAAAAGAAAAGGTGGTTGCAAGCCGGACAATACTAGTATAACAATACAGGTAGTCCTCAAGCCCAAAATTTCTGCTGTTAAGTAAGACATTTGTTAAGTGAATTTTGCCTCATTTTATGATCTTCCTTGCTATACTTGTTAAGTGAATCACTGCAGTTGATAAGTTAGCAACCTGGTTGTTAAGTAAATCTGGCTTTCCCTCAGTGGGAAAGTCGCATGACATTGTGATACAGCAGTGGTCATAAATATGAACCAGTTGCCAAGCTTCTGAATTTTGATCACATGATCATGGGAATGCTGCAATGGTCATAACTGTGAAAAACAATCATAAGTCATTTTTTTCAACGATATTGTAACTCCGAATGATCACTAAACAAAGTCAAGCACTACCTGTATAATATTTAAATATAACAATTTATATTTAAAGGTGAGATAAGATAAATGAAAAAAGGCAAAGAGTAAAGAAAGAAAATATCATGATTTCCATCCTTCCTTCTATTGTTCCATCATTCCTCTTTATAATTCTCTTCCCCTACAAGAAGGGAAGGGAGGGAGAGAGGGAAGGAAGGAGCCCTTGTAAAGTTCTTTTGATTAGAACTGACACTGAAAAAATGATGCATGTGCTTATACTGTGGGAAACTGCAGTGTTCTCAAAACATATCTGCAAAAATGTAAATTCTTTAGAAAACACTTCATAATTAATAATCATAAATAGGATCAAAAACATCTTCAAGGAGTTTGAAAGGAGGCAAATAACAAAAAACATGTTGCTCTATTACAATGCATTCTTTTTGCATGTATATCATGCCATTGCACATATGTATGTAGGGATAAGGAATATTCAGTATTTGGTACACCTTTCCAATACCTAGGCTTTTACATTTTTATTAAGGAATAGCAGTCTCTCACAGCATCCTCAGCAGCTCACATAACCAATTCATAACAATGGCTGAGAGGGATAATTCAACAACATTTGGAGATCTAAAGGGCCTCATTCTTGGGTATATTTCAAGTGTTTTATGACATAATCTTATGTGGTTTGAAAAATAATAGAAGGTGTTATCTTTTTATTTCTCTATTTTTGTCTAGGCTGTGAGCAAGTGCAGGAGTGTAAATATATCACAGATTATTCATTCTCCTTCTGGCTAAAGGATAACTCAGATATTTAATTATCATTGGGATTATAAACATACAGATGCGAAGTTATTTATGTTTGCCAAAGCAAGTTGGAATAACTAAACACATATAATTTGTCAAACTTGTGCTTTACCAAATTGTTTGGAAAAGAACTGAAAAATCTGTTCCTTAGGAACTAATTAAATCACAACCTTAGTATAGTAGGAGTTAGCAAAAAGCATTTGTGTTTGTATGCCTCCAAAAGCAACTTGCTGCTTAAGAAAAAAAAATCAGTTAAACACTGTTTCCTACAATATAACCATTAACTTGGTGATCCAGAGAGGACTCAATTTGCTTTCATGAAAGAGGAGGAAAGTGTTAGAAGCAGCTATCTGTTTGGAACTCATGACTGCTTTGTTTGTGTGACTCAGTGTTAAAGGAAACAATTGCTGTGATTTGATTATAGGAAGTGGGTACATGCTTGTGTCTAGAACAACAACTCCTTCTATTTCATGGAAGTTTCTGTACGTGCTATAAAATACAACTATTGTGCAATGTGAGATGTCAGGATGTTCCTCAAACATTGCTAAAATAGGCTAGCCAGGTGCACATCACACAACTTAATCATTGTGGGTTATTTTCCCAGAAACTTATTATACTGGGCTTTTTTTCTGTTAAGTCTGTTCAGTGGCTACTGGAACAGTTAGAATTGATCTGGGCTGCAAAGTCATTTGGGCCTAATTTTTCACTTGAAGAACACACCCATGGCTTCTTCTGCTTAATAATAAACAGCCAGGACACAGCTGGAGGGCACAGTTTTATACATAGTAATCTCAGGATTGCAGCTTGGTACTACAAAAAGAAGGAAGGTGCTTACTTTCCTCAAGAATCCTTTATGCAACTATTTCTAACTTGTTCTGAGAAAAATGCTAAGGGGCAATAGCTGTCTTAGAAATATGACCAAAAATGAATGTGGGGTTCTTAATGTTCTCAGATCTTGGTTATTTTCCTGCAGATGTTTCATTATCAAACTACACAACATCAGAAAACTAGTGGAGTTTGCTCAAATCTGAATGTGAATTCTGAATGGTTTTGCCATATCCCTTAGTGGCCCTGGTGTTACTCTATACTTTAAGAGCAATCTGTCGTCCAGATAAAGATGCTCCCCAACTGGGAAATATTTCCCTACTACATTACATTTCTTTGTGACATGGGGCTATAATTAATCTTGTGTATAAGGGCAAGTCAGGTGAAATGGCTTGCAAATCTGATTCTGAGATGTGGAGTTTAGCAGGAAAATCCAAAATCTAATTGGATATCTGTAACTGTTCCGAGAACCTTTTCTATTGTTGCTATTCTACTTTCCAACCCTCCAATATCTTTTGATGAAGCTGTTGTGTCTTGGTTTATTCCAGACAAGTAATTATTTCTTAGCTATGTGACAAACTCACAAAATTTCCTCATATTGTATACATTTTCCTGGTATTGCTAGAGATTTTGTTCTAGCCAACTGCTCATTCAGCTCATTTTCCCCATGATTCACTGGAATTTCTCATTAACTAATCTTCATGATCATTCGTCCTCTTCAGAGGAAGCTGCTGTCTGTGTGGCTATTTGCCTGCCTATCTGCCTGCCTCTTCCTCCCTTCCTCTCGCCGTTCATGAATTTGTATTACTAGTTAGATCAATAACACTATAGAAAAAATACTTCCGCTGGTTATTTTCATGGCAACTTTTTGTAGAGGCCTCTAAGCATTCCTCTCCTAATGCAATAATGTTCCTATTCTAATGACTTCACTGCTTCAGTAGTTTCAAAGGGTCAGTGCACAGCTGAACAAAGTGTATGCAAGGGCAAGTCCTAGCTATTTGGCTACTATTAAACACAGACACTTCATTGCCTTCCCCTATCCTAGAGCTGGCTGATGAATTCTGGGATTTGAAGTCCCCACATTTTAAAATTGCTGAGGAGATTGAGAAACACTCTTCTAGAGACACAATTTTGCACTATCTACAATGGTTAAATTGACAATTATATCTCAACTTTTTTTGGGATGATATCAGAACTGTTAAAATAAGTGATTCTGTTGTACCATTACAGACGTTTTGGTGGGTAGAAGCTGGTGAGTCAAAAATGAGATAGGCAAGACGGCCTCCCTTACATACTTGAGAATCTGACTTTTCAGCCTTGTTGTGTTTTTAATTAATTGTGTGTGTGTGTACATACATATACACACACACCAACATGCAGTACTGCAACTTGAGATATGATTCAGCTCTAACTGCATAAAATGAAGAGGAGTTGGTGAAATGTCTTTCTCCAGAGCCCTGGGAAACTTGGTCAGCCCTGCTTGGAATGTCTGAAAGGAATCCTGAAAGACTTTGAAGCCAACCTTTGGCAGAATCCTTTGGAGTTTTTTGGAGAAAATAGGGAGAAATTGTCTATAATAAAGTAATAAAAATAAGAAACTTTTCTGGTTACTAACATTTGTATGAGAAAAAAAAGGATCAGTAAATAATAACCACTTCCCTAAAATCAGTCAATGATCTCCAGTATGTTATCCTGTTTAACTTTTATATATTTTTTCCATGTGATTGAGGAGAAAGATTGGGAAGTAGAAGGGAATTGACTCCTTTAATGCTAAAAAATTGAGATCTTGGCATTAAAAAAATAAAGCTTTCTGAGAAGTATCCCGTCCCATCCATGGCCTACAATACAGACCCATTTTCATATGATTGTTTGCCTGTAGGACATGGGAAATGCGTCTGTGGAGACTGTGCCTGCAACCCTGACTGGACAGGAACGTATTGCAACTGTACAACTCGGACAGACACCTGCATGTCCAGCAATGGGATGATATGCAGTGGACAAGGCCGTGGATATTGCTCCTGTGGGAAATGTGTCTGTACTCAGCCTGGCTCTTACGGAGATACCTGTGAGAAGTGCCCAACCTGTCCTGATGCCTGCACCATCAAAAAGTGAGTGCCAAATTTTGATTTAGTTTCATGAGAAAGAAACCAGTTATTAGGGTTTGAGCCTTAGGACTTACCAATTACTCATAATCCTAGGTAATGGTATCAGGTATAATCCTAGGTAATAGAATAGAATTCTTTATTGGCCAAGTGGGATTGGACACACAAGGAATTTGTCTTCGGTGCATATGCTCTCAGTATACATAAAAAGACAAGATGCATTCATCAAGAATCATAAGGTACAACACTTAATGATAGTCATAAATAAGCAATCAGGAAACAATCAATATCAATATAAATCATAAGGATACAAGCAACAAAGTTACAGTCCTGCGGTTATAACTGGAAGGAGATGGGTGATAGGAATGATGAGAAGACTAATAGTAATAGTAATGCAGCCTTAGTGAATAGTTTGACAGTGGTGAGGGAATTATTTGTTTAGCAGAGTGATGGCGTTTGAGGAAAAAAGTGTTCTTGTGTTGTTGTCTTGGTGTGTAGTACTCTATAGCGTCGCTTTGAGGGTAGAAGTTGAAACAATTTATGTCCATGATGCGAGGGGTCTGTAAGAGCCGAGGTGGCGCAGTGGTTAGGGTGCAGTACTGCAGGCACTTCAGCTGACTGTTATCTGCAGTTCAGCGGTTCTAATCTCACCGGCTCAAGGTTGACTCAGCCTTCCATCCTTCCGAGGTGGGTGAAATGAGGACCCAGACTGTGGGGGGCGATATGCTGACTCTGTAAACCGCTTAGAGAGGGCTGAAAGCCCTATGAAGCGGTATATAAGTCTAACTGCTATAACTGCTATTGTAACTATTTTCATGGCCCTCTTTTTGACTCATGCAGTGTACAGATCCTCAATAGAAGGTAGGTATTAATTGGTAGTAATTGTTTTTTCTGCAGTTCTAATTATCCTCTGAAGTCTGTGTCCGTCTTGTTGGGTTGCAGAACCAGACAGTTATAGAGGTGCAGATGACAGAATGCATTCCTCAGGAAAGAAATTGATTTTTATTCAGGCCCAAAAGGTGACTATTCCTGACCTAATTTTAAAATTAGTTATCTTAACTAAATTTCGAAAACGCTTTGAAACTTTGGAATTCTGACCAAATTACCTTGGTCCTCTCAATAGCAAAGAACACTAAGAAGGCTGCCTGTGATATTGCCTATAACCCTTAGAAAATGGCCCCAAGGATTACCATACATGAAACAAAGATTAAGTTCGGCACAAGTTTGTTCTCAAATAGTCCCAAGCTTTCAGATGCATTATATATTTAGTTATGCCCTGTTTCTCTAACATAGGGTCTGAAATTCAGGATATTAAAAGAGCCGTGGTGGCGCAGTGGGTAGAGTGCAGTACTGCAGGCCACTTCAGCTGACTGCTAGATCAGCAGTTCAGCGGTTCAAATCTCACCGGCTCAGGGTTGACTCAGCCTTCCATCCTTCCGAGGTGGGTAAAATGAGGACCCAGATTGTTGTTGGGGGCAATATGCTGACTCTGTAAACCGCTTAGAGAGGCCTGAAAGGCCTATGAAGCGGTATATAAAAATCTGCTATTGCTATTGCTATATTTAGAAGTACTAATGGTTTGGGTTTTCGAACTCAATGAGCGCACAATATAGTCAAACCTTCCTCACTTTCTCCCCCCGCCCCTTTCTACTGACAATTCAAATTCAGGAAGGGAGAGATCCAATGGCAGTGATATAAGGGATGATGATACATAGCCAGCAAAATTCCTTGAAATTCAAATTATCACATCAGCTGTAGCTACAAACGTACAAGTCTGATGAGATGTGTATTTCTTATTTTAGTGTATGTGCTGCTGAAATGAGCACAGAAAACCTCTTTCTGATCATTTGGCAATTTTCAGAATCAGGGACACTGAGGTACTCTCCCATTGGTAATATCAGCATTTAATAAGATCAGGTACCTTCCTAGGATAACTATTATAAGTTAAAATGGCAGTCGATAAATGTCTTTGAAGATTGCGCCTCATTTTCAAGAATATACTGTATTGACACATGGAATCTGTAGGATCTTGCTGCTTTTGTCAAAATGAGGAAAGGAATGTTGCACAATCAGGCTGCAAGTCAAACCTTTTCATACATAGGCACAACCATGTGTGCGAAAAAAGCAGGCTTTGCATTGCAATGACACAACACTTCCTTCATTCTATACCTCTTGCTCTTCCTGTAAATGTGGCAATAGTGAGCTGTGGGTTAAATGCATAATAAGTGATGATCAGTTGCAGAGACTTAAAACTTTTAAAACTGTCCTGCTGAAAGATTATGTTCACGCCTCTCCCTAAATTGATAGTATGAGGGCCTGGAGTGACACACTCTGTCTATACTTGAAAAGGCCAATGGGAATAAAGTCTGTAGAGTCATCCCTCAGATCTTTTTAAAACAATGGCTCCTATTTCCAAATCATTGGGGATCTGGCCATGCTTGTGAATGTCAATATTTGTGAAGAGCAAGAACAAATTGGAATGCACGCTCTGAATTGTTTTTTATCTGCTCAAATCGGGTTAGATCATATCCCAGGAGCCTTCCAAAGTCTTAACAATCTTAATCAAATTCCTAGCCTGTGATGACATTATTAATGACCACTCAGGTAAATTGTCTAAATCCCATTCATAACATTCACAAGTCAGTATCTCCTCTTTGTAGAATTAAGTGAAATGTCTTTCTCAGGTTTCTGGTAAAATATTTTAATTGTTTGTTAATTTGATATTACATTTTTTTTGCTGTCCATCTCACTGCAAAATGACTATATAACAGTAAAACTGCCTGTATCATCCATAACTCATTTTCTATAGTGAGGTACTAAAATAGGGCTGGGAATTTTTTCTGACTTGTCTGAAAAAGTTCTGTGCCAATTGTTTTTTACAGTGGTTTTTTCCTAGCAGTGAATCAATTTCTTAAATAGTTTTTTGTTTTACTTAAGAAGATTCTGAGTAGGTAGTACATTATTTTTGTGTTCTTTCCACATGCATAACATCCATGGTGACCGTGTTTTCTTGGCAAAAAATAAAGGGGGAAAAACCCCAAAAGAGGGCAAATCTGAAAGAATCAAAATTTTAAACTGTTTATAATTGTGCTTGATGAAGGAAAATTCTGGAACCAAAGCAAGAAAAAATAAAACAAAATGCATATTCTAATAAAAATATCTAAACTCAGACAATATAAGTAAATTCATTTTTAAAAGACAATTCTATTTCCATATTTTTCACATGAATATGAAAGAATGTGCATTGTGGTAATAATGCTACAGTACAGGTTAAATGATCAAAATAAAGGACAAACATAAGGGTTTTTTGGGAGTGTGATGTAAGGTCACTATAATTACAGCTGACAAAAAGATTTTTTTTCTATCTTTGCTTCAACACATTTAGTGTTGGTTAAATAGGTTAAACGGTTGTTTTTTGTAATCCTTACACTGTCTTGCTACATATGGAAATAAGAAGTTCTGCTGAAAGCAAAGAAAGATATGAAGTGCTGGAACTGTCCTACAATAATACAATCTGCAATTACTTTGTCCACATGGAGGACAGCCCCCCCCCCTCTCTCTCACACACACATACACACATTTTCTATTTGTGCTCCATCAGTCTCTTTATTGTTTGGGTCATTTTTTTTTCTATTTACTTATTGCTGGGATAGTTTACTTTTATTCCTGGGCTTTTTGGTTTCTGTTTATTCTGTTTAAACAATCTGTTTATTCTGCCTGCTCATTCTGTGGCTGGGGCCATCAAGCTCTAAAATAGAAAACTTTTGTCCCCTCCCCTCTCGGGTCTCTGCTGCTTGATAGGCAGCTGGGCTGTCCTGGTACTAATGAAGGGGCTGGGAAGAGGCGAGCAGTGGCAGCCTATATCTCTCCTCAATTAATCATTTTGTTACTTTTATTGACCAAAGTGTGTGTGGGGGGGAGGGGATTGTTTGAATAAATGAAATCATTATCAGGAATAAAAATCTCTCGCTGTAATGCTGCTCGTTGTATGATACAGAACCTTTCCTGGTGGTAACAATAGGATCTTCAAGATTGGATGTTTAAATTAAGAAAGTTTAAATCTGTAACTGTAACTTAAACAGCTGTAACTTAAACAGAAATCGACTTGATTGCTGGTCATGTGGCTGCAGCAGTGCTTCAGTAGGCACACTAGTAACCTGCAGCTCTTGTTATCTTGGTTAGGATTGCCTCCTAGCCTTTATTGTCCCTTGCATGCAGATCTGTTCTTCAAGTAATCCATTGGTGCCTCCAGTGCTTTACTACCACGTCTACTGCCCTCTCATAAGACTTGAGCTAACAGTCAGATTGTATGAGAAATGGAGTCTGATCACATCACCTGATTCTTACTGTGGGTTTTCCCATCCCTTAATTATGCCTTCTGAATCAGAATCATTATCTTGTGAGCACTTGTAGGCATGTATTCATTTTTTTTTTTTATGTCTGCTTATCCTCTGGATGAATCTGAATGCTCATTATTTTCTGTTCTGTTTCCTGTTCCATGATTATCTGCCCTATGTTACGTTCCCCACTGCTCTATTCGGAGAACCAGGCAGGTAGGAACTGAGGTGAGACAGGTTATGAAACAACAACCATTTATTGTCTAGCAGAAACGCACTAACAGCAAGGCAACTCTGGAACCGGCAACAAAGAATTCCCATCTGACAGTTCTTTATATAGCAGCTGTCAGTTGGGGCAACCAATGGCAATACAGCATTCTCCCGCCAAGCGGTTTGTGCGGCTTAGCCAATCAGCATCATCTCCTGGCCGGCACGCTCTTGGGCAGTGTCGTAACTCCGAGTACATAACACCCACTGGATTGCACTGGGCTATTATCTGCTCTTTTTAATTGATAGGAAACCTTATCCTGCATGCTGATTCACAGCGTTAATAATCATTTGTTGCTGAATGTTGCCAATTGTTTATTTCTTGTTGGTACAACATTTTTAGAATGATTTTGTTGCAATTACAACTGGAGTCAGCATAGTTTTTAGTGCCTCTACTCATAAAGATTTTGTATTATTGTTCCTGTTCAAAGTTGGAAATAATTTTAAGAGTCAATCAGAGCTTCTTCATCATCTGTTTCTTCTGCTTCTTCTTTCCCCTTCCTTTTCTGCTCAGGTTTCTATTTATATGACCTTGAGTCTGACTGTAGCCCATGTCTTAACCAAATCTGATAACATATCACTTCCTGTTCCATATGTCATCTGCATGCTTCAATAAAAGAAAGTATATAGTCGTTTATTTCCTCAGGAAACAAACAATTTCAATGGTAGAGCAGGACATTTAAAAGTCATACGGTTTTTTTTTTAATAGACTCTATGGGAAGCCAAGTCATTTCTCTCAGATTACTATGGTGAATTTGGCATCATAGAAGATAGGCAAGTGCATACATGTAGTCTCCAAACACGATCATAAAGGACTTATGACCTCACTTCTGCCACAATGATTAAGCAAATCACTCACAGTTATTAAGTGAGACATCCCATGAACATGGCTTATGCTTCTCCATTGACTCTGCTGGTCAGAAGCCATCTGTGAAGAGCACAAACAGTATTCATAGCTCCATAGAGATGCTGCAGTTGTCCAATGACCAGCTGTAAAATTACTTTTTAAGCAGCATCTTAACTTTGCAGGATCACTAAAGATGGCTTCTGATGTAGTTGCTGCAGGATGGTAGTCCTCAGTGAGGCCGGCACCACTACTCGGTGGCCCCAGAGCAGGCAGCCGCGCTCAACAGACAGCTCTGCCAGGCGGGACTTGAAGGGCAAGAAAACAGGCTCCACGGGGTCTTTTGGCCACCCTCGCCTAACCCAGTCTAGCACCCAGGAAATTACCTGATCCCTTGCGGACAACCGGGCGATGTCGGCGGCAGAAGTTGGCAAGTTGAGGTCGTCAATCAGGAATACTGGGGCGACAGCAGCAGGGTCTTCAGGGGCCTCTGGCAGGGGGCAACAGCTGAGTGCGTCGGCATGGGCGATCTGCTTCCCCGGGCGATGGTGCAGCTGGTACTCATAGGAGGCAAGGAAGACAAACCAGCGTGTCATCCGCAGAGAGAGAACTTGGGGGCAGGGCGGTCGCCTGCCAGCAAACCGAGCAGCGGCTTGTGGTCGGTGACAATCATAAATGGCCGGCCGTATAAGTAATGGTGAAAACGCCGTACCCCGGCTACAATAACAAGAGCCTCCTTATCGATTTGGGCGTAATTGCGTTTGGAGGCAGATAGGGTACGGGAGAAAAAGGCTACGGGCACCTCTGCCCCACTGGGTAGCTGGTGGCAGAGGACAGCGCCTACCCCGTAGGGTGAAGCATCGCAAGCGAGCACGAGGGGCAAGTGCTCACTATATTGGACAAGGACGTCATTGGAGACGAGGAGGTGTTTAACCGCCAGGAATGCGGAGGCTTCCCGGCGGCCCCAAATCCAGGCCGCGCCTGAGTCAAGGAGGCGGTGAAGTGGCTCAGCTACAGACGCCTTATGCGGCAGGAACACAGCATAAAAGTTTAGTAGGCCTAAAAAGGCCTGTAATTCAGCTCTATTGGTAGGTTCAGGGGCTTCCACAATGGCTTTGGTCTTGGCAGCCGTGGGGTGAATGCCACTACCATCAATGAGGAACCCTAGGAATTCTATCTGGGGCACCGCGATCTGGCACTTGTCTCTTTTGACCTTGCGTCCCACTTGTTGGAATTTTCTGAGAACCTCCCGCAGGCGTGCCATGAGTTCGTCGAGGGAGGCTGCGGATACGAGGACGTCGTCAAAATAAGGGATGACACCACGGAGTCCTTGCAGCAGCCGCTCCATCAAACTCTGGAAAAGTCCTGGGGCGATGCTGACTCCAAACTGTAATCTGCGGCATCGGAATGCGCCCCGGTGCATGACGATCGTTTGCACCTCAGCTGCCTCATCGTCCACCACTAGCTGTTGGTAGGCTTGGGCGAGGTCTAGCTTTGCGAAGATAGATCCTTCGCCCAAGGTGTGGAGAAAATGCTGAACCACTGGCACCGGGTACGCGTTGGAGGGCAGAGCGCGGTTGATAGAGCAGTGGTAGTCTGCACAAATCCTCACGCTGCGGTCTGGTTTGATTGGCAACACGATGGGTGTTTCCCATCGTGCATGGTCCACTGGCTCCAGGACGCCCTGAGCCACGAGCTTATCTAGCTCGGCGTCCACTTTTGGCTTGAGCACGATGGGTACTCGGCGTGGCTTCATTCGCACCGGTTGCACGGATGGGTCGAGGTTGAACGACACGGGCGTGCCAGTGTATTTGCCAAGGGTGCCATCAAACACGGCAGGGAACTCATTGACTAGGCAGTCTAGGGCCGACGTGCTTAGGTGGTTGATGCCGCTGATCTGAAGGCCGAGGGACTGGAACCAGTCGAGGCCGAGAAGGCTGGGCAACCGGCTCTCGACTATGATGAGGGGTAACCGGCCATCGAACCCCTTAAACTGCACTCTGACTCTGCAGGTGCCAATCACTGGAACCAGGTTGCCCTGATAGTCCTGTAATGTAAGGTTACAGTCTTGTAGTTGGCACTTTGACAGCTGGGGCAAAAGGCCTTTAATCATGCTCCAGGACACAATGGATGTAGCGGAGCCGGTGTCCAGCTCCATTTTGCAGGGCCTCCCTTCAATGTTGACAGTCAGCTGAATCTTTTTCTGCAGATTGTGGCATGAGAGGCCCTGATTGGCGTTCCGGAGGATGGCATGGCAGTCCATCCTAGGTTTCTTCGGGCCCTCCGTCCGGTTCCACGGTTGTCGGGACCGATCGGCCTGAAACTCTGAGGAGGACATGGGCTGCGCGGCTCGGCACACCCAAGCGATGTGGCCCTTTCTGCCACACCGCTGGCAGAGGGCTTGCCTAAATCTGCACTCAGCTCTCTCGTGGTTGCCTCCGCACCCACTACATGCAGATCTAGGGTCGCCCTTCCGCCATGGTAAGCTCTTTCTGTTCGCCTCATAAAGGCGGTTGATGTCCTCCTCTTGCCCTTTGGCGTCCGATTCATCGCTCTCCATATCCGGTAGGCCGGCAGCTGTATTGAATGTATTGGTGGGCTGTGCGATTGGAGTAGACCGGCTCTTCGTAATGGTAGCTAGGGATGCCATGGCCATTTCGGAAGCCCGAATCTCGTCGAATGCGGATTGGAAGGAGAGGTCTGCCTTCGTCAACAACCACTTTTGCAGTTTGAGGTCTCTGAGGCCACACACCAGGCGGTCGAGGAGGGCCTCGTCGAGATCACAGAATTCGCAGTGGAGGGCGGCCGATCTCAGGACGGCAACATAGGCGCTGACTGACTCTCCCTCGGCTTGGCTGCGTTGATGGAATGCGTGTCGGCGGGCTATCTTGGATGGGGATGGGGCGTAATGGCTCGTCAGCTTTGCCATCAGGACAGGCCATGGCACGGCCTTGAGAGGTTCAGGGGCTGTGAGAGCCCTGGCGGTGTGGAACACGTCCGTGCCACATACTGACAGGAAAAATGCGCATTTCCTTTCATCTGTCAGCTCGGTGAGGTCGTGGGCGACCAGGAACCATTCAAAATGGGCGGTATATGACTCCCACGTTTCGGAGCCATAGTTGAATGGCGCAAAGTTTAACGTGGCCATTCCTGTCAGTGAATTCAGCGACGTCTCATCGCGGCAGGGTTATAAGGGAAGCGCGGTTCTAGTGACTCAGCGAGTGACTTCAGCTACTCACACCTCAGTTGGCAAATCCCACCTTCGTCACCAGTGGTGTATACCAAAGGACCGTGGGTAGCCAGAAGAACTGAGGCGGAGACGGGAATAAAAGGCTAACAAATTTTATTCCCTAACAAATACAGGCTAACTTCAGAACCGGCTCTTAGACAGGAATGCGCACTGCTCGTTTGGACAGCTCCCTTTTTATACAGGAGCTGTCAAACGACCAGCCAATCAGGTGTCGAGTGCTTCCCGCTTGAATTCTTTATTTCAGCGCTTGCTCAGAACGTGACACCCGGACCCAGATCTTTTCATTATATTTGCTATAATTCTCATTCTCCTATAATTTATCCTATTTTTTTTCCATAAGCTCATTTATTTTGTCACTGGTGTTTATGAATTGGGGGCAGAAATGATATTCTGCTGGTTCACCCTAGTTCAGGCGAACAGGTAGCGGCGACGGTGGGAGGCTCTAGTCACCCGCCCAGATGTCATCATGGACATTCTGCGGGTGCCCAGAAGGTTCCGAACTGGTAGCAAAGATAAGAGGATTTCATGCCTGGTTCAGGGGAAAGTGAGATAACAATGTCAGTATACAGTATTAAGTAAAAAAAAATCTGAGCTTAACCAATGGATATTGTTTTCCTTTGTTGTTCTTCATTCTTCAGGAATGATGGCATTTCACCATCCCAGTCCAATAGTGCAAATTGTTCAAGAATTTTAAAAAGTTGCAACTCACTTGTCAATCTAAATGGAACAGTTCCTCTCTTTGAAGTGGTTCAGAGCTTCTAGTTCTGAGTGTCCTGTGCTGTAATTCTTTTTTGAACTTGGTAGCCATTCTCTATGTGGTTATTGTATTTTGCATCTTCATTTCAATGCACTGCTTCTCTCCTAGGTTTTTCAATGATAAAACTAAATAGATGCTATCTCATTTAAAAAAAGCACTAACATGAGGCAAGTAAGTCAAGTATGGCAGGAACTCTACTGTATTTTAATTGCTGTAACTATTGCATTAGATATCACAACTTTTTCAGTTGGGTTACTTTCAATGATTCTAACCAAGAGCCTAGGACTCATGGAACAACAGCAGCAACAATTTGAAATAATATATATGGTGCACATTTAGAAGTAATAACTTAACTGTACTGTAGCTACATCTAACTAAAACTGAGAAAGAGGGAAATTGTGGTTACTGCTGTGCAAATGCTATTGAGATGTAATACACAGATTTCTTATGTTCTTTTGAAATGTTCTTTAACCAAGTTTGATTAGGTAGCAAGTCTTTCAAATAAAAAGTGCATCCTCAATAAAATAAAATGCATGCCTCATCTAGTCATATGCAACCAGGAAACTAACAGGTAGCAGAGCAAGACATCATAGAGTTGTGAGAGCAGAAGAAGACCTAGACTAGAGAGAAGACATCAAATTCCTGGTTTTATAGGGACGGGACATGGCAACAATAATCACTATTGCTTCCCGTTCTCCTTGCTCATAACTCTTTCTTCTGCACAGGGAATGTGTGGAATGCAAGAAGTTTGAGAGAGGGATCCTGATAGAACAAGACACCTGCAACCACAATTGCCGTGATGAGATTGAGTTGGTGCAGGAACTTGGTATGTAAAAACTATGGCAGGGGTTTTTTTTTGTGGAAAAACTATTGTTGTTTTCTTCTAAATTCCTTTCCTCTTCCTCCCACCCTCCTCCTCCCACCCTCCTCCTCCTCCTCCTCCTCCTCCCTTTTCTGACTTTCCAGATGATTCAGTTGCTAAGTTAAAGGAAGGCACTTGTATCATGGAGAGCATTTAGATCTCCAATGACAAAGCCAAGGTTAAGCTGTGAATATTGCCTGCTTGAGATATAGAAAGTCCTTGACTTACAATCATTTGTTTAGCGACTGTGCAAAGTTACAATGAGGCCGAAAAAAGTGAGTTACGACCTGCCTTTGGACTTACAACTGACACAGCGTCCCCATGGCCACATGATCATAATTCAGGTGCTTGGCAAGTGGCATGTATTTATGGAGTCACGATATCCCAAGATCCCATGATTGCTATTTTTTATTTTCCCAGCTACAAGCAAAGTCAATATGGGGAGGGGAGCCAGACTTTCTTAACAACCAAATTATTAGTTTAACCACCATGGCAAAAAAGGTTTGTAAAATCAGGCATGGTCACAGGAGGACTCACTTAAAAATCACATTGCTTAATAATGGAAGTTTTGCCTCAGTTGTGATTGTATGCTGAGGACTTCCTGTGGTGTTGAACAGAGTTTCAGCACCATTTACCCAAACTATTCAGGGCTTTATGAAGATTATATCTATATCTATCTCTATATCTACACACACACACACACACACACACACACACACACACACACACACACACGGAATTAGACATCTCTCTCTCTCTCTCTCTCTCTCTCTCTCTCTCTCTCTCTCTCTCTGTGTGTGTGTGTGTGTGTGTGTGTCTGTCTGTCTGTCTGTCTGTCTGTCTGTCTGTCTGTCTGTTTAATTCCATTTCCAAATTATAGGATATTAGACTTCTGGTCCTTGCAATCTGGACTGGAAGCAGTCAATGTCAGAGTATTTATCATTATAGACAATTAAGGTTTTAACACAAGAATTCAAGCAAGAACTCTATTTTGAAGGAGACACCTATAAATAGACAAACTATCTCAGCAGAGCTCTTTCCCGTTGCTTTTTTACGTAATAGGGAAGGAGGTTTGTATTTTTCGTGAAGGAGGGGCATTTTGCATATGTAGCTTGTTTTTGGCAACTACTATTTCTTTTTTTTAATATTGGAAAACTTTCACCAGCATATCTTCCTTTCTTGTTCATAATTAAGGGGAAAAAATAGAACAGTGATGTCACATCAATTTACCCCTATAGATGTTAAATTGCATCAGAAATAAGGATTTTTTAAAAATTAAATAAAGGATCTTGTAGTCTTTTATCTTCGGACTTCATAGTTAGTTTAAGAGTCACTATTCCATCAGTTCCCACTTCCAGAACCTAGCCAGAAAGATAACATAATATATAGTACCAGTGATTACTGTAAACCGAGCAAATGTCACAGGAGTTATTTTTTATTTTTTTTAAAGAATCAAAAGATTTATAAAGCTGCCTTTCTCATAATTTGCGGCTCTGGGTGACATACAAAAGATACTTCTTTTTTTAAAGAAAGAATAACTACAGTGATAACCTATCCCAAACCAGAAAAGTGAAAAACATAAGCCCCTAATTGAGGCCAACAATAAAAATATGAACACATGTTGCAGAACAGTTTCATCTAGCATCCTGGCCCAAATACACAGGAAACCCAGGTCCTTATAGTAATTCTGAAGGCCAAAAGATTCAGGACTATTAGAACCCTGGGTGAAGCTCATGCCAAAATTCAGATGCCACAGCAAAGTAGGCATGCTTCCTAGGTCAGAGGGGGAACCAGATCATGCCAACTCTGTGCAACCTCATGAGATGGACAGAGTTGCCTGGGAGAGATGGCTTCCCAATTTATTTATTTATTTAATTGATTAGTAGGCTCCCTAACTCTCAGAGAAACTTTATCTGGATAATGCCTGGAATAGGCATTCATAATAGCTTTGTAGGTGCTTCCTGCTCCCTCCCTCCCTATTGATAAGTTGGTCACTTAAATGAGGTCACCAGCCAGTAATATGTGAAAACAATAAGGGTGAAGAAATATTTAGTTTCACTGCCATTGCCATGAAACAATCAATAAAGGCTTTTCTCCGTGCTCAGTTAAATTCACATTCCGTGGGCATGGAGGGGGGGGGGGATGTACTTTCAGTCTTGCAAGATTTTGTTAATATAGCTTTACAATAAAATATAATAAGCTCATCTGACTGTGTTTCCTGTCTGGTCTGCCCCTCAAGTTGACAATGGCTGATGCCAGGGGTAGGCTGCTGTGGGTCCGCAGTGGTTTGGGAGAACCTCTATCTAAGATTCTGTGCAGTTCGGAGAACCCCTAAATCCCAATCCTGACTGGCCCCACCCACTCCTCCCCTCCCAGGAATCCCCACATGGCCCATTTTGGATGCAGGTAAGTGCAGGGTGTGCACAAAGGCTCGGGGAAGGTGAAAAACGGGCCTACCAGAAGGTTGGGAAGGCTGGAAACAGGCCTGTTTCTGGCCTCCAGAGGGCCTCCAGAGCCCGGGAGGCTGTTTTTGCCCTCGAGGCTCGAGGAAAGCCTCTGGAGCCGAGGGAGGGGAATCCCTCCCCTCTGTGGTGCAGGAAGCCAACTAGGCCACACCCATCATGGCCACGCCCACCCAGCAACTGAGCAGAGAACCTCTTGCTAAAATTTTTGAAGCCCACCGGTGACTGATGCCATACCCAAAACTAGGTGGGCACATTTCAGAGAAGAATATCCCAACTCCCCATGCCCAACAAACAAATCTTGGTGGAACATATCAAAGTTGCTCTCTTCCATAATTAAGTTGTGAATAGGGTTTATTACAGGCTGTCTTGGCATTAAAGAGCAGCAGCCAGAAACCAGAACCACCTAAAATCCAGTGACTAGATACCAGGGAAGTACGTAGGAGGCTGGAAATGAAACTGGCACCCATCCAAATACATTTGTTGTTATCTTCCAACAAAAGGTTATTCATTAAGACAACACCAGCAATTTCCATACTAGAATCCAGCCTGAAACCAACTGGTAATGGTCTAGTCTACAAGAAAATGCCCGAGAAGCCTACTAAAATAAAATAATACAAATTAGCTTATAAAGATTAAAAGAAAAGGAGGCTGTTTCAAGAAGTAAATTTACAGGCATTTTAACTGCCTGTTGGAAGGAGTCAATTAGTTGCCTTCAGCTACATGTAATTAGTCAAGAAAGGCTTTAAAAGGTCATGAATTAGGCCACAGTGCTGCAGCAATCAAGAATAAAATAACCCCACAAAGGGTGAAATGTTTATGTTCTGAACATATTCCTGGATTGAGTAAATAATGGTGTAACATTTTGCTTGTGGCAGATTTGCATGATTTTCTTCTTCTTCAGATATATCACTGCTCACATACTGAAAGTTTCTTAATAATGTCTTACTCTATCTACCCAGAGTAAGGCCAGAATTATTGAGAAAACAGAAAATATTACTGTATAAGGATGAAAGGATGTTGGTGAAGTATCCACAATTATTGGTGCTGGGAAGTAGACTATATAATGAATATAATTTCCTGAGAATTTTGCTCTACTCTTAACTTCTTTCATTTTTAATCTGCTTATTGGAAAACCAGAAAGCTATCCTGGGTTTGCAGAACAGAAGAAAATTCAGGCTGATTCTATTAAGTCAGCTGCATATTTTGCAGCAAAACTGGAACTTTGATGTTAGTACCAATCATGTCGACTATTCCAATAGCACCCAGGAATATATTTGGATTTAATTGGCCTACAGGTGAAGCATCCTAATGGGCCCATCGCTTTGGGAGAAGTGAATGATGGCTGAAGATCTGCAACTCGAGAATGGGTTTAAAAGAAATGCTTCTATATTTTCACACTTCTTTTGAGAATAGCAGATACAAAATGTGATGTGCCACATGGATCAATGATAATGGACACCTGTCTGGCAAGACAGTCTTTACATAGATTCTGAGATGTGTCAGAGTCACCCTGTTTCTTTAACACCCCTACTGACATTTCTAGATCTAAATGTTAACAATTTCTTGAATAGTGTCAGGGAACTAAATGTTCTTTACTTTGTCTTCTTCTGCAGGAGACAAGGGGAAAGATGCTGTGAATTGTACATACAAGGATGAGAATGATTGTGTAGTGTACTTCCAATATTACGAGGACTCCAGTGGCAAATCTATCCTCTATGTTATTGAGGAACCAGGTGAGAGGGCTAAGGGCCACTAAAATAAATCTTCACTTTGGATGACCGGTTGATACTTTCCAGGATGAAAAGTGCCAGAACTGATCTTGGTATCCCATATTAATTTGAAATGTATGAGAGAGATGATTATAGTGACAAGTAAGGTTCTTAAATTCATGCTTAGAGGTACTTTATTTGAGAATAATATATGTTATAACAATATAACAATAACAATTTGGAAAAATGTAGATTAAAACTGAGACATGGTATGAAGTATCTTGGTTTTCATTATATTAAACATCTTTAAAACTAATTATGGACATAATTGTACAAGCTCAACATGAATACAAAAACTGAAAATGGTTCATATTATAATAAGATAAGAGCTAGTTGACATCCTGCCTTCCTTTTTCCAGTCCCAACTTTCACCAGATGCATCCCCATTTTCACTGGAGCAGGGACTTCAGAGATTTTTAGAGGTGAAAAAGATAGTCATCTAAAAATGGGCAGTTATTTCTTTATAAAATGAGTTTTTTCCCACCTTTTTCTTTCAAAAGGCAGGGAGGAAAGATCCTTGCTACCTCAGTAGAAATTAGTAAACTCGCAATTTTCCATTCAGATTACTTCTTTTTTTTTTGACACGGTACATAATCATGTGAAAGCAATATAGGAATGGTTCATGGATTAGCATATACAGAACAAAAGGATTAGGATGAGACAGATCTAATCATCATAAATTGTGCCCAATCAATCATTGCTAGAAATTTTCTGGAAGATTCTATTTCCCCCTAGCCTAGAACAGCAAGGTAGATCAAAGACAGTAAGGCAAACTCATTCCCCAACCTGAACTCATATTGGAAAAAAAAATTGGAATTATCAGATGCTTTAAACAAAATTCACCTACGCATATGTCTGATTTCAATAATTCATAATGATGGCAGGATTCTGTATTTCTTATTGCAACATTATTTTAGTTCAACATGAATATAATTCTGACTAAAGAGCAGTGATTCAATCTGGCAACTTTCAGTTCAGAACTAAAAAACATCATCCGTCATTCATAGATGGAAATATTTTTTTAAGCCAGCTGCTGGATTTCTCTGCTTTGATATTTGACTTAAGTGACTAAATGCGAACCCTGTCTCTGCTTGCTGCGAGATGAGCAAACAGGACCACAGACACTGACTCTGCCATAAACTCTAATAAGACAATATCTCTTTCTGCGTGCTTGTGAGCATGAAGGGAACACTAGAAACCTTCAAAGAGTGTGTTCTAAACCCAAAGAGGGTGATAAAGCTCTCATTAGTTGCCAAAAGCATGCAATAAATGATATACCCTCACCACAGGGTATTAGCTTGGCCGATGACTCACACTGCACTTAGAAGATTGACAACGATGGAGTCTCGGGCAGATTTTGAAGGAGCTTAGCCAGAACTCCTCGGACAGCAATTTGAATCCAGCTAATACCACATGGGGAAACCACAAAAGCTGCCACACATCTCTTCCCCTTGAGTCAATATTAAAAAGAATAATGTAGTCAGGAGGGTTGGAGGTATTTCAGAAACTAGAAAAATTTCTGGAAATGAAATGATGGAAGAAATTGATTTCTCAAAACTTGTTTGATAGGATGTAAGCTGTAACCTTCCTGGGTCATTAAAAGTAATTGCTTTCCCTAATTCCGCTTTAAATTCTCGCAGGAAGTATGTGCTGCTCTCATCTTGGACATATATTTTTTTCTATTGTTGTATTGACTTTGGTGTCAGAAAAAGTTTGCTAATATCAAAATTAGATATTTTCTCCAACTATGTTTAGAGGATCAGATCAAAGATATGCTTTCTTTTTGTCAAACTATAATGGTCCCTTTAGGCTGAAGAGCAGATGGCTCTAGAATAACATTTTGTAAAAAAAAGAACTGAAATATTTAAATCATACATCAGACTAATTCCTGAATAATTGTGCAGTCATTTGAAAGCCACTGATGAGTTATTTATGCCTATTAGCCACCACTTAGCATGAAGGAAGGTCTGACATGGAAGCTGAACATAAAAGAGTTTTTATAAATGGTTCATTTTTGCTACAGAACATCCGTCTTTCCCTCTATAACAATTATGTGTTCAGGCTTTCATGGCACAGAATTAGAGAACATGTGCTCCAAAAGATGCTTGCAGAATAAGTCTTCTGGTAGTTTCTCATGGGTCCCCAAACTTGGAAACTTTAAGACTTGTGGACTTCAACTCCCAGAATTCTCCAGCCAGCAGAGCTCTGGAGTTGAAGTCCACAAGTCTTAAAGTAGTCAAGTTTGAAGACCTTTGAGTTATATGCTCATAAAGTTCAAGAGTAATATTTGATAGCTACTCCTTAGTCAGGATTTCCTTTGGCATAGCAGCTTGATCAAATGCATGGATTTATGCCTTTAGGTGAAGTCAAGTTAAGAATTTAACAATCAGAGGGGTAATTCATGGCTTGCAATTCTGTTTTATGATACAAATGTTTTCTACAGATTGTCCCAAGGGACCTGATGTCTTAGTAGTTCTCCTTTCTGTAACTGGAGCCATCTTACTTATTGGCTTGGCTGCTTTGCTCATCTGGAAACTGCTTATTACCATCCACGACAGGCGAGAATTTGCCAAATTCGAAGAAGAGCGTGCCAGGGCTAGATGGGACACGGTAAGAAATACCAGAAGAGTGTAAGGGGACAAAAAGTAACTATTTTGCTTCATCCTAAGAGGAGGGGAGGTTGCAATGACTTATTGTTTTATTTCCCTGACATAGCAGCCTATTGCTCATTCTGAATCATCCATACTGCAATATATATCAGTTTTATTGTACCTTAAGGGTGTGTTGTTAGCATTCTCTCAATAGTATGTTGTTGGGGGGGAAAAACTGTTGCCTGAATATCATTGCATCAGCATTTCCTGTCATTTCCTTTGCTTTATTGGTTAATGGTTGCACAGAAGTGATTATGAAAACACACACACACACACACACACACACACACACACACGATGGAGCAATAACTTTTCTTTTACATCTTTCTAGGAGATATACAATTTCACCATAGGCCTATATGCCTGTTGCAACCTCTTAAATAATTCTGGAGTTATGGCTTTGGAGAGCACCAGGAATCGCCTCACCGTGTTAAAGAATCCTATTTTAAGTTACTAGGATGACTTTGCAACTGTTAAATCAGTTGCCAAGTATATATTTTCCAACTTGTATCTGTTTTGTCTTTTAGGCCAACAATCCCCTGTACAAAGGAGCTACCTCCACCTTTACCAACATTACATACCGTGGGAATTCATGAGATTATAGTCTTCCAAGGTCTTCTCCACTCATGTTTACAGAACTGCCTCTGTTATGGGTGTGAGAGAGTTTTTTTTTTAAACAAACAAACAAAAACAGCCATTGCTCAAGAGCCTTCACTGTTCTGCTGTCACAAGAAAGTATCTGCACTGTGATTCTTCAAAGACTCTCTTTTTTTTTTACCTCAGCTTGCCCAAGGTTACAGCCTGGACTCATATACTGAAGAAGAAAGCAGGACTTGCTCTTCAGTATGAGCAGCACTGCATAAATCCAGGGTTAAGATAAGATTCTATCTGAACAAAATCAGGGGTCATGATTATTGAGCTTTATAATCTAACTTACACATGGACTAGTGAAATTTGGGGTAGAGGAGCTTCATGATATCTAAGTCCATTGCAAGTTGAACCCAAAGTCCTTCATCCAAGCAAAGTTTCCAGGGGTTCAGCTGGTTGCTTGTGCTGTTGCTACTGCCCCTTTCCTTTACCTTTCCAAACATACCAAGGGAGGGTTGGCCAAGGGAGAAGTGTGCTGAAAATCCTTCATTACATTTTGCACACTGCTGTCTAACACAGAACATGCAAGGAAGCAGGATTTCCTTCAAAAATCCCTGCTCCTAATAAACAGTTTAGGGGAAGGGAGTACAGCAGGGGTGTCAAACTGGATTTCTTCGAGGGCCGGATCAGCATTGTAGTTCTCTTCCATGGACCGGCAAGGGGAGGGGGAAGATAGGACAGATGCCTCCTGCAGCACTCTGCCAGCCAAAAAAGGCAGCAGGGGGCAAAGGACCGGCCCACAGTGCCAAATTTTGACACCCCTGGAGTACAGGAAAGGGAGTTCCTTGTGAGGCTTAGGAACCTGTCCAGTTCTATTTTTCTGTCAATGCAATTGCAAACCTGAACTTCCAAATGAATTCAGTAATAAGGCATGTTCTACTGGAGGCTTAGAGAAAAATACATTTTCAAATCCAATGTTTTACATATTACATCAGAGTTCCAATATTGTTAAGACTATTCTTTTTGTTACACTTATCCCAAGATTATGATATAATAAATTCCTTGCTTTTAATTTTTAGAAGGAAAGAGTTCCTAGTGTTTATAGATGATTTGCTTTCTCTAATGAAAAAAAAAAAGAACTTGGCATTAATCCCTTTGCATGCTGACCACATATTTTTAAGTTTCTGGCTCAGATTATAGATAATATAATAATAACCTCCTAGATAATATTTCACATAACATTAGTATCTTGGTAGGGTTCACACATGGTAAGTTCCAAAGTGGAATTTTTGTTATTGGTTTAGCATCATGTACAAATTAATTCACTGTATTGATATTGTATATAAACTGGGCTACTGTAATTTAGTCTTTTCTATAGAAATAGCACTGGATAAGGAGTTGCACTAGATGATGCCCAAAGGGCCTTTCACACCTTACAGCCTATCATTCTAGTCAACAAACTGTAATTTTAAAATCCTTACTGCAATGTGTGGACATGAACACCTAAGTGCATGAGCACATAACTACTTGATCTTCATGGGGGAAGTTTGGGAAGAAAATGTAGCTCAGGCATAGAGCACATGCTTTACATACCAGAGGTCCCATATTTAATCACCAGCATGCCAGTCTAAAAGTCTGTTATCCAACAAGAGTGAGCCCTTTGAACATTGCTGCCTAACAGTACAACGCAAGGTAGCTACATAGGTTCATATCATGCATCATGTAAAGTCAGAAATCTCCTCATCAGTAAATGACATTTTAGGTAGGATTTGCCACTTGCTTAACAATGCTTCACCCAAAGCATTGGGATATGTTCTCCTCAGGTCCTGCTGTTCACTCAGGGAATCAATGCTCACCTAGATGAGGGTCTTAGATGACCAGAAAATTCTCCCTCAAGTTTTCTGAAGCGGGGGTGACTTGCTGAAACAACCTGGCTAAATTCTTGGGGTCTTTTATATCATAGAGTCTCTAACACAGGTAAAGCATGGAAGATATTTGATAGGATGAAGTATTGTCATGCCTGACTTTCAACAGCTCTTTTCATCTTGCAGCTCTTTCCATCTAGAGCAGGGGTAGCCAACCTTTTTATACCTACCGCCCACTTTTGTATCTCTTTTAGTAGTAAAAAAATTTAACTGCCCACTGGTTCCACAGTAATGGAGATTTATAAAGTAGGGAAGTAACTTTACTTTATAAAATTTATAAAGCAGAGTTACAGCAAATCCCTACCACCCACCATGGAAGCTGGAACGCCCACTAGTGGGCAATAGGGACCAGGTTGACTACCACTGATCTAGAGACTCATTGCCATATTGAAACTCGGGAGCAGAATAATATAAATGTGCTTTTCCTTTCTCTTTTGTTTTCTGCAACTGCATTAGCACTTTGCTGCTCTAACACTTTCTATAAATATACGTAGCACCTATGGATCTCTCTGGCTGAAGAGTAGCACCTTTCCATGAGAAATAGCTGCTTCTGTAATTTAAAAAAAATGAGATTTCATTCTCCTATTAATAAGTGTTGAAAACAAATTTGTTCCTAGAAATACTAAAATATTTTTGTAAAAAGATTTTCTCTGGAATAGTGATTTGCACTGAACCAACTTTGAGGTATATCTTTTATGGTTTCCCACAGTCATTCTTCTAGTTCCATTATTCCAAAGTCAATGTATTCTCATTTTCAAATTTGTGGAATCCTAACAAAAAGGAAAAGGAAATGGAAAGCAGCCAAGAAGTGAGGCTGCTTTTTCCTGAACTGAGATCAAAATGAAGGGCAGAATTATTTTGAGTAGTGTTGGTTTAAAAGTGAGGCCAATGTGGTCATTTGTATAAGTAAAAGAGTGCCTGTGGCATACATAAATAAAGAATTTCAATTCACTAATCTTTCTCAATATTATTTTTATTCTATTTGCTTTATTGTAAAATGTTAAAATGTAAAATGTTTTAGTTCAGTTAAAATATAAAAACTATATAAATCATAGCAGGAAATTATTTAAATAATACAAACAGCACTTTCAATATGAAATCATCATTAGTAACAGCAATCATTTACTTCTAAGCAGTGGTGAAATTCATTTTTTTTACTACCAATTCTGTGGGTGTGGCTTGGTGGGCGTGGCAGGGGGAGGATACTGCAAAATCTCCATTCCCACCCCACTCCTGGGGAAAAGATATTGCAAAATCTCCATTCCTACCCCAGCCTGGGGCCAGCCAGAGGTGGTATTTGCCAGTTCTCCAAACTACTCAAAATTTCCTCTACCGGTTCTCCAGAACCTGCTGAATTTCACCCCTGCTTCTAAGGTTCCTAGTGGTGTCATCACCCAAAAACCCTCCTTTTTTGGGGGTAACCATTCGATAATAAATGATTGATTGCCACTGCTGAACATTTCAGAGTCAAAAGTAGGATAATATCTGAGGAGATGTTCCTTTGAGTGATCTGTGCCCAGGTTATTTGTATATCATAGACTAAACATATATTTTAAATTGGGTCTAGAACTGGTCCATGCAGATGCCAAAGAATTAGCCTAATACTATTGGATTGATGAAACCCAATGGTCTATCTGTCTATTGTGAACTGCTAAACTTTTTAAATCATTTTCCAAAGGAGCTACCTGTCTAATTCATTACAGTAATCCAGCTGCGAGATTATCAATAAAGGAACATAGGGTTGACCTTGGGGATGGAGTGAGAATCAGGGGTGGTGCAGTAGGGATTGAGCTGTTAAGGAGGGACTGGACAAAGCAGACAAACTCTAAAAATGCCTTGATTTTGTTTACTATAAAATGTGACAGAGAAAAAATTGAGCAGCTTTCAAGATTCTCTCATATTCCACAACAACAAGGCAGCATTTCTGGAATCCCTGTGATCTGGTCTACTAAGTGCAGACATCAATCTGGGGAGAGGAGAGGGGACTTTTCATGTTTCTATATATTCCATCTTGTACTAAGAACAACAAGAAATCAGAATGGGATTAGTTTGTCTCTCAGGCTTCCTTCTACCTCTGGATTTGTTCAAGCGTATGTTAACATCTTACATCTCCCTCTCTCCGTGCCCTCTCCAACTCCAAATAGCACTCAGATTTTTCCCAAGATGAGTTCTTAATTTCTTTACCAGAGCATGAATAATGGTTATAGAGCTACGTTTGTCCAGGTATGGTCACCTTATGCATTCAGCAACGCCTCTTAATTTTCTGGTTCTAAATTTGGGTTAGCATCCTGTTTGTACCCCCTTCCACAACAGAATGGATACTACTGAGTTGGACAGATGAGCCACACATATCTCTGCCTTGTCTGGATTGAGCCTCGATTTAGCCTTCTTCCCATCTATTATCCCTCTAAAACAAGGGACTCCAAACGTGGCAACTTTAAGACTTGTAGACTTCAACTCACAGAATTCTCAGGCCAAGTGGCTGGCTAAGGAATTCTGGGACTTGAAGTCCACAAGTCTTAAAGTTGCCAGGTTTGGAGACCTCTACACTAGAAGATTAACTGCTTTGCCTGTATTAGATGAAAAGGAGAAATAAAGCCTGAATCCGTAAGTGTGTGTGTGTGTGTGTGTGTGTGTGTGTGTGTGTGTGTGTGTGTGTGTGTTTGTACGTACAGTATGTATGTATATATGTATGTATGTATGTATGTATGCATGCATGCATGCATATGTATGCACGCACACACATACACTGAAAAATTTATTTATGGCATATATTTATAAAAATATTTTAGATGAAATAGAGAGACCCCTAGCTGAAATCAGAAAATAATCACATATTATTGCTTAGATGGAAGAGTCAGCCAGCTACAGAAAGAGAGCGGAATCCTTTGCATGTTACAGCTGTCTAGGAAAAGATGTTTTATGAAATACAGTTTATTTTTTCCTTCTCTCCTTGCTCTATGGCACTCCAGCCAAATCATTTCTTTCAGCGTGATGATTAAAGGTGACAGGAATGTATCGTGTATGTATATGTACTGGTTTGCCTTTCCTATGACTTCCCTGTACTATAATATAAAACTAGAAAGAAAACTGAACTGCTTCCACAGAAAGCACAACCCATGTTCTCCAGGGCAGTCATAAAGTGAGTGAAGTTCAACATGAAACTTAGTTTATTTCCTACATGCTGCCCTTTTTTCATTAGCATTTCAGACGTCTTCTTTTAGCAAGCCACTTATTAGCTTGAGGCCCTTAACTGAAGCCAGATACCGTAGATTTTTAAACATCTAGTGTTGGGTGGACAGTGACATCTAGAGGCCCTTTGCGGGACTGCATCAGAAATATAGGCAGCTAACACAGTACATGGGAAAACGTCAAAGGTAGAGCAGTGTCTTCAACACCATACTTGTAGAATACCAGCAATAACCAGGGTTTATAAAATGGAAAACCTAAGAACATTGGAACTGCAGCAGTCTGTGTAACATGAAAATGCAATACAAAGGTGAGTGGTAAAGAACTCATTGAAAGATCAGATTCAGGATATAGAAGGTACCTTGCATGTTCAATATTAAACAAGTGGTGGGGCATGCTATACACATGCATGGCAATAAATGGGCCCAAAATATAACATTCTGGTTTGGATGCCCAGTTCAATGCCCTTTCGGCTGGAGATGAATAAAGGAAACCTAGGCTGATTGGATATTACAGAAATGAACCATGTAGTTTTGTTTTGGGCACTTAAACAAATATAATAATTAAAGAACTGACATACATAAAGCATCTGACTATATATGCAGAGTTTTCCCAACCTACTGACCTCATGTAAGTTGGAACCTATATCCTTCCTAGGTTTGTTAGTTGAGATTGATGTGTGTTGTAGTCTTAGCACATGACAGGTAAAGGTTCCCCTTGCACATATGTGTTAGTTGTTCCTGACTCTAATGGGCAGTGCTCATCTCAGTTTCAAAGCCGAAGAGTCAGCGCTGTCCGAAGACATCTCCGTGGTCATATGGCCGGCATGACTAAATGCCGAAGATGCATGGAACGCTGTTACCTTTCCACCAAAGGTGGTTCCTGTTTTTTTTTTCTACTTGCATTTTTACATGCTTTCAAGTTGCTAGGTTGGCAGAAGCTGGGACAAGTAATGGGAGCTCACTCCGTTATGTGGCGCTAAGGATTCGAACTGCTGAACTTCCAACCTTTCTGATCGACAAGCTCAGTGTCTTAGCCACTGAGCTACCACATCCCTATTAGTCGTAGTATATATGTAAGTCCTAAACTAGAGAAAGCTAAACTGCTGTTGTCTGCTGTATAATTTCATGACAGATGGGGGAGGGGAGCTTGTAGGAGGAGATTCAAATCACAGTTGCAGAGATATTTTGTTTTCTGGCCCAAGTCTCTTAAATGCCATGTTGCCGTTATTCATACATCCATATGACATGTATATTACTCTGTTTATCCTTTACTGAACTTTAGTCACAGTTACGATAATGATAATTGCCAGAAGCCTATCCAGGCAAAAGTTCCACGGGTTGCACCCTTCAAAGTCATCCAGTATGACATTCTTTGTTAATTAAATGCTAGGAGTTATTCTGCCACTGCTACTACAAAGATCCTGAAAGATGTTGAGAATGAGAACAATTAATTAAATTACAATTTCATTGCTAGCTGTTTTGTTTCCATTGGTGCCAAGCCTTTTCATGTGTTTTAAGACCCACTAATGTCTTTGGCTGGAATAGGCACATGTGTTAATGTGTGGGATCGAGCAACAATGCTGGCCTTGTCAGCCAGCGGAGGGGGCCCTATTTGGTTCCTCTGTGCTGCTTTGTTCCCTAGGATGACAATCGGCATCTTGGCAGAAACCTGCACCTTTGGGGTGGGGATGAGTTGTTTTCTACAGTGTAATCTTTGTTTGGATCACCAGCTGCTCTGTGACATCATCAGGCTGGAACTTCTCCTACAACAACTGCTATCCAGGCAGAGGTGGAAGACCCTGGCAAAGGGAAGAGATGATTCTTTAATTCACCTGAGAATCATTTCCCCCTCTCCAAACAACTGAAGCCCTCCCCTCCGCAGATCTAAAACCTCAGCTGTTCCTGTGGTTCAGCTGAAAAAATGGAAGTTCTGAATTATTGTCCTTCTTTATGTTTGTGATTCTAGCTGCCACTTCTCCCAGCCTGGCTATTTCATCCCAGGTCCTCTGGCATTGCCAACTGTACTGCTGGTCCCTACAGCATCATAAGTGAGTCATTCATACAGGGAAGGGGTTAGGAAAAGAGCAAGGCACTCTTTGGCATCTTTTCATGCTCTTTTTTTCCTCAACTGGGAGGGCATGGTTCTGTGTAATTGGTTATTAGCATTATTATTTTTTCCTCTTCCAGCAAGGATCTTTATGCAATCTTCTTGACATTTGCACCTGTGCTCTTATGGAAAGAGTGAACCTCACTTACAATTCCTGAAAAATGGAGCACGAACTTGGCAGGTAATGTGGATTTTGCCCAGATGATTAAGAAGTTTCTCCAAAGCACAGACTCTTAATTAGGTTTGCCAAATGAAGTCCAAGATTCAAGTCACTTTATAGCTGATCTGAATAAATCAACACAGATGGTTGTACTCTACATTGCTTGCCACTATCTGTATCATTTTTTTTTCATTGACTGAAAGTTGCTGACTAACTAGAAGTTATTCTTCATGGGAACAGTTGCTAGGAAGGTGTTGCAGGAAAGATGTCCATCCTTCCTTGTATTTAAAGATTGGAGCCAGATGAAGCAAGTTCTTCTGCCCATATGAAGAGAACCCTAGGAGAAAGTTATGTGAGAGAAACACTGGGATTACTTCTTGCCCTGCCCTCAGATGATTTGGAGAGTCTGTGACAGCCCCCTAATATGGAAAACTTCTATTTATGTCACTCCTAATCCTTCTCTTCATTAGGCTTAGACATACCTGCACTCTTGCCACCATTTATCATGCACTTTAGCCTCCAGTTCCCTAAAACATCGTTGTTGCTCTTCTCTGCAATCTTTCTAGAGTCCCAACATCTGTTTAGCATTGTAGTAACCAGAACTGGACAGAGTATTCCAAGTGTGGTCTTATCAGTGAATTATAAAGTAGTACTAACATTTCACATGATCTTGATACTATTCCCTTGGCTGAGTAAGGGTATTTAAGTGGTTGTCCACTAGGACATCCAGATCCCTCTCACACTTACTGCTATTGAGTCATATTTGACATCTATTTTATATCTACATAGTTACATATCTACTATGTGTGATGGATGGATGGATGGATGGATGGATGGATGGATGGATGGATGGAGAGAGAGAGAGAGAGAGAGAGAGAGAGAGAGAGAGAGAGAGAGAGAGAGAATATCTGCAATTAATTCTGCCTTCTCAGTTCAAGACCCATAATCTGGAACAAACGATTTGTAGAAAATGTTCAAATTGTTCTTTCTAAAAACCCAGGTCTTAAATTTCAGTATATCTGTCTTTGTATTTAACATTTTAAATTGCAAAGGTATTGTACTCTAGCTTTGTTAATATTTATGTCTTGTTTTGATTGTTTCCTTCCTTTTCTTAATTGTATAAGCCACCTTGAGTTGTTAAAACTGTTGAGCTGTTATTCTAAATGAATGAATAAATAATCTAATAATTAATTAAAAAGATAACTGAAGCATCCTATGCATTTCTAAAATGTTTTTTAGCAATTCATTTATTTGTACCTACTTATTTATTTGCATTTCCTATAAGAGGATTTGTTGTTATCTATTTATTATGTTTTCTTCTGTACCTGTGCTGTGCTTATTTGCTCATAGAGAATCCAAAAATGAGATTGTGCAGGCTGAAAACATAACGGCCAAGGGCCCAGATGAACAACCTGATGACAACACAGTCGAAGACATAAATGAGCAGGCTGAAGAGATCATCGGTCTCCAAGGCCCAAAAGAACAAACTGAGGAAAACCAAGGCCCCAATGAGTCACTCAGAGGTAGCACAACTCAACAGCTAACAGAGCAAGAGGAAGAGAGGCAACCTCAAGACCTACGCCAACTGAGTGAAGAGAACCAACTTCAAAAACTGAGTGAGGCTGAAGAAAAAGAACTTCAAGAACTGAGCAAGCTGGACAAAGAACTTCAAGAACTGAGCGAGCCGGGAGAAGAAATCCAACTTCAAGAACTGAGCGAGCCAGGAGAAGAAATCCAACTTCAAGAACTGAGTGATCAGGGTGAAGAAATCCAACTTCAAGAACTGAGCGACCAGGGTGAAGAAAGCCAACTTCAAGAACTGAGCGACCAGGGTGAAGAAAGCCAACTTCAAGAACTGAGCGACCAGGGTGAAGAGACACAGCTTGAGGAATTGAGTGAAAAAACTGACGAGGACAAATTCCAAGAACTGAGTGAACCAGATGAAGAGAGGAAGCCCTCAGATATAAGTGATCTACATGGAGGTAGCAAACTACAATATCTCACTGAACAACTCAAGGACATTGAGCCTCACGATTTCACATATTTTGCTGATGAACAAATAAGGAAAAAAGAACACCCATCTACACCCTCTTTTATTGATTACATGCCTATTTCTATTCCTGAAAAGCAGGATGAATCAACTGTCCTAGAATCCAAATTTGATATGTAAGTAATCTTCTGGCATTGCAGAATTAAGATTTTAGCCTTAATATCTGGTTGCTAAGAAAAAAAAAAGGCATTTGTGGATGCATATGAGCAATCCTGGAGGGAAAATCTAACTGACCGTTACGGTAATAAAAGAGATTTTATAAGAAAGGGGATAAAATTAAGAAAATACTTGATAGGAAAAAACAAAGCCTTTTTGACTATACCCTGTCAGAAAGAGAATCAGAAAGTAAAAACTTTGCATGTGTGCTTGAGAACGAGAACAGAAACAAACGGAAGTAGCCTGAGATTAGCAATGTGGTATACAAGCAGAGGAACAAGCAAAAAGCAAAATTAAAAGATTTTTTAAATTCTCTGCTGCTGTCTCATGGACTTAGGATAGTCAGGTTCAATAATCAAATGTCTTCCCACTTGCCACGCTGGTTGATGATATATTGAAAAGCGATTACCTACTTATATTTTCAGGGTTTTTCCCATGATGGATGGATGGATGAGAGGGGGGGAGAGAGGGAAGAGAGAGATAGGTAATATGATTTATATCCCATCTCTTCTCCAGAAAAGTGTTTATCAATCTCATAAATATATGGACTAAGATGTATTAACTCCAACTCCCAGAATTGCCCAGCCAACCATGCTCTAGAACAGGGGTGTCAAGCTGGTGGCCCGCAGGCCAGATACATCACGTGCAGGCCACGCCTACCCTAGCTCCATGAAGGGAAGGAATGTCGCAAAATGTCACATGACTGTACGCTGCGTAACTCTGTGAGTTTGACCCGTGCTCTAGAAGCTATGTGGAATACAACAGATTGGCTGAGAGAAAGTTGCTGAATTAATTTCTACAGTTGAGGGAGAACTTGAACTCAAGTTTTCAGTGCAACCTCCTATTTTAATGTATTCATCCAAACTTTCTTAACTTTGTTTCAAAATATTTCATTAAGTATTCATCTTCGTGTTTTCTGGTAAAGATTTAGTAAAGATTGAATTTTTTTTAAAGAATATATTTAACTTGGTTCCTGAATCATTTGTCTAATATACTGAAGCAATTCAGCTGAAGTCCAGGATTGTATTCACACGACACACTAAACCACCAAAAGAAAACCACCTGACTTAAGTTTAATACTAGCCTGGTTTAGCACATAGAAATGCAGGGAGTAGGTTTGGAACTGTCTACATGAAGTATGTTTTGTAGGACATACGGTTGAAGTTCAGTCATACTGTTTTAGCCAAGATAGCCAGCGTGGAGGGAATCTGAGAGATACAATTCAACAAAATTTGTAGAACAACATGCTGCCCACTTCTGGCTTAGGAAAATTTATTGAAGTAAATTTTTGTGTTTCTCCTCCCTTCAGGAATCAGATAGAATATTGCTCTTTGTTTACTATTTTTTTAAAGCTCAGTCCTAGAATACAGTTAAATTTGAAAGCCTGAAGTAAATGAATAGATGGATGCATATATCATATTTAAACTCTTTCTCAGATAATTACTCCTGGATGGAGTGAAAAATTCATCTTCAATATTGAATGATATTAAATCACTTTCATGTTAATCACATCAAACATCATTTTCAACATTTTGAAAAGAATAGCAAAACAACTTGAGAAGGAACATTTTAAAGCATAAGATACTTATTTAATATTTATTTATATTTCTCTTTATGTATTTTCTATTATTGCCCCTTCTGAAAAATGATTTGTTCCTCTCTTAATATTAGCTCTCAGTTTGAGAAAAGAGACAGCAAAATCCAAGATATAAAGAAGATTGAAAGAAGTAAGATTTTCTCAGAAATAACTAAGGAGAAAGAGTCTTATCTATCTGCCACTGAAACTTCATCACTGAAACCCAGAAGGAAATCTGTTAGTACTAAAAATGACAGCGCTACTCCTATTCCCAGAACTTATTATCAACAAACCAAGTAAGCAAGCAAACAAATGAGTTTTGAGTTAAATTGGCTTCACAGTGAAGCCCAGAAATCAGAAGGAATCTAGTAGCACATTTTCAAACGAATTAATTTTATTATAAGATACATACTTTCAAGAGCAGCAACTAATTTCATTAAACGCAATGGAAAGATTTGGATTTCAATTGGGACAAGAAAGGAAGGGAAGGTACTTATGCAGAGGTGGATTATATGTGAGACAGCATACAAGCATCTTGTCAATTAAGATGATAATATTTCAAAGGGTTGGTTGAAGATGCTGGTTCTTTGTTAGCATCCTTAGTATGTAGTTGCTTGTTCATTATGAAAATCGGTTTCAGGTTAGATAGTTTACATATAAATATATATTATTCCTTGCTTGATTCATAAGTCTTTATTGTCTTCTTCTTTTCTTGTTTTATTTGTTGATTTATCTGTTCTGTCTTTTCCTCTGGTCTTTCTATTATCTCTTCTATTTCATGTGTTTGATGCTCTTTATTCCTTGTCCCTTGTTGAGCATTTTCTAATTTCCCCCACAATGTCGTACATTGTCTTTTATCTCCCTGTGGTTCTTTATCAACATATCATAAGTACTTTAGAGCATCAACACAATCTCTTTTTGAAATCCATTCAACTCCCCTGATGCAAAATCTTCTCTTATTTTGATAGGTCCAAATATTGCTTAATTGCCTGTCAGTAATTTGTCACCACCCCAAAGTCTCAATTGTCTATGACCTCAGAAAGCCAGCTTAGAAACCGTTTGTTCAATCCTAGCGTTGCTCCTTATGGGAATGCAATAGTTAAAGTTCTTTGTGTCCCACAGTTAGTGAATTAGTTCCATTTAGGTAATCCAGGAAAATTTCCAAATGTCTGCTTAAGTCCACTCTGTAAGTTCAGTCATTTTCAACTGGTGTTTAAAAGTCGCTTTCTTTATATGTTTTCCATAATCTCACAGTTAAACCTCTAATATAGTATATAGATATAGATATAGTAGATAGCACAGCAGTCCTCCAGTTGTTATTTATTTCTACCTTTTTCCATTCTCTTATCAGTACTTCCCAAGGTTGTAGGAGTTTAGTATATATTCCATTCACCGGTAGATGTCGCCTTCAGTTTAAATTTCAACTTGCACAAAATCTGACATATTTATTTCAGTTTTTTGCAAATATCCAGACAAATAATTCCAGCATCTTAAAATGCCTTACCAAAATATTGCTACTAAAGTTTAAAAATCCAATTTTTCTATTTTAAAAATATTTTGTGCTCTCCCTTTAGTTTCTTTTGGTGGGGGGGATCTATAATTTTCTCTCTGTAATTATTCACTGCTTTGACAATCATTTTAAAGAGTCTTTTTTCAGTGTTTATTTTCTTTGGTATTAGGTTCTAGATTTTTAAAAAAATCACCCCACCCTCAATCACTGTTCATCTACACTGCTCCAGCACATTCTTTGTTTCTTTGGCTGTCCCAGCTTCACGGCAGTCATAATGGCTGCCTCTCCTTTTCATCATTGGCTGGGAGGGAATCCCTGGGTCCAGCTGGAGAGCTGCCACTCTTCAGGACCTGCAGGATGCCAGGAGGATTCAGCATGAGTTCACAGAGTTCCACTCCATCCAATCCTATCTTGCCGCAACATCAAACCAGAAGCACTTCTGGATTCTCTTCAATGGCAGCCCATATAGAACACATTGCAATAATTCACTTTGGGGAGAGGGGGGTAATTAAGACATGTTTGACCATGAGCAGAGCTTCCCAGTCCAGGAAAAAAGCAATAGGCACACAAGATGAAGTGCAAAAGTTTTTTTCTGGTCATGTCACCAACTCTTCAAAGAGGAGTCACAAGTCTAGGAGGAACCCAAAATTGTTTACCTCTCCAGAAAAGATGGACCTAGGATTCCCTAAAATCCAAATCCTTGCTGAAGTTAAAGCTGCTTCTTTTCTATTCAGACCCCTGTAGACATTGAGAAAAAGACCTACAATGCTTCACATGATGCTTGATGATCTTATCCAGTGGCTTCAAGTAAATGCTAGAAATGGGGAGAGCTCTAGGGCCCCATCAAAGCAGGGCTTTGGACTAGGTATCTCCCCTGTCATCAACACCTAGTGGCAGATGGGGTATTCAGGTTCAAATCCACTCTCAAGTATGGAAACTCAATTGGCTAGCCATACTATTTCAACCCATCATATCTCATGGATCTGATGCTGTTCCATCCTCCCAACATGTAGCTCTGCTTTTATGTCCACAGTGTCTCTGTTTTTTGAGTGAATGTGGGGAAAGAAAGACATTGGGAATGGAGGATTGCCTATTTATTACAAGCCTGCTGGAGATTAAATTGTGACTAGGTCCAGTTGCCCAGCATTCTTAATTAGGAATGCCTCAAAAGGGTATTCTGAGTCTTGGAAATCTGAAACATCTATTGATTTTCTCAGCAAGCTATTTACTTACTTTATTGGAGTTATTCTTGAAAGAGTTCAATTTATTGTACAAAAAGTGGACAGAAGTCATGATCTCATGGACTGCCTTCTTTTAATTCCCATAGGCCAGTGCTTCCCAGAATTAGTCTGCCTCAAACATCTGATAAAGCAGTTCAGGTGAGAATCATGATCTCTGCAATAAGGTTAAAGGTAAAGATTTCCCCAGTCCAGTCATGTCAAACTCCAAGGGGCAGTGCTCACCACCATTTCTTAGCTGAAGGAGCCAGTGTTGTCTGAAGACATTTTCATGGTCATGCGGCCAGCAGGTTTATACACCAAGGTCCATGGAACATTGTTATCTTCCCTCTGAAGTGGTACCTATTTATCTACTCACATCTGCATGTTTTCGAACCAGGCAGGAACTGGGGTAACAACAGGAGCTCACCCTCTTCCACAGTTCTTGGATCAGGAACTTGAGTGTCAGCTTTCTGCTGACAAGTTCATTGTCTTTAACTGCTGTACATAGGTTCATACATCATCAATACATATGCTTTAAGGGTTGCTATTCTCTACCAATGAATGGCATCATAGTGTCCTTACAATTAATCAAACCAGAAGATCAGTGCAGTCAACAAAGGGGAAAAAAGCATGATTCTGAAATATGACTGAATGCTCAAAGAACACCAACTGCAATGAACAATACTGAACTTTAGGGCAAATTTAGGTAAACGTGAAAAGAACCTTAAATTAAATGCTGTTTTCATTTAATCCTTATCTGGATAGGCTTGCAAAAACATTCAGGTTTACATAAACATATCCGGTTGGTTGTAGTGAGAAGGTCATTGGAGACTAAATTTAGGATGACTCTTTCAAAATTCAGAATTTTGAAAGAGTCATCCTAAATTTAGTCTCCAATGACCTTCTCACCATAACCAACTGGATGCCTCCAGAAAGCATCCCATCTTTTGCTTGTGTTCTCTGCGAGCAATATTGGAAGTATTTTGCATAAAGGATTTAGATGTTTGAATATGTTTAAGCATAAACAAATACAGGAACAAGTTTGTTGAGATGTACCAAAACATGTACCATGTTTTCTCACATGTTACTATGAAAAGGTTTATAGGAAGGCATCAGTTTATTAGTAATATTTCTGTGACATTGGCCGATTTCAAACCTGCCTGAGGAACTCTGGGAGTTGACGTCCACAGGTCTTAAAGTTGCCAAGGTTGGAGACCACTGCTTTAGGTAATATCCCAGTTTAAGTCCTGAATGCTTACTGGGTGACTTTGGGCAGAATTCTTTATCAGCCCAATTGACTTTGCAGAATTGCTCTGAGAAAACGGGCAACGGGGGAGTGGGGGGTGGATGGGTTGAATGTATGTTGTTTTGAGCTCCTGAACAAAAGGAAGGATAATACATTTAAGAAATAATTAATGCAATGTTGCCTTTACCCTCAGTACACATTAACCATCATGGGAAAGGTAGAGACAGAGAGTGTCATAGAAACTGAAATCAAGTACTGTAGCAGACTTCTTCCTATGTTAAACAATGGAATACATTTTGATATCATTTTTCACTTTGGAACTGACATTTATTTTGAATTGGACAGTGTAATAAGATGCTCATGCGACGCCTGACACCACTTAGGAAGCCGGCCCCTCCAAAAGTCGTCATCCCCAAAACAATCACACAAACCAAAGATAAAGATACTCAGGTGAGACTTTCTCATCCATGCGTAAAGTGATTCTCTTCCTAAAAAGATTCCTTGGATAAATTATCTTCAAAGAGCTTTTCACTGTCTGGTTTTCTAACTCCAATAACTGCTTTTTTATAACAAGTGAACAAAAACTTAAAACTGATTCTGCTGTCCTGAAAAGTAAGTTTCCCCCATTAGGTTTTCATGCATATTTTTAATCACAGGAATTCTTGAAGTCTCCAGCTGTTTACCCTTGTCTGATTTGTTCTGAGTCTTCCTTTCAACCTCCTCTCATAAGGATGAGTAGAATGAGGTTCAGCCTTCCATTACTTGAGGGGGGCCAAAAGATTGGTGTGCTGATACAGCCTTGGAAAAGCGGGAGGAATATTCCCAATTTAAAGAACTATTTTATCTAGTGTATATAAAAATGTACCATCTCAAAACTGCTATAAGAAGGAACATGAAGTTCCGATGCACTGTATATATGTAGTTTCCTTTCAAACCTGCAGTAAAACTGGCATTCAGATCATCTGCCAGTTGTTGTTTTCCTTCAGCCTGGGAAGGAATCACATCGGGGATATTTTTAAGAGTTTTCCACATGTTTGCTGAGAACTTATTCCTTAGCTTTTCAGAGTAGCTTATTTTTTCTGCTCTGATCCCCACTTGTTAATATGTTTCTGGCCTGATTGTACAGCATTCCATCACCTGCATGCAAAGATGAAGCAAACCATAGCTTACACGGATGTGAATCCAGCCAATTGTGTGTATGCATGCATCAACCTTTTGAAGATTTAACTCCAAGCTTTGGATGCCATGCTTTAACTGGAATTTAACTTTTATTGGCCAAGTGCCAATGAGAGTTTTCCTTTGTACTACTATACTATGTGTTGACTTTGTATAAAGAAACATGCATTATCTCAATCCTCCTGTCTTCACCATCAGATTACCACTTCCTTTGAAACATTCATGAGGAAACCACTAACTGCAGTGGAGAAGAAGAAAAAAGAGGCGAAGAGTAGGGCCGTCTCCAAGATCCCTACAACCAAAGCTCCCAGAAAGGCTCGCCGGTCCTCTTCACGCAGAAAAAGTACCAGCTCTTCTGGCAGGTAAAAATCCTTGTAATGGGCCAACTTATCCATTCTTTCCTCCTTCCACTGCCTGATGCTTTTTCTGCTCCAGATTTTTCCTTGACAAAAGGAGAAACAGTTGAATACTTAAATATGGGGAGTAAATGTAACGTGTGTGGGGGATGGAGGGTTGTTTGCTTTTTACATTTCCATCCGTGTAAAATCTTCCTTTAAAGGTATTTTACAATTTCATTAATGGATTTTATGTACATCTATTTTTTTCCTTTTTCTTTCAAGACATTCTAGTTGGTAATTCCCTTCCCTTCGTTAATGTTTTCTCCATAACTGATTTTGCACAATATTTTGCAAGATTAGTGGTGTAAGCAGAAAAAAAGGAGGAAATCAAATCACTGTCCTACTTCTTGATATTGTAATTTTTCCTAAGCCATTTCTGTAATTCTAAATAGTTTTTTATCTGCATAATTAAAGTGATTTGCAGGATTACTCATTCTCTTAGTCAGACATCTTTAGGCACATAACAAAATCTATAATCATACAAGGCACATATCTCAAGTATTGGTTGGAGTTTCACATCAAGCTATGCCATGATTTGCTCAACCAACAAATGCTGGGGAGAAAAACAGTCCAAATTAGTTGAATTCCCAGAATATACTAAGGCAAAAGACACATTAACATTTGACTTACTAGCAAGTTTAAAGCCAGCCTGTAATAGTTGTGGTACACTAATTATTCTGGGCCTGTTGTTCCATGTTTACATAAAAGTACTTGAATGATGAATTGTGAGGGGCAGCTCAATAATCATTTTTATTCTCTCTACAGCCAAGTCTCACGATCCACATCAGCGAAAAAGAGCAAGTGAGTGGCACCCTGCCTACGCTCCATTCTACCTCCTTTTATTTTCTTCCTCTGTGATGTTCTTTCTGCTCTTCCTGCTTTGGCTTTCCCAGTTTTGAGGCTCTATGATCCCTCATTTCCATTCCTGGAATTTTTCTGTAATTAATTGTGCATGCATGTATCAATAGCTCTCAGGAATCAAAACTATAAAGGTGTGAATGGACAGGTAAGAAATAGTAAGAAATACCTAGTAGGTAAGGAAGGAGAGAAAACGTCATGGTATCTGCATATAATGCCAATAAGGATGATTTGCAAGAGTGAAACAGTACTGAGGTGTAATAAATGAATATACCGTAGATATGTTTCTTTTCCTTATGTCATGCATTCATTATTTTTGTGAGGATTGTTATTTCTTCTTTTCAGCACTCTGCACAATGTTTCTTATTCCAAAATCTGACAGGTACCTATATCTGAGCATAGTGGAAGGACATGAAAGCTGAAGTATTGAGCATACAAATCAAAAGGGGCAAGGGACAAGTGTTAAGGCATTGTAATGCAAACTCTATCCCTTATTTATTTGTGTGCAATGTTGCAATGCAAGTAAAAAGGGCAGAGTTCAGATTGTGGCTTAATGACCTACATTTATTACTTTGGGTCTTTAAAGTTAGGAACAAATGGTTCAAAAAGTGATGTACTGCAGAAAATCTCTTGGTGATCCCTCACCTCTACATATTATGGAAGTCAAGTCCAGAAGACCTTATTCATGGCCCCAGTTCTATATCCTTCATCCAGAAGTTAGACCGGTCCTACTGCTGATTGCTTTCCAGAAACGTTTAAAAAACAAACTCATCCAGAGAGAGTATCTTGCTTTGAGCTCTGGTTATAATGGAAGTAATTTGTTACTTATTATTTATTTCGTTATTAAATTTCAATGCTGGTGTTTATTTTTATTGTGTACATTTTAATTTATTTAATTCACGTATTCATTATTCAGTTGTGGTGTGTATTTCTTCATACTTTGTAACCTGTCAGGAATTTTTGTGAAAAACAGTAGGGTGAAGAGAAAAAGAGAGAAAAGGGCAGCAATGGATGGGTTTCTTAATGCCAAGTATGAGAACAATCAAAGCTGTTAGAGATGAGGACATTTATACAATCACAAGTTCATCTACTATGATGCTACAGATACATTCAATATATTTTCATTCAACAACTGTTCAAATGTACAACAGTACTGAATGACTGGTATTTATACCCAGTCACCTGCACAGCCATTGTACTATCTGCAGAATCATGGGATCAAAATTCAAGAGCTTGGCAGCCTGTAGAAACTCATGCCCACTTCAAGTACTCTCACCTGCCTATCTCCTGGGAGTGGGAGAGGAGGGGAGATAGGCAAATGGAGAGAAATAATGGGAAGGAA